>NW_021604644.1:5115586-5231076 GCF_004785775.1 Grammomys surdaster | reverse complement strand
CCCCCCCCCCCCCCCCCCCCCCCCCCCCCCCCCCCCCCTGAATTCATGTTGTTTGGCTTGGCATCAGGGGCTCTTAACCCCCAAAACCATCTCACTGACCCTTGTAATATATTTAGGGAAATAGGAAATCTAGTTGAAGTGGTGTCTAGGGATGGAGAAGAGAGTTCAGAAACGGAGAAGTGGAGCTGGAAGACGTGGCCAGCTCAGCAGGTGCAGGTTTTATTATAGACTTGACAAGACAGTTCACAGGTCCGTGTGCACCTTAGGTAGGATGGGTGTGCAGCTTACAGTGGCTTGAGTGGGTTGGTTTTAAGCCAGAACTGTGAACTCTGCCAGCCCAGTTGCTACCTTTGTCATGAGGACATGCTCTAACTGTGTCCTGGCACCGGATACGGTCATTCTCCCACAGTGGAAAAGGACAATCACAGCTAGAAAAGCACCCATTCAGTCTGGGTTTTGGTTGGTCTGAGACAGGGTCTCACTCTGTATTGCTGGCCGGCCTGACACCCAGCTCAGTCTGTTCTTAATGTAATTTTAAGTTAAACACTCAAAAATTTTAATTTGTTTTCAACACAAAAACTCTAATTGTTAAAACTAATTCAAAATATGACTTGCTGCTCTGCTTTCTCCTTTTCTCTTTAGCTTGGCATTCACCAAGTGAGCCCCTGTGATTGATGCAGATAAACCAGTGTCTCCCCAGCTCCGAGTCCTCACTCTGAGTGAAGACTCACTGTAGGAGACACGGCACTCTTTCATCAGCAATGCAGTGGCTTCTTTCTTTAAGTCCTGCATCAGAGAGTCTGGCAAAGCAGATGAGAAAGCACTGCTTTCTCACTGCAGCGTGGTACCATTGAGTCAGAAGTATCTCACTGATACTTAACAGACCTTAAATAATGCTCTTTGAAGGCCAGTACTGCTCTAATTTTGAGATGTTTCCATCTTTGTAGGGATGGTGATAAAATGGCTCCTTCAGTTGAAAAAAGAGATTGCAGAGCTTGAGATGGGACTCCTTCACCTGCAGCAGAATATTGAGATCCCAGAGATCAGCTTGCCAATTCATCCCATCATCATGAACGTTGCAAAGCAGTGCTATGAGCGTGGAGAAAAACCCAAAGTTACAGATTTTGGTGATAAAGTTGAAGACCCAACTTTTCTTAACCAATTACAGTCTGGAGTTAATCGGTGGATCCGAGAAATTCAAAGGGTAAGGACACTGTAATTGACAGCCGGTGTGAGATGGCTTGCCCTTTAATGTCTGTGGGAAGTTGTCCCAAGTTCTTCTGTTGTGATAATATGACAGTAGGGACGTCCTAGGGACATTCCTGCAGCACCAGAGTCTGGGCAGAGAAGTAAGCGTACTGTGAACTGAGAGAGCACTTGACACAGCCATCTTGCCAAGCTTCAAACCAAACCCTTCGCTTGTATCGGGGAGGGATCAACTTGAGATTTACCATCAAGTCAATGTCATCTTGTTTTCTTTTTTCTTTTTTTAGTTTTTTGAGACAGGGTTTCTCTGTGTAGCCCTGGCTGTCCTGGAACTCACTTTGTAGACCAGGCTGGCCTCAAACTCAGAAATCTGTCTGCCTCTGCCTCCCAAGTGGTGGGATTAAAGGCGTGCGCCACCACTGCCCGGCAGTCATCTTGTTTTCAAAGGTGACAAAGCTTGACCGAGACCCAGCATCAGGAACTGCCTTGCAGGAAATCAGCTTTTGACTAAATTTGGAACGTGCTTTGTACTGCATCCAAGAGAAGCAGGAAAGCCCAGAGGTACTTCTAACTCTGGACATCTTGAAGCATGGCAGACATTTCCATGCCACTGTCAGTTTTGACACTGACACAGGTAAAACCCAGAACCAATAGTCGGATGCATAAGTTACTGACCTTCCTTTTTAAGGTCTTTGGTTTAAATGAGAATTAGTAGACACGGTTTGGGATCAGACCCAGGCCCAGCCTTTTATGTGTCATATAAGTACTGCACCAGGGACACACCCTAAACACTACTGTTCTAACTCTTAACTCTTTTTCTCGCCTGCATCTTTTCTCCTCTCGCACTCAGTTCTACAGAAGAATTCCCTTCCCCTCATGGCTTTTGAGAAACTAAGAGAGTTCCTAGGCCTGAGGCTAGTGAGCCCTGGGACTTGCCCTCTTGTCTCTTCACTGTGTGGCTGTGAACATTCGGTCAGCCAGGAGACAGCCATTGCCCTGTGCTGAGGAAGAAGGAAGCATCCCTGTTGCTTTCCCTCTTCCCTCCTGCTTCTTTCCCTTCTCTGCTCCCCTCCTCCTTATCCCACATGGTCAGTAAATGCAGGCTGGACACGCTGTCCACACCTCAGTCTCAGCACTTTCTCTTCCTGCCCCAGAGTAGAGAATTGACCCAGTGTCTCTCAGGTACTGAGTGAATGTCCTCGCACTGAGCTATCCCCCAAACTGGTCACAGAGCTTTGCAGGTAGGAGTAGGATTCCAAGTCAAGGGCAGCCTGCTCTACATAGTAAGACTCTTGTTTAAAAATACCCAAGGAATATGAATGTAGCTTGATGGTCGAGTGCTTACCTAGCAAACACAGGTCTTGGGTCCAGTCCCCAGGTCTGTAGTAGATTATCAACTTCGTTTCTTAGTAGGAACAGTGGGAGTGGAGTTGCACTGATGTGCACTAAAAGCAGAAATGTTTGGCCAGATATATATCTGTGAAGTATTTTTATAGGCTCCAAGAAATCAAGTGATTAAGGCCTATTTATGTCCTCCCCACAAGGTGTGGCACACTCTGACAGTCTCTGTGGCCCACAGTCACAGGAGAGATACCCAGCCTCCCCCTTTCAGTTCTGCACAGACATTGCAAGGACAGAGTACCTCTCCAATGCTGACGAGCGCCTCTGCTGGCAAGCCAGCTCCCCACCTGCCGACGACCTGTGCACAGAAAATGCCATCATGCTAAAGCGATTCAATAGGTATGAGATTTTAGGCCAAAGGTGCAGCTAGAGTTTGGTATGGGCGTCTGTTCATTGTAGTCACACAGCCTGTCTGACGAGACGGAAGGAGAGCGGCTGTGGGGAGCAGGGCTGAGAGCTCAGCGTTCATGTTTACATCTTTAGTGAATTCTGCTTACCAGTTTTTCCGGGAGATAACTTGATTTAAGTCACATCTAATTAGGAATCTGGCAGTTTGTAGAGATTGCCTGTGTGGAGTGATGGTTTATTCCTATCCAATCAGGAGACTGCCTTTCCTGAATGAACTTTCACTTAATCATGTGTCATTTTACCTTCAGGTACCCGCTGATCATTGACCCCTCCAGACAGGCCACAGGATTCATCATGAATGAGTATAAGGATCGGAAGATCACAAGGACCAGCTTCTTAGATGATGCCTTCCGGAAGAATTTGGAGAGTGCTCTGAGATTTGGAAATCTTCTCGTCCAGGTTTGTGTCTGTGTTTGAATTCGTCGCTCCTAGGCATATCATTCTCTGTGGTTGATGTGAAGTAAATGTAAATTCCATAGCACAAACACCAGTAGTATTTAAACATGGTTTGATACTAAAACAAAAATAAGCTTTGAGATTATGTTTCAGAAATGCAAGTCTCCAGATAAGCATGGTCTTTACACACACCTTTATTTATTTTTTTATTTTTTATTTTTTAATTTTATTTTATTTTATTTATTTTTTATTTATTTATTTATTTTTTTGGTTTTTTGAGACAGGGTTTCTCTGTGTAGTCCTGGCTGTCCTGGAACTCACTCTGTAGACCAGGCTGGCCTCGAACTCAGAAATCCGCCTGCCTTTGCCTCCCAAGTGCTGGGATTAAAGGCGTATGCCACCACCATCCGGCTACACACACCTTTAATCCCAACACTCAGGAGGCAGAGGCAGAAAGATCTCTAAAGTTAGGCCTACACAGAGTGCTCCAGAATAGCCATAAAAAGAGCCTGTCTCAAAACCAATGACCAGGCAGTGGGAATGCACACTTGTAGGGAGGCAGAGGTAGGTAGATCTCTTGAGTTCAAAGCCAGGTCTACAGAGTGAGTTCCAGGCCAGCCAGGGCTACACAGAGAAACCCTGTCTTGAAAAACCTGGAGTGAGGGGTGCAGGGGGGATCTGAGGTGTTGAGAGTGGTTGATAAGCCCTGTGGTTGGTGTGTCTCTGAACTGGGTTTTTGTTTGCTGCTGGGGTAGAACCCAGGCTCACACTTCAAGTGCTCTGCCACTAAGGCACATGCATGCCCCACTCATCAACAACGTCTTTAAAAAGGTGAACCTCCACTTTAGTTCTCTCAAAGGTATAATCACAGGCAGGTCCCGGGGCTTATGGGTGTACACTGGCCCAGAAAGGAAGTTGATGGCTCCCTTCTGTGCGTGCATACACAGGATGTGGAGAGCTACAATCCAGTTTTGAATCCAGTACTGAACCATGAAGTTTGGCGAACAGGAGAAAGAGTGCTGATTACCCTCGGTGACCAAGACATAGACCTGTCACCATCCTTCGTCACCTTTCTGTCTACCTGAGACCCAACTGTAAGCAGTGGGACACTTCCATGGATCGGCATGATGCTGTTAGGTGTGGAGCTGAGTGAAGCTACCAGTCTGTTTTCTGTCCTGGCAGGTGGAGTTCCCACCGGACCTCTGTTCCCCGGGGGACCTTCGTGAACTTCACAGTCACCCGCAGCAGTCTACAGAGCCAGTGTCTCAGTGAAGTGCTTAAAGCGGAAAGGCCGGTGTGGATGAGAAGCGTTCTGACCTCCTGAAGCTGCAAGGTGTGCTTCTGGTCCTCAGCTTCCCAGCAGGTGTGGCAGCAGGCTGAGCTCCAAAGGGTGAGGATGACGTTCCCCAGTGGCACCAGTGGCACAAATCTGTCTTATCACAGGGGAGTTCCAGCTCCCTTTACGGCAGCTCGAAAAGTCTCTGCTCCAAGCTCTGAACGAGGTAAAAGGCCGCATTCTGGATGACAACACCATCAGTACCACCCTGGAGAATCAGAAGCAGGAAGCTGCCGAGGTCACCAGAAAGGTGGAGGAGATGGATATTGTCATGCAGGAAGTGGAGACCATGTCCCAGCAGTACCTGCTGCTGTCCACTGCCTGCAGCAGCATCTGCTTCACTATGGAGTCCCTGAAGCAGGTGAGGCCATTGGCATAGCACCTCTGGCTCCCAGCTGTGACCCGAGGCATATTCTGATGGTCATATGGTTTCCTTCCAGGTTCACTTCCTGTGTCAGTACTCACTGCAGTTCTTCCTCGACATCTACCACAACATGCTGTCTAAGAACCCCAACCTGAAGGGTGTCACCGATCACACACAGTGCCTCTCCATCATAACCAAGGACCTCTTCCAGGTAGTGCGCAGAGCATGCATCTGTCTGGTGCAAAGGTATAGATGTATGGCCTCCAGAACACCAAGGTTCCCCTCTCGCTTCCCAGGTGGCCCTTAGCTCGAGGCATGCTGCACCAGGACCACATCAACTTCGCCATGCTTCTGGCGAGGATCAAGCTGAAAGGCACCATGGGGTGAGGCTGGCTGCTCAGAATTGATGTGGCTCTGCAGGTTGCCCTAGCATGCATTCTGCCTGCCTTCATCTTTTGAGTCACAGCTTGTCTTAGTTGCTGTGTAAAGACACCTGCCTGACCTGTCCCCCACTTCACAGGGAGCCCACCTATGATGCAGAGTTCCAGCACTTCCTCAGAGGGAAGGAGATTGTGCTGACTGCTGGCTCCGCCTCCAAAATCCAAGGCCTGACTGAGGAGGTTGAGCTGTCTGCTTGCCTTTAAAGATCTAATTGCCAAGGTTCAGGCAGAGATGAGGTAATTGTCCTTTCAAGTGTTTCGAGTGAGACCTGTCAGTGAGCAGCTTACTGCATGTCTGACTGCATGTGCCTGTGTCCAAGCCGGGGGTGACACCTGCCCTTAAAATTCTGTTCATCTAATACAGCAAGACCCTAAGCTGCATGCCCAGGACCACACACCAGATTATCCATGTACCACGGTGACACTTTCCCTATTGTCTCTACAGCAGTTTGGCATTTGGCTAGATAGCAGTTCACCAGAGCAGACTGTGCCATACCTCTGGAACAAGGAAACACCTACAAGTGAGTCAAAGCCAAGCCCCTGTTGTCCTTTCTCTGGGTCTAAGTAGAAAGTTGGGTATATTGTTCCTCAAAAGAAAAAGGTAGTAACTCCCTAGAGAAGTACTTGAGCATCAGGCTTGTTGGGAAGCCAGTCTGGAGTGTCGTACCCTGAATCTCAGCTACTCGGGACTGGTGAGTGCACCTAACAGACCACACAGGAAGGGGCGGGGAGCAGCTTGTGCTCTCGAGGACCCCAGGGCAGAGAACACCACTGCACTTGGCTGGCATGCAACCAACAGGTATTTGTGGTGTGGTTTCGGGATCAATAGATGAGGACCAGCAAGACGGTTCAGTGGGTAAAGACCTGAGTTCCATCCCTGTGACCTGTGTGCTGAGAGAAGCAACCGGACTAGCTGTCCTAACTCCCACATTCCCATACACTGCAGCCACACATACATACATACATACATACATACATACATACATACATGCAAAATAAAAACCTCCCCCGGGGCAGCTAGTATACCCCCACTCCCTATAAAGAGACTTTGTCTCAAAAAATGCTAGGCCTGATAGCACATGCCTTTAATCCCAGCACTGAGGAGGCAGAGGCATGCAGATCTCAACGTTCAAGCCTAATTTAGTGTGACTTCCAGGCTGCCCAGGGCACATAGTGAGACCTTGTCTCAAAAAACAATTTTAAATAAACAGAAGACGGGGGCCAGGGAAAGTGCTTAGTGGGTAAAAGTGCTTGCCTCCCTAGACAGACAACCTGGATTTGGATCCCCAAAACCTACACACACAGTAGTGCAACCCATGAGGAGATAGAAGCAGACAGGAATGAAGAGAAGTTCACAGGCCAGCTAGTCCAGTCGCAAGGTGAAGAGTGGGCATGGACACCAGAAGGTTTATCTCTGACCTCCACATTTGCCATGCCATGTGAGTGCACATACTCACACACACACACACACACACACCCCTACACACCTGGAATCCAGCACGATGGAGGAAGAGGCTGAAGGATCGTGAGTTCAAGGCTAGCCTAAGAATAGTCTCTGAATAGGCAGTATCATCAGTACCCCACACCTAGTGGTAAGATCTTGTCACCAGATCCCTAACGTGACAGTGGAACAGAGAGACAGATGCTCCCTGGGTCCAGGAGAACCAGTAAGCTGTGGGCTTTGTAGGCTGGGGTCCAAGCTGGATCTCGGGTGCTTCATGCCTGGCCGAGCCAGTGCTCTGGGTGGAGATGTCAAATGTCAGCACTTATACCCGCCCTCACCACGCCTCATTTCAGCTCCCATTGGGCAGGCCATCCACCTAATTCAAGCCTTCTGACCCGACCGCCTGTTGGCCATGGCCCATATGTTAGTTTCCACAAACCTTGGAGAGTCCTTCATGTCCATCATGGAGCAGCCGCTTGACCTCACCCATACTGTGGGCACAGAGGTAATGTCCGAGTGCTCCATCCTGCCTCCCCATGGCACCGTGTGCTCTGGCATCAGCACTGGCCACAGCCCAGGTACACTGCTTCTTGGCTGCAGTCTTCCCAAAGCCAACGCTACCCTCCTGACAGGTCCTATCTTACAACCGGTCATCTCGGGTCTGCCTTTCATTTACAGGTGAAGCCAAACACACCTGTCCTGATGTACTCTGTGCCTGGGTATGATGCCAGTGGACATGTTGAGGACCTCGCAGCAGAGCAGAACACCCAGATTACTTCTATTGCCATCGGTAAGGATGTGTGCTGGGTCCGTGGACCTGTAGCACCCTAGAAGCAGAAGGCTGCCTGCTGTTGTTCACACTCGGCTTCCTTGTCTCAGGCTCAGCAGAAGGCTTTAACCAAGCAGATAAGGCAATCAACACCGCTGTGAAGTCAGGCAGGTGGGTGCGATTGGTTTCGTCTTAAGACCTGTGTCCCCAAGACTCCAGTGAAAGCCATTGAGTCACTGTGACTTTGTGTGTGCAGGTGGCTGATGAAGCTGGAGAAGAAGCTGCATTTCTTGCAGCCACATGCCTGCTTCCGGCTCTTCCTCACCATGGAGCTTGACCCCAAGGTAACCAGGATAGGAACCTCTGGGTGCAGGTGCCTCTGGTGTGTGTGCACATAGTCAAGCCTGGATCAGAACCAGTGGGTCAGCTGGGTGTGGTCAATGTCTGCAATCCTAGAACTTGTGATACTGGGTCAGGAGTATTGCTGCAAGCTTGAGGTCAGTCACACCTTGTCCCTCTTGTCAGGGGCAGCCTAGCGTATACACTGAAGGCCTAAAATCAACAATAGGCCTAAGTCAGCCTGTTAACACAAAATCTTGGGTCTCTGTGGAAAAACACTGAAACAGATAGCTATAAGATAGTGTAAACAGGCCGCTTTGGTGGAAATTTACCAGCTTGGATAAGAACAAGTAGTCATAGGTCTTGTGGATAGTCATAGACCTTGGGTAACCTTGGTGGATAGTACCAACTTAGATAAGGACAAGTGAATCATAGGTGGAGTCATAGTGACCTGTCCCCAGAACCTTCACCCAGCTGACACTCTGTTCTGGAAGATATCTGTACACCTACGCTCCTGCATCATCCCCTTCCCCACATCCTGCCTTTTTGCGTATATAACCCATGTGTGAAAAAGTAAAAATTTCAGTTTGATCAGCCTATAGACAAGCCGTGGTTCTTTGCGTTCACCTGTGTCCCCCCATCCTCTCTTTCAGGTGACCTCCCTGGACCCTGTTCAATGCTCTGCTGGATGGGGCACCCTCCAAAATAAAAGCAGACATGGCAGAGGCCACCTTCTCCCTCAGGTGCCAGTGAACCTGCTCCGTGCAGGTCAAATCTTTGTGTTTGAGCCACCACCTGGAGTGAAGGCCGACAAGCTGAGGACGTTCAGCAGTGTCCCTCCCTGTCTCTAGGATATGCAAGGTAAAGACCCACGACCATGCCTGCCTGTGCACACAGAGTGGCGAGTGTTCCCAAGTGAGCAGACACACTGCAGAGCTGTGACCCTCAGTCCACTCCAGAGCGCATAGCATGCACTGTTCCTGTGCCATGTGGGGACAGGGTGCTTTCAGCTGTTTAGGTTTTCAGTTCTATTTTGTTCAGTGCTGAAATCCACTGAGTCTACATTTTAAGAAAGCCTATCTTCTGGAGACTGTAGAGATGGCTCAGTGGTTAAGAGGACTGACTGTTCTTCCAGAGGTTCTGAGTTCAAATCCCAGCAACCATATGGTAGCTCACAACCATTCGTAATAAAGAACCTTTGGGCCGGAGCAAGAGGGAGAAGCCTATTTTCTAGAAACCTGTCTAAATTCAAGGGCCAATCTGTAGATCCTGATCTTTAGAAAGCTGGGTACTTTGGTCAGCCATACTGCTTGATTCTGGTGCTGCTTCTGTGCTACAGGTCAGACGGCTGAAGGGTGGGGAGTGTGGCTTGTTCTGCCGACCTTTGCTTCTGAAGTAGGGTCTATTTCCTTACACAAACAATGGTCTATTTCCAGCACATGCTGTCTGACGAATCTGTCTGTAGTCATTTTCTTCATCTACCCTCTGAATGAGCGTGCCCGCTTGTATTTCCTGCTGGCTTGGTTCCATGCCATCATCCAAGAGCGCCTGCGCTATGCTCCACTGGGGTGGTCAAAGAAATACGAATTTGGAGAATCTGACCTTCGATCGGCTTGTGACACAGTGGACACATGGCTGGATGACACAGCCAAGGCAAGTTAGGCTACACCACACCAAAGATGCCAGTGCACTTAGGAAACGTCATGCTTACACACATCATGTGATGGGGGAAGACAGTGGATCTGAACTCAAGGGAGCGCTGAGACTTTGTAGCAGCCAGAACTTGACAGTGCAACACAAAGCTGGGCCCTCCAATGTACACATGTAACCCAGCCTCTGTCCTCCCCAGGGCCAGCAGAACATCTCACCAGAAAAGATCCCATGGTCTGCCCTGAAGACCTTGATGGCCCAGTCCATCTACGGTGGGCGGGTGGACAATGAGTTCGACCAGCGTCTGCTCAATACCTTCCTGGAGTTCCTCACCCAGAGTTTCCATACTGAATTCAAGCTAGCATGCAAGGTTGATGGACACAAGGACATTCAGATGCCTGATGGTATCAGGTACAGCTGCCTGTGAGAGCAGAAGTCATGCTTGGGTGGGGGTAAGAGAATATTTGGAGCCCCCATGTCCCTCTGACTCTGATTCCAAATGTCTTCTCAGGTGAGAGGAGTTTGTGCAGTGGGTAGAGCTGCTGCCTGATGCCCAGCGCCCTCATGGCTGGGTCTACCCAACAATGTCAAAAGGGTCCTGCTTACCACCCAAGGTGGATAGTAAATCTCCTCACTCCTGGAGCCCTGCCCACCCTGAGACTGCTGGGAGGGCTTGTTCACCTCCGTGGCCTCTTACAGTTCTGCACTAGGGAGTCCTGAGAAGGAGGTTTAAGGGCTAGCTTTAGTTCAAGGGTTGGAAACACTGACTGGGGCTTGGTGGCACGCAGGCCTATGCCCTAGCCTAGAGGCAAAGGCAGAAAAATCATGGAATTCAACATCCGGTCTACACAGCATGACTTAGGCTACATCTCAAACAACACAACACACCTTGTGTAAGTCAGTTTTTGTCTTGTTTACATCTCACAACATTGGGGGTAGAATCCAGAGCCAGACACAAGCTCGGCAGAGCTGAGAGTGAGCCCCACAGGCTCTACAACCATTTAAAGCCAGGCTTCATGACTCATCCCTGGGGCCCCAGCACCACGTGCTAGAGGCAATAGGGTTGAGAGTTCTAGGCTAAGCTAGATAACATGCTCAGCGGCAGCAACAGAGTACCAGCCTTTTCCCCGTGTCCTCGGCCTTCTGGTGGTCTAATCTGACTTAAACGAGAAGGCTGAGAATACAGGCAAAGGCTAGTGCAGGCGTTCAGATGCAGTGAAGCAAGGAGGCGGGGCTGTTGTCCACAGACAGTGGGAGGTGAGCGGCTGTCACATGTATTTAGTATGAAAATGAGTGTTTGAGGCTTGGAGGCTAAGCAGTTCCTGATTGGGCTGGATGCAACCTCTCCAGCACTCAGCTGTCACTTGCCCCAGCAGTTTCCTAAGTCCTGTATCCCATCAATGCTGTCCCGAACCAGAGTCACTGTCCAGCTTCTCCAGCTTGCCACAGTCCAGAAAGCAGTGAAGTTCAGCAGTCTGGCCGTCAGTGTCCCAGTGTGAGGGACAGGCCAAGCACAGTGTGCTTTTGGTAACAACTGGGCATGGCATTTGTGCGAGCAGAGTTCAGAGGAGTCCCAGCCTCCATCCCAAACGTTCCCCGGGAGGTTCTGCATCCAGATTGAGTGAGGCTTCTGAGGCCCACGGTTGTGTGGATGGGCTGGGAACAGCCTCACAGCACACGACCAGGCCATTGGTTCTGATTCTGTCTTCATCACCCTGTGATAGACTTGAGCCAGCTCTTTTCTGCTTACCTCCTCACTGGGGCTCTGTCTGCTTTAGGTCCTGTGCGGCACTGAGTGCAGACTGCTGCGGTGAGCGAATGGCCATGCACCTTTGGGCTTTTACATTGGCGTCTTCTTCCTCCCTCCAGATGCTGGAGGATAAGGATGACATGGCCTACGCAGAGATGGAGAAGACGAGAAGGACGGACTCCACCTCCGATGGACGTCCAGCCTGGATGAGGACGCTGCACACCACAACATCTAACTGGCTGCACCTCATCCCACAGACACTGAGCCCATAGGTGACTTTACCCGTCTACTT
Source organism: Grammomys surdaster (assembly GCF_004785775.1). Lineage (NCBI taxonomy): Eukaryota > Metazoa > Chordata > Mammalia > Rodentia > Muridae > Grammomys > Grammomys surdaster. The sequence continues at coordinate 5,219,281 of NW_021604644.1, read as the reverse complement.
GAACTTCACCGTGGACTTTAAAATTGCTACAAAGGAAGATCCTCAAAGCTTCTATGAGCGTGGAGTTGCAGTTCTGTGTACTGAGTAAAGCTAAACTTTTCTCCAATCTTCTTTTTGGAATAGTAAAATCCAATATTTAACATTCATTCATCCTTAAACATTTGGAAGGTTTGATGGACATGTGAAAAGCAAGTGGTTAGTTAGCACTGGCGGGATGAAAGGTGGGAAACAGTGGGTGGGAAGGTGAGGTGTGTAGGTTCCCAGGGCTGACCGAATGGCTGGTTTTATTAAATAAAACACTAAGCATGATAGGCTCCCACCTCTTGCCACTCTGCTCAGTCTGGTGTGGAAATCCTTGTGCCCCACCCCACGGGGCAGCTCTTGCCAGCTGCACCCCAGCCCACCTCACCTTTGTCACTGTGGTCACAGATGCAGAAGCAGTGAGGTGAGGCCAGGAACGCTACACGTCACACCTGTCCTTGACTGACAGACACACTAAGGCTTGACTGTCTGACACTCCCATGCCCTGGGGACCTTTTCTGTCTCTCAGACACAAGCCCTGCCACCAATCCATTTCCACACCATCCTGTAGTGAGAGAGTGGCCTTGCCCCACAGGAAAGGTGACAATTAGGCTGGTCCTGGCATCTCAGAGTTTCTAAAACCCTCTGTGACTGTGTTATGACAGGGTGTTGTCACAGCTGTAAGGTCTCCTGAGCACAGAGAGGCACTGTCCTAACTCCCTTCTTGGGAGAAGACACAGTAGGTTTCTCTGCAGAAGTGACCCAGCCCTCGGGCAGTAAACAGAAGAGACCCAAGCCAACATTCTCCACCAAGAACACCTAGGAGGGCGCAGGTGACACAGCACCCATGGCTTTTCCTTGCTGCGTCCAAACACCTCAGAGGATATTGCCTGAGTCTGTGGGGATCACTGGGAACACAAGGCTCGCCCTAGCCCCAAAACTAGACTTCTGTTCCAAGAGTGCCACCCCCATCCCTAACCCCTCCTACAATCAGAGGGGCCTTACTGGACAGTGACCACCAGCCCTATTGTCTTCCCTGGCAGAGCCACCTGAGGCATTGATGAGTACCCCTGACCAGTGTCGGAACAGCCCCAACGGCATCCAGAGGTGGACATGCCCTGCCAAGAACGGGCACCTCCTCCTGGTGCCACTTTTATTTGTACTTGGGAACTTTGTCCTGCCACCATGGGAGAACACATCTTGGAGAAGAGACCCAGACCTCAGCAGCAGCAGCAGGCTGTGCTCAGCTTCGTTACCTACCAGAAAGAATACAAAGTTCAGTAGACAAGCTGACAAAATCAGAACTGGGGAAAACCAGCTCCCATGGAGAGCCCAGCACTCCAACAGGCTTGAGCCCAAGCTGACCACTAGGAACCCTGCTCCCGGGTGACACGAAGGGCTTGCCCAGCACAGGCATCAGAGAGACATCTGAACACACGAGGAACAGGAAGGGATCTGTCCCTACCTCAGCCTTTGATCCAGCACTCAGTAGACGGGCAGGCAGACTGCCAGGGAATGGGACAAGATCCTGAGGTGGGGCTAGGAAGCCCAGTGAAGGCCACTTGGACCCATCCCTGAATTGCAACCTATTTTTAAATGCTTTTTACATTGTGTATGCATGTGTGTGTGTATGCATGTGTGTGCACGCACTTGTGCATACTTTCTCTCACAAACACACACACACATACACTATTATGTGTTCCTGTGGACGTTCTCTCCTTCCACCACATGAGTCCTAGGGATTAAATTCTGATCACAGGCTTTGCAGCAAGTGCCCTGACCCTCTGAGCTATCTCAGAATCCCCGCACACCCATTTCCATGTCAGATGGTAGGGACTTATTTACCACTCATCACTGAGTTTGGCATGAGTCCCTGGCTCTGTGCCAGCCCCATACCCCTACCCTGAGCTAACTCGGGCCCCTGGGCTAGGCCACGTACTACTTCTTTCTCCGGCTCTCCAAGTAGGAGCTCCAGTTTTCTCTTGGAAAACGACAGCCTGAGCCCCTTCTCTCTCTCACTCCTGAGTCTGGATGGTGGACAGGTGGCTCAGGCTCTGCTCAGCGGGTGTCTGCCTATCTCTGAGGTCTCCACAGGAATAAGGGGGCTAGCAGCCCTTGTCATCCTCCAGTCCTCTGGTGCCGGGGACAGCTTGCCAGGATGCCCCTTGGTCTCTGGGGGGCTCAGTGTCTTGAGTTCACCCTCAGGCTGCATATCGACATCGCCAGCTTCCAGGGTTTTAGGGGCCCAGCCAGAAGCTTTAGTGGTGAGGTCTGGAGCCTTTGGGAGCCTCCTCTGCAGTCCTGAACCTCAGTGTGTAGGAAGGTGCATTGCGGTTCCTGTCACCCAGGAGGCGGTAGGTATGCTGGCAGTAGCTGCGGTAGTTGGAATGGCCTGGGGTGTCTTCTGAGTCACCATCATAAGGATCTAAAAACTGGCAACAAAGTTTTTGAGAGTTTGGTTATGTGTGAGGGCCTGAAAATTCCCATCACCACAAAATAGAGAAGTTTCTGAGCCAGTGGGTAAATTCCAGCAGCAGCGTAGTATATAACACAGAGGTGCACAAAACAACGTGTCTCCATCACTATGATGGCAGATGGCAAATTTGTGTGCTTTGCCTTGCATCGAAACTCTTTAAAGGACAGGGTCTCATACCCAAGACTAGCCTGGATACTCCTTGTATCTGCACACATCTGTGTAGCCAGGATGACCCTGAAACTCCTGATCCTCCTCTGCCTTCACTTCCCATCAAGAGACCATTCTGAGGGTCAAACTCAGATGCTCACAGATGCTAGGCAAGCATTCTGCCCACTGGGCCACCTCCCCAGCTGCTCATGTGGATGGTTTTTGTTTTGTTTTGGGGCTTTTTTGTTTTGAGATGGTCTTACTACATAATTTGGCTGGCCTCAAACTCCTAGAAAACCACCTGCCTCTGCCTCCCATGTGCTGGGACCAAAAGTCTGCACTACCACACCTGGCCTGTTTTGCTTTTTAAGACAAGGTCTCAGGGCTGGAGAGATAGGAATTGAATCTGGAAACTGAACTGCTAACCTAACAGTCACATGATGACTCACAACCATCTGGAAGGCCAGCTCCAGGCCATCGTCGCCCTCTTCCGGCCTTCTTGTATCTGCACACATGTCACAGAGCACTCAGACATACAGAAGTAGATCATTCCAAACCATTAAAAGGCAGGGTCTCATGTAGCCCTGACTGCCCTTCAACTTTATATCCTCCTGCATCAGACTCCACAGTGCTGGGATTACAAATGTGTACCACTACCACCTGCTACAGCAAACCCCTCTTAAGGGTGCTTGTCAGGGCCTTTGGGGAGTCCCCTGACCTCTGCTGTGGTGATCAGAACTTCTTGTCTTTTCTTGTTTTCTGTGGTCAGATTTTGTCAATTTGATCCAATCTGGTCCTGTCTTGTGGTGGCGTTATCTGTCATCCCAGCACTCAAAAGGCAGAGAGACAGGAGGTGTGTCCAGGGTTTGAGGCCAGCCTGGGCCATGTAATGAGACATCAACTTTCCTTTAGTTACCAGACTGCCTGTGTGCAGGATTGCATACACAGAAACATCTCCTGCTTGGATTCTGATCCTCACAGCCTACTCACTGGGCTAGCCTTGGCTTTGAGGGCTCCTTCAGGCCTCTGGACTCTAGGGGGATGCAGCCATGTCTGTGGTATACCTCTCTCCAGATGCCTTCAGCAAAGTCCATGAAGTTCCTTCTAGAGTTGACCAATGGGGAAAAAGCTGGATGCTGATTGTACCATGGCAGCTTAACAGAGAGCACTTGGGATGCTTGCTGGCCACACCACAGGGCATGCTAACACGCAGCCTGGTGAGAGGGAGCGAAGTCCTCCAAAAGCCTAGCAGGCAGGGAGCCCGTCCCAAGCACAGTGGGCACATTGTACCTCGGCACTGCTTCTGGGCCCAAATCCAGAAGGAGGTGGAGGGCACTAAACTTTCCTTCTCAGCTGGTCACGAATGCAGAAGTGAGGCTTTAAAAGCTCACAAAGGAGCCCAGGCCTGGCCTGGCCTCTGGTGGTCCAGCACTTTCCCACCACCCCAGGCCACTGAAGAAGGTAGTTGTCATTTTCTTAATAAAAGAATGCTGGTATCTGAATATTTCTAGTTTTGGCATGGGAAGAATGGATCCAAAAGTTACAGAGATGGGTATCTTACACACACACACACCACGATTGCCGGGCACCTGAAGGCAATGGCACATATGTCTCTGCCACTTCCAAAAGCCAGCTGCACTGAACGCTTCCCTGATGCAGGTAGGTCGGCTGGTCCTCTGACTGGCCATCCCTCGAGGCCAGGCACATAGACTGTCACTTAACTAAGGAGATCAAGGACAAAACCCCCATCAGGTTCTAGAGCACAGGGAAGGAAGGTCAGACCACAGGGAGAAGAGGGAATTTTTTTTAAAAACATCTGGTTCCACCCTGTAGCTCAGGCTGGCCTTCTTCCAGATTCTCTGGGAATATGAGGCAGCTAAGGAAGGTGGAACATAAGCTCAAGGCTAGCCTGGGCTACATAGAAGGTCAAGGCCAGCTTGGGATATAGCAAGACCCTATGTCAAAAACAAAAGCAAGGGTTGTGGATATAGCTCGGTCCATCCAGTGCTCACTTAGCACATGCTGGACCCTGGACTCAGCCTCAGCACCTACAAAACAAGAGTGGTGGCAGGGTTTGAAAACCCAGCACTCAGATTTGGAGGCAGGAGTATCAGAAGTTCAAAGTCATCCTTGTTAAGGGACCAGCCTAGGCTATATGAGATCCTTCCTCAAAAAAAAAAAACCAAAACAATAAAAAGCCCCTAGGATTGTGGGTACATAACAGCTCAGCAGTAGAGCACTTGCCTAGCTCTGCATTGTGGGAAAATTCAGGTTGGGGATAGCAGGAGAACACAAGAGACAGTGCTCCACAGAGAAGCCATCCTGGATATCTGAGACTCTCTCTTTTAAAAGATTAAAATTAAGAGCTGGAGAGACGGCTCAGTGGTTAAGAGCACTGACTGCTCTTCCAGAGGTCCTGAGTTCAAATCCCAGCAACCACATGGTGGCTCACAGCCATCTGTGATGGGATCTGCCGCCCTCTTCTGGTGTGTCTGAAGACAGCTACAGTGTACTGTACATATGCTTAGAGATAAATAGATCTCTTTTTAAGTTTAAAAGTAAAATATAAAAGTGCTAAAGATGGGCCTGGAGAGCTGGCTCAGTGGTTATAAGCACCTGCTGCTCTTTCAGATGACCCAGGTTCGGCTCCTAGCATCCGCCTGGTGGCTCACAACCACCTGGATGTAACTCCAGCTCCAGAGGATCTGACCCCCTCTTCTGTTGCACAGACATTAAATCAGGAGACCCACTCACACACATAAAATATAAGTACCACGAAAATTAGTGCCACAAACCTCCGTGAAGTCTCCTGTCAGTCAGCTTCTCTGGAATCCTCAGAGCAGCTGCTATGCCCTGTTGGAAAGTTCCTCAGTTACACACAGCACACTGGCTGCTTTTCAGCAATAAGACCTGCCTTCCCAAACTGGGTTCCTGGGAGCCCCATTCTGGAACCTAGGAAAGCAAGTGAAAACTGGCCCTACCACACCCTCATGAACACAGGACTGGTGAGCATCTTAAAGGCTAGAAAGGCCTAACAGAGAAAAGGAGCCCAGCCTGGCGGTGCCTGCTTCTGCCTCGAATCCCAGCACTGGGAGGGGGAGGGTCAGGAGTTCAAGATCTTTCTCATTTACATAGAGTTGGGCCAACCTGGGCTTTGTGAGACCCTGTCTCAGAAAAATCGAAAATGGAAGAGGAAGCTGGAGAAGGCTTAGAGGTGAAGCCCACACACTGTTCTTGCAGAGAACCTGAGTTCAGTTCCCACCATGCACATTCAGGGGCTCACAACCACCCTAACTCCAGCTCCAGGGGATCAGACACCTCGGTCTTGGGCATCTGTATACATGTACATACATATATGCATGCATGCATACATAATACATACATACATACATACATACATACATACATACATACATACACACATACACCTTAACATAATACTTTAAAAAAGAGACAAGGCAGGGGGTCTGGAGAGATGGCTCAGTGGTTAAGAGCACTGCTCTTCCAGAGGACTAGGGTTCAATTCCCAGCACCCACATAGTGACTCACAACCATCTGTGACTCTAGTCCTACGGGATCTGATGCCCTCTCTGGCCTCCACATGCATGGACATAGGGTACATATATACATGCAGGCAAAACGCCCATATGCCTAAAAAATACATTTATTTTAAAGGAAGGGAATAACTACATGTGCATTAACCATATTCCTTTTCATCTAATGACCGTTTCCTGCCCCACAACCCCAAGTGACATTTAAAGATATTTAAGTCCTGTTGTCTTCAGATTTGATGCTGTTGCAGCTTCTTAGAAAACCTTTCTGGTTTGGGGGTACACTGTGGAGTGTGGCCCCCAAAGTTCTCATCTGGAATGGCCTGAGGCTTTCTTTATGAGAAAACTGGAGTCGTGGGTTGGAGGGGAGGACTCCAGAGGCCAAGTGTCTGTGTGTCCCATCATCAATATGACTTGGGTCCTACAGCCTACAGTGACTGGGCCCCGGGCTGCCGTACTGTCTTGCAGGGCCTCCATTAAGAAGTGCTCGACCCCTGTGCTCTCCTCTTTGGAAGTGAGTATCACAGTCATATTTGAAGGGTGAGGGCCATCTACAGAGAGCAAGGATCCACATAACCATATGGCCTGAGCTTCCCCGTGGTGCTAAGAGACTGGTTTGGGTAACAGTATGGAGAGGGAGCCTAACACAGGCCAAAGGGCTTCTCAGCCCCTTCCTGGCCCCACATTATATGACACTCACTAAAGTGTTTACTATAATTAATATTTGATTTTCAAGGCAGGATGTCTCTGTGTGGCCCTGGTTGTCCTGGGACTCTCTCTGTACACTGGCCTGACCTCAAACTCAGAGATCTGCCTCCTGGGTGCTGGGCTTAAAGATGTGCACCATCATTGCCGAGCTCTTCTGTTTCATGTATAAGGCTATTGTATTTACATGTATTTCTGTGCACCAGATACATGCCAGGTCCTTTGTACGCCACATATGCATACACCATAAATAAATGTAAAAGAAAAATGCACATGCACAAAATTCCCTTGGCTACAAAGTCTACAAATGAGAAATGGCTCAGCAGTTAAGCACACTGGCTGGACTACCAGAGGTCCCATTTACAATTCCAGGTATTCCCATGGTGGCTCTTAGCTCCAACTTCAGTTTCAAGGAGTCCAGTGCCCTCTTCTGGAATCTTCAGGTACTACATGCATCCGGTGCACAGACAAATTTTCAGGCAAATGCTCAAAAATAAAGCTGGTCCTGGTGGCTCATGCTCCAGCACTTGGGAGGCAGAGGCAGCTCCTGTGAGTTTGAGGCCGGCCTAGTCTATAGAGTGAGTTCTAGGACTTCATAGAGAGACTGTCTCAAAAGCAAGCAAGCAACATAATCAACCTTACTATGCCTTGGGTTTGCCAGGTTTTAAAACTACAGGTACTTTTACAGGTAGACAAAGGCCCTGCCTCCAGGCATCAAGGGCTCCAGACTCTCCCCTCAGCTGTCCTCTCACTGCTGGGACTCTACTAAGCAGAAGGACCTTGAATGGACGCAGTGAATACTCAAGAGAAGAGGCACCCTAGTCTCCTTGTGATGGAGGTCTCGGAGCTGTGCATGGGAGCCTACCAGCACCTCATGTATGTAAACTGTGCCTCTGGTTCAAACACCCTGCTCCTGTCCTGAGGTTAGGTGGGTAACACATCTGTAGCATGGGCTCTCCACCTGCAGGACACAATCCATTGAGAGAAGGACACCTAGCTTCTGGCTGGGGAAACTGAGGCTGAGAAAAGTGGACTTTTTTAGCAGCACAGAGTGAGGGCCAAAGATGACCAGGCTGGCCTGGAACTCAAAGAGATCCATCTGCCTCTGCCTCCCAAGTGCTGGAATTAAGGGTGAATGCAAGACATCTGGCTGTGATAGCCATCTCTAAAACTACATCCTGCCTTCAGAAACTGAACTTTTGCTGGACATGGCAACCAAGTTAATAATATGCCTTGAGATCATTTAAAACGTTGCCCTTGAGGAGTTGGAGCAGTGGCTCAGTGGTTAGGGGCCGCGACTGCTTTTCCAGAGGAACAGGGTTTGCTTCCTAGTGTGTATGTTGTGACACACAGTGGTCCGTAGTTCCAATGCCAGGGGGAATCTGATGTCTTCTTCTGGCCCCAAGAGGGCGCAGCATGCACACACATGGTCCACAAATATTTAGACAAACACTCATACATATAAAATAAGAATAAATACAACCTTAGGTAGGTGGTGGCACACGTCAGAGGCAGGCAGCAGAGCTTTGTGACTGAGGCTAGCCCAGTCTGCAGAGAGAGTTCCAGGATAGTCAGGGCTATACAGAAAAATTGTCTTTAAAAAAAAAAATTAAAGTCTATTTCTCTATTATGTACTCAACTTGTTTAGTTTAACCTGCCTCTGAAAGCAATGTAACTGACCCTGCTGTACCTTGAATGTCTCTTGTAATCAGCTTTACACTAAGCAAATAAATAGCTTTAATCTTAAATTACATACTCTTCCATGCCCTGGCCCAGAATAACGTGTATTATAATCTTTTCAAAATCAGACAGCAGGTGGAAACCAACCTCAAAAAACACCTATTTGCAGAGCATGGTGGTGCACAACCTCAATCCCAGAACTCAGGAGGCAGAGGCATCTCTGAGTTCAAGGCTAACGAAGTCTACATCATAAATTCCAGGCCAGCCAGGGATATATAGTGAAACCCTGCCCCCAAAAAGGAATAAATTTTAAAACCAAATACCCCATTAATATTAGGTGTAACATATAGGGATGCACAGTAACAGCTGACTCCAGGTTTGAGTGCTGTTTAGGGTCAGCTGGGGTCAGAAAAATAACATCTATCCTTGTAAACTCTGGTTAAAAGTCTAAGACAACAGCATCTTCATTACTGTCACATACCATGTTTTCTGTTCAAGAAGTACAGAGCAAAGCCTTTCACTAAGGACAGACAAACCACAGACAGCAGGACGGCCGAAAGATTTTTTCTTAAGATTTTCATGTTTGTTGGTGTTTTGCCTGCATGTGTGTCTGTGTGAGGTCCCTTGGAACTGGAGTCACAGATGTGAGTTGTCGTGTGGGGGCTGGGAACTGAACCCAGGTCTTCTGGAAGAGCAGACTGCTCTTAATCTCTCCTGCCCAACTTTTTTCTTAATATGAGACCAGTGCACCAGTCCCCTCCTGGTGAAGGTACATCCCTGAGGACCTCCCAGCTCCAAGACACAAGCTGCTTGCCACACCACTAACCTCAGAGGACAGAAACAGACCAAGAACACAGCCTGTATTCACCTCCCTCTCAACCCTGTCTTCCACCCTTAGCTTTTAAACTGGAGAATGATTTGAAGCCAAGTCTATTTTTGGCAAAGCCACCATGTCATACAAACATGCCTGCAATTTTTTCTTTTAAAAAAATTATGGGGCTGGAGAGATGGCTCAGTGGTTAAGAGCACTGACTTCCAGAGGTCCTGAGTTCAAATCCCAGCAACCACATGGTGGCTCACAACCATCTGTAATATCTGTAATGGGATCTGATGCCCTCTTCTGGTGTGTCTGGAGACAGCTACAGTGTATTCATATATAATAAATAAATAAATCTTAAAAAAAATTTATGTGTTGGGGGTTGGAGGGACAGCTCAGCTGTTAAGAGCACTGGCCGCTCTTGCAGAGGACTGGGGTTCAATTCCCAGCATCCACATGGCAGCTCAAAACTGTAACTTCAGTTCCAGGGGATCTGACACCCTCACACCAATGCACAAAAAGGGAAAACAAAATTGTGTGTGCTGGTGCATGCTCACCGTGGTGCACATGGGCCGTGGTGCACATGGGCCGTGGTGTTCATGCTCACCGTGGTGCACATGGGCCGTGGTGTTCATGTTGGGGTCAGAGGGCAACCTTTTGTTAGTTGGCTCTTCCTACCATAGTACTGAGTTTTGACCTCAGGCCTGCACAGGGTAACAGCACTTTTACCCACAAGGCATCTCACCAGCGCCCCTGCAATGTTACCAGTAAGCCACCTCCTAAGCCTCTCTACACCTTTTACCCCACCACACCCCCCTCTTTACCCCTAGGTCCCTTTGTCCCTGCTCCAGGCCTCAGTCCAGCTCCAGGGTGGCCCTGTAGCCCTAGGACTAGTGAGGCTATCTGTGTCTCAGACGCCTTATCTAAGGATACCCTGAGGTGTAGGTGGGCTGGTGGGACAGGTTGAACCACCCCCTTATAATCCTTAAAGCTGGGAGGATTATAAAATATTCACTTTTGCCTTATGTTTGAAAACTACATAAAGAAAATTCTAGAAGTCAGCACATCCACCTGAAGTTGCTAAGTCTTCACCTCCAGGAAAATTCTACTTATTCATCTCCAACGCTGGTCACAGTACATGCTGTTCACTAAACATCTGTCTCTACCTACCTGTGACAGGTCATGTGGCCCAAGATTGCCATATTACCTTGATTTTGTTTCCAATTGTATATAGCCAGGCCCACTTCCAACCTTTCCGGTGCTGTCTCCAGTGGGGATCCAACTGAGATCTTCCTGCTGTACAAATGTTACTCGTGGGGAACAGCTCTGAACTCTGTTTGCTCAGCCTAAAGTAGCATTTCACCTGACCCCTCTCACTTCCAAACCTAGCTATCAGGAAATGCTGACACCTTCCAGATAGCCAGCAGTCAGCTGCTCCTCCACACCCCTGCCCAGTCCTGAGCCAGCTTCTTATCTGCCTCCCTGCAGAATTAAACCCCGCCTTTCTCAGTGCTGCCCTGTCCCTCAGAGGAATCTTCAAACTGTTTTGTTTGTGACTGAACCCAGGTATGCTGGGACCCCAGGTATGCTCCCCAAGCACTGTATCTACCACTGAGCTACAAACTCCCAGCAGGTATGTTTTTGTATTTATTTTTTTTAAACATAATCTCCCACAGCCCAGACTGGCCTCAAATTCTCAAACTATGTAGCCAAAGATGCCTCCGTCTTCCAGGTTCTGGATTAAGGTATGTGCCACCAGACCCAGTTTATGAAGTGTTAGAGATCAAACTCAGGCCCCCACGCATGGCAGAAGGTAACCCAGCAGCCGAGCTACATTCTCAGCTGAGTTGTCTTTAAGGCCACTCTCACCGAGCGTTCCTTGCAGCCCCTGGCTGTGAGATCGTGACAGGATGGCTTGGTTTTTGGCAGAAGCGCTGGCTGGAAATGGCCCAGAGACACACCAGGTGCCCATGCCTGTGAGTAATGAGCATCTGTTTTGCCGCACTCTCAGAATCCAGGCTCCCGACACACGGCGAAGATCTCCATTGACCAGCACCTTGCAGTCACGTAGGGCAATGCCCCTACCAACCCCTCCACAGGTAGAGGGCATGACTACAGGCCTCAGCCTCAAGAGATGTCCATATTAATGAGTTATCTAAAGGCCAGAGGGCATAGCTAATTACATATTCTTTTTCCAGAGCCTCCTCCCTCCCTATTTAAGTCAGGTCCACCCTGACCTAAAGGGAAGTGCATCCAGATTCAACTACCATCTCTCATGAAAATAAAGCCTGTAAAACCTACAGACTTCCATGTGTCTTTTGGGGGCCCACCGTGGGGAAACCATGGAGAAGGCCTTTAATGAGCCACTGTAGCTGCAGCTGCTGCGCTTCCCTGAGGACCTCTCTGTGTTCCAGCTGCAGAGGCCCACCTCTTCAAGCAAGCTAGCCGAGCAGAGCAGCCGCCTTTCAGCCAAGTGAGTAACCAAAGAATCCCTCCCTGCGGGCACAGTTGGGGCTTCCCTCTCCCTCGTTTCTCTAGAACGCTATGGGCTTGATGGATTGGGCCTTTGTTTTAGTTTTGGCCGACAGTGTTATCTGTGAGTTTTACAGCCTGAATGGTACTCCCGCTGTGGAATCAGTGTGCTAAGGTCTGGGGTCTTGTTGCGTTCTCAATTGACCTTAGTGTGTCAGTCAAATCATGGACTCATCCTGCTTTAGAGAGCTGTAGTTGGTCCCAAGGACCATTGATTTTCCTGAACAGATACATAACTGGCTACATAGTTTAAGATGGAGGGCCTTGTTCCTTGCTGGCTGAGCACTCATGAGAATAGGCACTGCATGTCACCTGGGCAGCACAGTGGAGCTGGCCCTGGTAGAGGGGAAGAAGATGAGCTGGCCCCAAGAGGGGATGCCCTCCCCTCACCTGCAGTAGCTAGAAGAGCTGGCCCAGAAGGGATGAGAGCGGGACAATTAGCCCCGCCCCCTCACTGGCCATAGGACGTGGGAGGGGGCCCTGTACCTCGCCTGGGCAACACGGTGGGACTAAAACAGGTGAACTAGCCTCAAGTGTGTAAGATCAGCCTGTCCCAGCTCCTCACAGGCTGTGGCACTTGGAGAGTGGGCCTGGCGCAGCACAGTGGAGCTGGCTCTGGAGGCATGAGGGCAGAAGAGCTGACCCTGCCTCCTGCCCATGGCAGCATTGGGTGGCTTAACCAGAGCAGTGCTGAAGAGTGCATCCTGGTGGTGCAGAATAAGGGAGAGCCTATGGGGTGACCAGTCAGTTACCACCCAGGCTCAGATCCAGGGCTCTGAGTTGGCCTATCCCACAATATAGATCATCTGTGAAGAGTTGGGGTGCCTGAAAGGGCCTGTCTTTTCTGTGACAAAGCTGCAGAATCTCCATGACACAGAACAACAGGATAATCAGGAGGAGTCCCAATGAGGATCCAATATTGATGGTGTTACAGAAGCCAGAGATATCAAGCAAGACCAATGACTCATGACAATGGACATTTGCAAGTAGAGATGTGTGGACAGGGGGTATACTGTGGGGTACACTGTGACACACTACATCTTCCACAGTGAGATGCATTCTATGCCTTGTTGTTGTTGTTGTTGTCTGTCTATATGTGAGTTTTTATTTTAGGGGAGAGGTTGCAAGGGCAAAGGGCAGATATGAGGGAGTGCAGAGATGAGAGGGACTGGGGTGCATGATGTGAAACACTCAAAGAATCAATAAAAAGTTTTTTTAAAAAAGATGGAGGATCTACCATTAATTCTATCAGAATGAGAATTAAAGGCCTAGCCAGTGCTGATAGCAGAGCCGTTAGCCAGGGGACCCAGAGAACAGAGACTGTCACCATTATATCAATTATCTGACAAATTATATATTTATCTCTTTTTTTCCCAAGAAAACAAAACTAAGTTTTATTGTTGGGCTGTTTCCTTTAAGTGTCGTGTGAAATGTGTTTGGCCAGCTCCAAAGATCTCCATTCCAAGATTCAGGTGAGAAACTTGTGTGTCTATGCCACTATGCTTCAAGATCTGAATCACAGGTGAGCCAGCCCTCCAATTCTGGATTGTAGTTCAATCCAGATATAGTCAAGCTGACCACCAGGAATAGTCATTACAAGTCACCTCTTGTCAACTTGACACAAATCATATCTCATGTCCAAATGAAACAATAACTAGGTCATAAATATGCCTAAACATGATATAACTATTCCTCATACAATTGTAAATGTGTTTGTAAATTTAGCAAAAGTCAATGTCCCTTGGGAACATTCTTTTAGTATCTCAATTTAAATACCAATTGATGTCAAGGAAATTGGAAGAAAGCACAAATATCTATACAAATGTCTTCTTGACAAAATAAAACAGAAGCATTCATATTACTTTATAATTCTTGTTTCTGCAACTGGCCACGTGGCCTTAGATGGTATTTATAACTTTTGTCCTCTACTGCCCATTCTGTATTTCCTCCACCCTATGTAAGCACTTCAGCAGGTCTTGGCTCTTTCCCTGGAGGAGTGACCCATACCTTCATTCCTGGTGGGTCTATGTCCTTTGTCATCCTGCTTGGATTAGGCTGTTGTAGGTTCCCACTGACTTTAGTTACAGGACAAGGTAGTACCAAGAGATGCCCTAAGGGATTTCCCGCACTCCAGACACAATCCTTCTTATCTCCATTATGGAGAGGCAATCCAATTTCCCCATGGTAACCTGAATCTATCACCCCTTCTAACACAGTTATTCCTTTCTTAGCCTGTTGGTTTAAGGACATTAGATAGCCAAAATGACCAGAGGGAAGTCTGAGCTTCCAGTTCAATGGAATGTTTGTTGTGGCTCCTGGTAGGAGCACTCCTCCCCCTGGAACCAAAACTTCTAGGCCAGCAGAACCTAGAATTGTAGGGACAGGAAGCAAAATCTTTCCTAGAGGGTCACTAAGAGTGACAGTGAGTGGAACTATTCCCTTTTCCATCCCTTGATTCCTGGACTCATGGATCCTGGCTAGGGGAGAAACTGTACCATGTATCAGACGCTGATTCAGAAGGATATACTGCCTTCTGAAGAACTCTGCCCCAGCCCTCCATGCTGCTGCCACCTAATTGGCGCTGTAATTGAGTCTTCAAAATGCCATTCCATCTTTCTATCAGACCAGCTGCTTCAGGATGATAGGAAACATGGTAAGACCAGTGGATTCCATGATCATGGGCACACTGTCACACTTCTCTGGCTGTGAAATGAGTTCCTTGGTCAGAAGCAATACTGTGTGGAATACCATGATGGTGGATAAGGCATTCTGTAACTCTATGGATGGTGGTTTTGGCAGAAGCATTATGTAGGAAAGGCAAATCCATAACCAGAATAAGTATCTACTCCAATAAGAACAAAAGGTTGTCCTTTTTACCGAGGAAGTGGTCCAATGTAGTCAACCTGCCACCAGGTTGCTGGCTGGTCACCTTGAGAAATGGTGCCATATCTGGGGCTCAGTGTTGGTTTCTGCTGTTGGCAGATCTGGCATTCAGCAGCAGCTATAGCCAGATCAGCCTTGGTGAGTGGAAGTCCATGTTTTTGAGCCCAAACATAACCCCCATCTCACCCACCATGGCCACTTTGTTCATGTGCCCATTGGGCGATGACAGGGATGACTGGGGAAAGAGGTTGACTGTCCACAGAACGGGTCATCTTATCCGCGTTATTACTGAACTCCTCCTCAACTGAAGTCACCTTTTGGTGAGCATTTATGTGGGACACAAATATCTTTACATCCTTTGCCCATTTGGAGAGATCTATCCTGCCAGAAGCCAGGACCCTCGCCCTTACCCTGACCCCCTACCTTTCCCCACCTGCACAATGTCCCCTGCAGCGTGGCAACCACAAGATCCTGCTTGGCAGGCAGTGTACCGTATCTTCTGAGGAAAGCAGGGAGACCATAACTCAAAGCAGTGTACCATATCTTCTGAAGAATAGCAGGTAGACCATAATTCAAGGCTGTGTACCGTGTAGACCATGAAATGCTTCAGGGCACAGGCCATGAAGATTCTGTACTTTTCCACCACCTGGCCCCTCTTACTCCCTCCCCCTTGTAAAGCATACTATAAAAAGGGGCTTCACGTTCAAATACTCTTAACAAGCAATTGCTTCCTTAAGTCCTTTCTCTCTCTCGCCCATTATTTTTTCAGGTTGTGGTCCTCCTCGCCCCCACGAATAACTAGGACCTGGAGGTCAGGTCACTATCCAATACTTCTTTTCCAGATGTCTTTCTCACCAATTTTCCAATCATGATCTTTCCAAGTCCCTGACCATCCAGCCAATCCACTGGCTACAGTCAGTGAACAATCATACATCTGGCCATTTTGTCTTTCAAACAAACTGTAGTATCATGTGTACTGCCCGAAGTTCTGCCCACTGTGAAGATTTTCCTTTACCTGTATCTTTCAGGGTTGTTCTGAAAAGGTGTTGTAATGTTGCAGCTGTCCACTTCTGGGTGGTGTCTGCATCATGTGCAGAGCTATCAGTAAACCAGGTCCTAGTCTTCTCTTCTTCAGTCAGCCAGTTGACCATAGGGAACATCCTATGAGGCTATAGGCGCATGCTTGGCACCAGATGGCATTATAACAGGAGTAGAAACCATAGGCATTTGAGAAACTTCTTCATGTAACCTGCTTGTGCCTTCAGGACCTGCTCAGGCCCGATCCCACATATACCACTTCCATGTGATAACAGACCGCTGCTGTGCACGTCCTGCTTTATGACTTGGAGGATCTGATAACACTCAGCTCATGATGGGCAGTTCAGGTTGCATGATAACTTGGTGTTCTATTGTCAAACCTTCAGTTTCCCCTAAGGCCCAGTAGCAGGCCAAGAGCTGTTTTTCAAAGGGAGAATAGTTGTCTGCAGATGATGGTAGAGCTTTGCTCCAAAATCTCAAAGGTCTCTTTTGTGATTCACTACAGGGGCCGGCCAGAGGCTCCAAACAGCATCTCTATCTGCCACCGACACCTCAAGTACCATTGAATCTGCTGGATCATATGGTCCAAGTGGTAGAGCAGCCTGCACAGCAGCCTGGACCTGTTGGAGAGCCTTCTCCTGTCCCAGGCCCCACACAAAGCAAACAGCTTTCCGAGTCACTTGGTAAATGGGCCTGGATAACACACCCAAGTGAGGAATGTGCTGTCTCCAGAACCCAAATAGATCCACTAAACATTGTGCTTCTTTCTTGGTGGTAGCAGGGGGCAGGTGCAATAACTTATTTTTCACCTTAGAAGGAATATCTCTGCACGCCCTACATAACTGGACTACTAAGAATTTTACTGAGGTTTATGGTACTTGAATTTTGGCTGGGTTTATTTCCCATCCTCTGATATGCATATGTGTCACCAATGAGTCGAAAGTGGTTGCTACTTCCTGTACACTTGTTCCAATCAGCATAATGTCATCAATATAATGCACCAATGTGATATTTTGTGAAACAGACAGATGATCAAGATTCCTTCTAACTAAGTTATGACACAGGGCAGAAAAGTTAATGTGTCCTTGAGGCAAAACTGTAAAGGCACACTGCTGGCCTTGACAACTGAAAGCAAATTGCTTCTGGTGTTCTTAATGGACAGGTACTGAGAAGAAGGCACCTGCTAGATCAATAGCTGCATACCAGGTACCAGGAGATGTGTTAATTTGCTCAAGTAATGGAACTACATCTGATACAGCAGCTGCAATCAAGTTACTACCTGATTTAATTTTTGATAGTCAGCTGTTGTTCTCCATGATCCATCTGTCTTCTGCACTGGCCAGATAGGAGAGTTAAAGGGAGATGTGGTGGGAACCAATACCCCTGCATCTTTCAAGTCCTTGATGGTGGCAGTAATTTCTGCAATTCCTCCAGAAATACTATACTGTTTTTGATTGACTATTTTCTTTGGCAGAGGCAACTCTAAAGGCTTCCATTTAGCCTTTCCAACCACAATAGCACTCACTCCACAGGTCAGGAAACCAATGTGAGAATTCTGCCAACTTCTAAGTATATCTATTCCAATTATACATTTTGGAACTTCGGAAATGACCACAGAATGTGTTCAGGGACCTACTGGACCTACTGTGAGTCAGACATCAGTCAAAACTCCATCAATCACCTGTCTTCCATAAGCCTCTACTTTAACTGAAGAGCCACAACGTTTCTTGGGATCTTCTGGGATCAGTGTCAATTCAGAACCAGTAACCAATAGACCCCAGAAAGTCTGATTATTTCCTTTCCCCCAGTGTACAGTTACCCTTGTAAAAAGCTGTAGGTCCTTCTGGTAAGAACTGGAGAAAGGCTAACAGCAAAACTTTTGGTGTCTGATCAAGATCCTTCATCAGAGGAACCTGGCCACCCCTTCATTCAAGGGGTTCTGGGTCTGCAAACTGACTCAAGTCTGGAAGTTGATTCACTGGCCAAGACTGTCTTTTGCCACGATCCAATATAGCCTTTCATTTGTTTGAGAATTTTTCTGCTTATACAGATCAAACAGATACGCCGCAGTAGGCTTCCTATCTATTTCATGCCTGGAAACACCATGACTGATTAGTCAGTACCAAAGGTCCATACAAGTCATGTTATTATAAATTTCACCTCTCCTGTACTGACCATTATGGGCTAGGTCATTATGAACGTTGTTTTATCTACACTGCCCACTGTAATAACTACAATCATCTTGTCTCTGGCAATTCAGCGCTGCTACCTGGCCCTTGCTACCTTGGGACCTACTTAAACCCATTGCATTTAGTTCATCCAATTGAGCAACAGCATCTCCAACCCTAAGGTCTGGCACAAGGAAAAGAGCAAGAACAAAACTCTTCAAATGTGCTGGTGCCCTCCTCACCAGTTTGTGTCTTGTGGGATTTGTGAAGGGCATATCTTCTG
Source organism: Grammomys surdaster (assembly GCF_004785775.1). Taxonomy (NCBI): domain Eukaryota; kingdom Metazoa; phylum Chordata; class Mammalia; order Rodentia; family Muridae; genus Grammomys; species Grammomys surdaster. The sequence goes on along the minus strand of NW_021604644.1, from coordinate 5,200,980 downwards.
GGCCTTCCCAGTGTGGAGAATTAGGTTTTACACAACATATCCACTCTAGCATTGCAATTTCCCTGAGCCTTAAAATCCCTTCATCAACACTAAGCCAAGGGATACCAAGCATCTCCAACTCCTTTTCAGTAGCCCGTCTTTTGATAAATGCTTCAGCCAAACATTCAAACAAACTTCTGACACCTTTTTTTTTGTTTATTTGTTTAACTGTGCGAGCTTCCATATGAAACCTAGAATCTCCACTCAGAGGGTCCATGTCAATAAACTCAGCCTGACCTACCTTTATGTTCCTTCCACCGTCATCCCACACCCTCACATCCATTCCCACACACATTCCCCAGACTTCTGCCTGAATGAATTAGCAAACTCATTAAGCTCCTTAGTAGTGCAGCGCATTTCCTCATGGACTACACTTCCTACCTCCCCTCTAGGGGCTGCTTTGCCTCAAGTCTGGTTCTAGGTCTAGAAGAAACTATTGGTGGGCCTTGAGGAACATCAGTATTGTCTTGCCTAGCATTTTCTTCAGAGAAAGTCACTGCTGGTTTATCAGACTCTGAGGGATTAATTTCCTCATGTGGAAAACGCATTGTTTCAAGGGGTGGGGCTAAGGGTACTACTTCCTCTGGTGGGGCAAACCCTTGAGAATCTAAAGATTTAAAATTCTCAGCTTCAACAGGGTCCTCCCACACATCCCATCCCAAGTTATAGGATCCATTCTTTGCCAATTAACGCCCTTACTTTAACTGCTGACGCCCTCTGAGGCTGAGACTTGAATTTTCCCTGTAATTCAGCCAACCTAATAGTGAGGGCTCCAGTTGGATTTTCTGCAACTGGAGCTCTATGACTGCTGGGGAGAAGATTCTCTCAAGGGCACACTCAGAGACCTTTAGATTGTTTCTCGCACCTGGAGCCGGTCAATTTTATCATACTGCTTGTTCTTTTCCTTCATCAATTTGTCCAGAGATCCTAAGAGCAACGAGCCAGCAAAATCATTTTCTGATTTCTCCCTCAAATTGTAGAAAATTTTGTATACCAGGTCACCTAATTTATTGCCAGTTACAACTGATGGATCAAGGTAATCAAAGGCATTAGCTTTTTTGAGATATAGTTTCCACCATGGGCCTTCAATGTTCCATGAGCTCCCAGGAGAGAGAGCATCTGGAGAGCATCAGTGGTTGAAAGTGCTGGTGAATTAGAAGGTGCTGGTAAATTATTAAGCCAATTCCAGATTCTTAGAAGATTCATCTTTATACTTCTACTCCTCCAGGACCACTCCTGCTACCAACTTCTGTATCAGTCAGGGTTCTCTAGAGTCACAGAACTTATGGAATGTCTCTATATTAAGGGAATTCGTTGTGATGACTTACAGTCTGTAGTCCAACTAATCCAACAATGGGCTGCTGTGAATGAGAAGTCTAAGAATCTAGTAGTTGCTCAGTCCCACAAGGCTAGCTGTTTGAACTGGTCTTCTGCAGAAATAGGTTCCAACAGATTTGCTGGCAAGTAAGTGCAAGCAGGTGAGTCTCCCTACTTCCAATGTCCTTATGTAGGCCTCAGCAGAAGGTGTGGCCCAGATTAAAGCTGTGTACCACTGTGGGACTGCGTAAGGGTATCCTGGGTCATGGTTGAGCAGGTGCCTAGAACCCTGAGACTCTGCAGACTCTGCGTGGGATTCTGCGTGAGAACCGGCAGGAGTTTGGCGCCCCCCAGAATCCAGGATCCTGAAAAGCAGTCACGGTCTCCATAGAATTACATTGTTCAGTCACATAGGCCAGGCTATAGGCCTCAGACCCTAGGGATTTACATACTAATGAAGGTCAGAGGGCAGAGCAAATTAAGCTTACCTCCCCCAGATCCTCCCCCAATCCTCCCCCTTTCTCCCTCCCTATATAGCTCAGGACTGCCCTGAGTTTTGGGGGGTACGCCTAGATCCATCTATCATCCGCCATGACAATAGTGACAATAAACCTTTTTGGAACCAAGGACTTCCTCGTGTTATTGGGGCCTGCCGCCGCCAAAGCCTCTAGGCCGCTGGAACTACAGGGTTCCTCTCGAATGTGGGACCCACCACAGCGTGGAAGCCCCTCCAGGGCCCCACCGCTGTGGCGGCCTTTAAATTTTCCCCACATACCACCATGCCTCGATCTGATCATGCCCAGGCTGACCTTGAACTCCTTATCTCTTTTTCATTTTGAGATTTTTCCCCCCAATCATAGCAAGATTTTTTAAAAATTACTCCTGATTGAGTAACATAAAACAAGTTTCTCTCAAAGCCATATGCAGTGTCCTTTATCTCATGACATGTCTAAGTTGCTATCCCTGTGTAGTACAGGGATAGCACAGGGATGTCTGAGCATAACCAGAAATCCTGGGTGATTTCTGGCTGGGAATGATTAACTGCATTCCCGTGTCCCTTCCTGTGGCATGGAGTCTGATTCCCCAAGTTCTCCTTGTTTCCCAAACTCCAGAATCTTTTAAAAGAAAATTTAAACAATTTTCCAGGAAGCTTTAGTTTCACAACCCCAGTTTTTGCACGGGAAACTCCCTTGTTCCTGGGAACCAGGAGGCCACGATGCAGGGCACACATAGATTTATAAACTCTGCATTCCTATCTCAAAAGATAAACGCCTATATCTTTGCTTTCTCCATACAGCAGACACCAAAAGTAGATGTCAGTAAGCGAAGGTCAAGATGGGTGTAGGTCTGCAGTCACACTGGCTCTCACCGCCCACCTCTGTAGCTGTCTTCCTCAGTTCCCAGGTCCAGACCTGAGGGAGGTGGGCATTGGCCCATGCCTCTGTATTCATAGCAAACAGAAGACTCAGGAGAAGGTAGAGAGGCAGGGAGTGAAAGAACCCAGGGCTCAATGAAACCTTCATTTTAATGAGTCTACAGTCTGGGAGAAAGTATTTGGCAGCAGCGTCTGCGGCTTCTCCTTTCTTTACCCAAGTGTGGCGGATCCATGGTGCAACGTTAACTTCCTCCATTGTCATAGAAGTGGAGAGAATCACCTCGTAGGGTCCTTTCTGGGTTAGTTCTAGAACCCTTAGGCTATGTGCTTGACCTGGATTAAGTATCATCGAACTCCAACAAGGGAAAGCTGGTGATGGGCTTGGAGGTCAGCTGGGTGTCTCAGAGTTTCTTGAGTAGCTTGTATGGAGAACTGGAGGGCCTGTGGTTGAAAGGATTTCATGAGCAGTTTGTAACAGATCACAGCAGACCAAATGGTTCCACAAGGCGAGGTTTATTAAGAGAGTGGGAGAGCGAGGGGAGAGAGAGAGGAGTAGAAGAGAGGCCGGCCATGACCATGTGGAGAGAGGGGGAAGGGAAGGGGGGAGGGGAGGTGGCAACCTGCTAGAGCAAGAGAGAGAGGAGGGGGCAAGCAGCCCCTTTTATAGTGGGCAGGCCTACCTGGCTGTTGCCAGGTAACTGTGGGGAGGAGCATACCTGGCCGCTGCCAGGTAACTGTGGAGGTGGAGTTTAACAGATTACTAACAGTGGTGACCTGAGAATGAATGGTTAGAGTTCTGCCAACCGTTGGTCTCTGAGCTTGGGAAGCCATAGGGGAGGTCTTCCAAACATAATCTCATAATAGAGGGTAAAGCCTTCTCTATATGGGGCTCAGAGCACCCAAAGCAAAGCAGAGCAAAGCAAAGGAAAGAGGTCTATCCACCTCTGGGGGACTGTGGGTCACACAGGTTTTTACACAGCCGGCGTTCTGGTGTCCCTCAGAGGAGGGCCTCGATGGCATGGAGTCCTGTGAGTATAAGGTCCTGACCAGAGTTAATGTCTTCATTTGTTTGCTTTCATTAGTCTAGCAGTAGCTGCCACGGCTCTTGGACAGGTGGGACATCCTGTGGCTACAGGGTCCAATCCTTTGGAAAAATGTGTCATAGGGAATTTCCATGGCCCCAACGTTTGGGTTAAAACCCTTTCGAGGTTTTAAGACAACTGCACCAGGGCTGGAGTAGAAGTCAGAACTGTTTTAAAAGTCTTAAATGCCTTTTGTTTAGTCTCAGTACAGTTTAGGAGTTTGGTGCACCCGTGATTTGTGCTAGTGTATAGAGGTCTTGCTATATCCACACACTCTGGTAACCCAGAGGCAGCAATACCTAATTATACCAAAGAACTCTCAAACCAATCTGACTCAGAGACAGGCTCCTTTTGCCTCTGCTCAGCTGGTAAACAAGATAGGCAACCTCTAATGTATGAGACTGGGCTTTCTTAGTCAATATTCTGTAGCCCAAGGTCTGTAACTCTTACAACAGTCTCTCAGTTGGCTTTTTTATATTCTATTTTTCCAGGGAACCTCTGACAGAAGTGCAGAAGGTTAACAGTTAGGGTCTCATCAAACAAAGTTGGAGAATTTTTAAATCTTTGGGGCAACCTGGTCCAGGTATGTAGCCCACTGTAACTACTCTCTGGGTCTGTCCATTTAAAAGCAAATATGGACTGACTCATTTCTACCAATGTGAGGCTGAAGAATGCATCTTTCAGGTCTAAAACAGTGTACATCTGTTTCTCTGGAAGAATCAGACTCATGAAAATCAGAAGTCTTAGGTTTCTTTACAGGCAGGAGAGGTACATCCCAGGGTGACTGTCAGGACACCGGGATACCTGTCTCTTCAAGCTTGGCAATGTGGTTGACAATTTTCCCTTTTGTTTCCAGGGCCATTGGGTATTGTTTAATCTGGATGGAGATAGATAAACCAATTAGCTGAACAATTACAGGAACTGGGTTTTGGGCCTGTCCTTGGGGGTTAGTTTCCTCCCATATCCCCAGGAATCTTTGTTCTTAATTTGAGTGGTAGTGCAACTGTATCTTTTGACTGGAGGTAAAACTTTCTGCTAGGAGGTTTTCTTCTGACAAAGGGTAAGACCAAATTTTGCTGGTATTTTTAAGTCATCAGAGAAAGTGATGGTAGCTTTCAGTTTGTGCAAAGGGGCTCATGGTAATCAGTTCTCTGTTGTTAAACACTTTTTGAGCTACCTCCAGCAACTGGGATCTGTTTATACCTTTAAATTTTTCTAACCTTTATATATTTTTTTCTAATATCTGCGACCAACTGGGTGACAAAGGAAATCTTTTTAGCAGCTACCTGTAAGCCTTCTAAAAAGGATCTAGCAAAAGTTGTTTAAAGTTTCAGACCTTGGTCAGTGTTAGACAGAAGAGAAAATCTACTCTGTCCAGGCTGCATTGTCCAGCAGCAAAATTTCCCACCTGGCCCTGGGGAGGTTTTTTATTTTTTATTTTTAGAGAATGGTAAGTTTTGAGTTTTCCAATTATATGGATCACTGGTTGAAAAACAGACATAAATTACAAAAGACAAAGTAGAGCTTCCTCCTACCCGACCCCCTTCCCTAGGGTCCCTTAGAGCAGGTGGAAGGGCAAAGGGAATGCTCGCCTCAAGCAAACTAATCCGTGTGTGCGTGTGTGTGTGTGTGTGTGTGTGTGTGTGTGTGCATTCCACTTAGTTGGCAGGGGGCCCTGGATGAGAGGCCCCACCCCACCTCCACAGGAAAGTGAGCAGGAGTCAAACAACAAACAAGCAAGTGTTCCTGCTCTGAGACTGAAACAGGTGGAAGTCTTTTGTGTTTGTTTGTTTGTTTGTTTGTTTGGCTGGTTGGTTGGTTGGTTGGTTGGTTGGTTGGTTGGTTGGTTGGTTTCTCTGGGTGATCTGACAGAACCAAAAGGATTCAGGTCCCCAACAAGAGGGGACATAGCTCTTTAGCCAATCACACCAGAGAAAGCCACTGGTCAACACAGGGAAACAGAACTAACAGAAATACATAGAAAGACACACAGAGACACACAGTAAAGACAACCAGTGCTGGCCACCACACATTCATATGCCTGAACAGATAGGGGGATCCAGTAGCATCTCACATGGGCCCTGGACACTGGGTTAGCAGCTGCATTTAACCTCTCCTATGTCTCCAAATAGAAGGTGTCACAACTAGACTTAACCTCCAGAGGTGACAGACTTTGTAATTTGTTTCCTTTGGGGGTTAAGGTGTCAGAATCCTCAGGGTAGAGATTGATCCTGGGGATCTGGAACATTCCAAGATCGTACTCTGGAGGAGTCCCTTGACCACTGAACTCTTCACCACTCCAAGGTCCTCAGAGACTTCTGGTATCTCTTGGGATCTTGGTGGGACTTCCAGAAATGTTGTGTGGTATCCGCCAGAGAAGACTGCTTAGACATGTGTTTAAACCAATAGGACATCTTTATTAGCTACCTGGACACTACACTGGGTGTTTGGGATTGAAGTGTAGTCCTGAGCCTTTCTCAGGGAGAGATTTTAAGCATAAAAACAATGTTCTGGGTTGATATACTTCAGTTTTTTTGGGGGTTGAGGAGTCGCCTCACAAACCATAGGAACACCCATCTCTGTCAGACATGGATAGTTTATTGAGCTTTGCCCCAGGACTGATTGATCAAAGCCGTAGGACAGACTTAAGAACTGGCTGTGACCCTGGGTCAAGATCCTACAGGGCTTTTAAGCCTTAAATCCATAAACATCTGTGTCAAGTTATTCCACCTATCAGGATTTAGGAATAGGGGATTTCCTTAGGAAGATGTATTTGTTATACACTTATCCTGCTTCCATTGGTTGGGGTATTCAACTGTGGCAGGGGACTTGCCTTACCTAACATTCATGTCTTAACTTGTCAACCAGGATGGGTCTTGTCTTGCCTAACATTCATGTCTTAACTTGCCAATCAGGATGACAGTTACCCAAGGACATATCTCTTTCTGCCAACTAGGATGTCAATTCCCAGGGAGGTTCTTGGGAACTTAAACTTTATTTGACACCTATTCAAAGTGGTAATCTTATTCCGAATCGCTTCTTATATTGGTGCAGGTGTCTCTCTTATGTTGGGGTACATCCCAGGGGCAGCTTATAAAAGCAAAAGCCATAAAAGCTCATACACAGGTTCAGGAAGTGCTGCCTAGCAGTTGGTTTGCATCCAAGCTTATTGTGGCTAACTATACAAAGCAGTTCTAACTGACTTCTATTGTAATTGGTTTCCAAGAAAACCAAAGCACAGAATATAACAGAATATGCAATAAACTTAGTCATGAGAACGTTTCCTAGTAATGGCACAAAGTGGCAGGCTAGACAGGTAACAGTTACTTAGGCCTTAACATTTTACCTAGGCCTTAATACACTTAACAAGAATAGTAGCCAAAAGTGTAATTACAGAGACAAAAAAGCAAGAATATTACACTTAGAGACATTCCCAGAACTTATGGACTTTGATGCACTAGGTCTTTGTTTTAGTTTTGGCAGGAGGTGCTGTCTACGTGCTTTATTTTACAGCCTGATTGGTACTAGCTAGCATCATGCTAAGGTCTGAGGTCTACTAAAGTCTGGGGCCCTGTTTATACAATTCCATAACCCCTTTCTTGGATCCTTGACTCTAATCCCAGAATGGTGGTCCGAATCTGCAAAGTTCTTTTGATTTCTGGGGTTGGAACATGACCCTCATCATTCAATTACATCTGCATCAACTTCTGGTTTTGATGGTTTCCTTCACTGCTTAAGCTTTTCCTTAATTCCCATTCACAGGTTGGAAGCTTAGCTCTGTAGGGTCTTGTCTGAAGTCACCACTCCCTTTATTCTATTTAGTATCGGGCTTTTTTTTCAAAATATAATCTCCTTGAGTCCTGGACTTAGCTCCATTAAACTTCCTTGTGTTCCTTTTCTCTTCAAGCTGTACACTTTGTATTTTTCCTAGTTCAGTTTCCTTCTTTTCATAATATATCTGTATAAGAGTGACCACTAATAACCAAATGACACAGTCAATACTGTCTTGAGATCTCATCTGCCAATGCCACTAAGCCAAAACTCTTCAGTTTAGCCTCAGACAGATTTCTTTGGCACAAAAAGCAGCTATATCTTTTCTAAAATATCACAAGGCCATTTACTAATACTCTTTTCCCCTGAAGCCTCTTGAGCTGAGCCATCATAGTCGACATTGCTCTCAACACCACTGTCTTCCTCTACATTCATACTAGTATGGCCATTAAGCACTGCTTAAAGCATTCAGCTGCTTTCCTAACCTAAAGTCCCAAAGTCCACATTCCACCAAACAGCATCACGATCAGGCCTGTCACATCAATACCCCACTCCTGGTACCAACTTCTGTCTTGGTCAATGTTCCAGTGCTTTGAGGAGACACTATGACTGTGACAACTCTTATAAAGAGAAGCATTTAATTAAGTCCTACTTACAGTTTCAGAGTTTTAGTTACCGCCTCCTAGAAGAAAATTTGTCTAACCTAAAGGAGATGCCTGCCAAGGTACAAGAAGCATACAGAACACCAAATAGACAGGATCCAAAAATAAATTTTCCATAACACATTATAATAAGACACCTAAACATACAATATAAAGAAAGAATATATTAAAAGTTGCAATGGAAAAAGACCAAGTAATATATAAAAATAGACCCATTATTTTATTAACACATGACTTTTCTTTTTTTCTTTTTTTCTTTTTTTTTTCATTTTTTTTCGAGACAGGGTTTCTCTGTGTAGCCCTGGCAGTCCTGGAACTCACTCTGTAGACCAGGCTGGCCTCGAACTCAGAAATCCACCTGCCTCTGCCTCCCAAGTGCTGGGATTAAAGGCAACACATGACTTTTCAAGGGAGACCCTAAAAGCCACAAGGGCCTGGAAAGATGTTCTTTAAACTCTAAGAGACCATAGATGTCTAGACTGATATACTCAGCACAACTATCAAACAGACAGAGAAAGATAAAGCCAAATTTAAGCAGTATCTGTCTACCAATCCAGCTCTACAGAAGCCACAAAAAGAAAAACTTCAATCTGAAAAGGTTAGCAACACCCAAGAAAATGCAAAAAATACATAATCCCAGGCCAGCAAATCAAAGGAGGGAAAAAAATCCATACCATAACAACAAAATAAAAACAGGATCAATAAACAATGCTCACTGATAATTCTCAACACCAATAGTCTCAATTCCTCCAATAAAATGACACAGGTTAACTGATCAGATACAAAAACAGGATCTACCTGTCTCCTGCACTCAAGAAGCACACCTTAACATCAGAGATAGACATCATCTCAGAGTAAGAATGGAAAAAGGTATTCCAAACAAACAGACCCAAGAAACAAGCTGGTGTAGCTATTTTAATATCTGAAAAAATAGACTTCAACCCAAAACTAATCAGAAGATGCAGGAAAAGAAACTATATATTCATCAAAGGAAAAATCCACCGAGAGGATATTTCAGTTCTAAACATCTATACACCAAACACAAGGAGTTCTTAAAAGAAACACTACTACAGCTAAGATCGCATATTGACCCTCACACAGTGATAGTGTGAGAATGCAATACCCCACTCTCTCAAAAACAGGCCATCCAGACAAAACCTAAGCAGAGAAATGCTAGAGTTAATTAATGCCATAATTCAAATGAAACTAGAAGACATTTACAGAACATTTAATTCAATATAAAAGAATATACTTTCTTCTCAGTAGATCATAGAACTTTCTCTAAAACTGACCATGTACTCAGACACAAAGCAAGTCTCAATGGATACAGGAAAATTGAAATAACACCTGCATCCCATCTGACCACCATGGACCAAAGCTGGATATCAACAACCACAGATTTTGTTTTGTTTGTTGTTTGTTTTGGTTTGGTTTGTTTGTTTGTTTTTGAGACAGGATTTCTCTGTGTAATAGCCATAGCTGTTCTGGAACCCATTTTGTAGACCAGGTTGGCCTCAAACTCACAGAGATCTGCCTTTCTCTGTTTCCTGAGTGCCGGGATTAAAGGTATGTGCCACAGTTGTCTGGCTAGCAACAACATTAAATTTAAAAAACTCTTGGAAATTGAATAACTCACTGAATAAAAAATGGATTAAGATAGAAATTAAGAAAGAAACTAAAAACTTTTTTGAATCAACCTAAAATGTGAAAATGAAATCATAATACAAACAAATGAGGGTGGTCCTAAGAGGCAAGTTCATAGCACAAGTGCCTACATAGAGAAAATGAAAAGATCTTTATAGTAACAATATAATGGCCCACCTGAAAAGACCTAGAACAAAATGAATAAACAACACCCAGTAGATGGTAAAACATAATCAAACTCTGGGCTGAAAGCAATAAAATAAAAACAAACAAAAATTTTTTACAGAGATTCAATGAAATAGGAGTTGGTTATTTGAGAGAATCAGTAATATTTATAAACCTTTAGCCAAGTAACTAAAAGAGAAAACAAGATTCAAATTAATAAAATTAGAGGCAAAAGGAGGACAACAGCAGAGGAGATCCAGAGAGTCATAAAGACTTTTAAAAATCTGTATCCCACCAAACTAGAAAACCTAAAAGAAATGGATAATTTTCTTGATATATATCACCTACCAAAGTTAAATCCAGAACAGATAAACAACCTAAACAGACACATAACCCCAGGAAAATAGAAGCAGTAACTAAAAGTCTCCCGAAGAACATCAACAAAAAATAAAACAAAACAAAAGATTCTGGGCCAGATAGACTCAGTGCAAAATTCTACCAGAACCTCAAGGAATAATTAATATCAATACTTCCCAAACTATGTCACAAAAGAAAAACAGAAGAAACACTACTTAATTTTTTTAATGGGGCATAATTACCCTGATACCTAAACCACACAAAGACCCAACAAAAAAATTACAAACCAATTTCCCTAATACACATTAGGAGCCAACAAAAAAGAAAATTACAAACCAGTTTCCCTGATGAACATACATGCAAAGTTCTCAATACTTGCAAACAAAATTCAAGAACACATCAAAAATTTCATCTATCATGATCAAGTAGGCTTCATCAAAGAGGTGAAGGGATTATTCAACATTTGTACAAAATAAATATAATCCATCATATAAACAGACTAAAGACACAAACCTCACTGCAGAGGCCTCTGACAAAATCCAACATCTTTCCACAATAAAAGGGTGATTTACAGCAAGCCTGTAGCCAACATCAACTTAAGTGGAGAGAGACTCAAAGCATTTCCCCTAGAATTAGGAACAAGACAAGGCTGTCCATTCTCTCCATACCTATTCAATATAGTACTTGAAGTACCTACAACTAAAGCAATAAGACAACTGGAAGAGATCAGGGGATACAATTAGGAAAGGAAGAAGCCAAAGTATCTTTGAATTCTACCTAAAGTTTCTACCAGAAAATGTCTACAGCTGAAGAACACTTTCAGCAAAGTAGCAGAATACAAAATTAACATGCAAAACCCAACAGCCAAATGAAACGAGAAGGAGACCAGGAAAACAAAACCTTTCACAAAAATTTTAAAAAATATATTTTAGGGCAGCTCTAATTAAGCAAATGAAAGACATATTTAACAAAAACTTTAAGACATTAAAAAAGAAATTGAAAAAGATATCAGAAGATGGAAAGATCTCCCATGCTCATGGATTGGTAGGATTAATATAGTGAAAATGGCCATCCTATCAAAAGCAATCTACAGATTTAATACAATTCCCACCAAAATCCTATCAAATGCAATCTACAGATTTAATACAATTCCCACCAAAATTCCAATACAATTCTTCACAGACAATTCTTCACAGGATGATTTTCAGCTTCTATGGAAACACAAAAAAAAACACAGATGGCTAAAATAATCCTGAATGATGAAAGAACTGCTGGAGGCAGGCAGCAGCATCCTCAGTCTCAAGCCATAGTCTACAGAGCTGTGGCAGTAAAATCAGTGTTGTGTGGTCACATAAACAACCATGCTGGACAGTGGGATAAAACTAAAGACCCAGGCCTAAATGTACAGACTCATGGACACCTGATTTTTTTTTTCAAGAAAGGGTTTCTCTGTGTAGCCCTGGCTGTCCTGGAACTCACTCTGTAGACCAGGCTGGCCTCAAACTCAGAGATCCGCCTGCCTCTGCCTCCCAAGTGCTGGGATTAAAGGCATGTGCCACCACTGCCCTGCGGACACCTGATTTTTAGCAAACCTTGAAATACTCAGTGGAAAAAAGACAGCATCTTCAACAAATGGTGCTGGTAAAACTGGACGTCTGCATGAGGAAGAATCCAAATTGATTCACGTCTATCATCCTGTACAAACCCAAGTCCAGATGGATCAAGGACCTCAACACAAGGCTGGGTACTCTGAACTTGATAGAAGACAAAGTGTGGAAAAGTATTGCACTTACTGGCACAGGAAAAGACTTCCTGAGCAAGAATATCAACACAGGTGCTAAGATCAACAATTGGTAAATGGAACCTCATGAAACCTGAAGCTTCTGTAAGGCAAAGGACACTGTCATTTGGACAAAGAAGTAGGCTGCAGAATGGGAAATGATCTTTACCAGCTACACATCTGACAGAGGGCTAACATCCAAAACATATAAAGAACCCTCCCCGAAAATCAAGAAAACAACCCAATTAAAAACAGGGTATAGTCTATATACAGTCCTCAAAAGATGAAACATAAGTAGCATCTTTAATTTCTTTAAAACTAAATATTCAACATCCTTAGTCATCTGGGAAATGCAAATCAAAACTACTTTGAGATTTCCTCTCACACCAATAATAACAAAGATCAATAAAACAAATGACAGCTTGTGCTGGTGAAGATGTTGGTTAGGGGAAACGCTCACTTATTGATGGTGGGTGTTGGAATAATCTTTTTGTATACTGTATGAAGGTATCTTTCTGTCCTTCTTCACCTAAATCATTCTCTGATTGGCTTTAATAAAGATATGACAGCCAATAGCTGGGCAGGAAGAAGAAGTTGGGACTTCCTGGTAGAGAGAAAGGGACTGTGGGTAGAATCATGTGCGGGAGGATTCAACAGTGTGATACAGACGTGGCAGGAACTCAGTAAGTAACTGAGGTGCCAGGTCTGAGTAAGAGGTAACGGGCCATGTGGCAGATGTAGACTAGAATAAATGGGTTAATTTAAGTTAGGCAAGGTAGTTGAGAGGTACCCAGCTATAATGCCTAAGGCTTTATAAGTAATAAAAAATGGCTCTGTGTCATTATTTGGGAGCTGATGGGCCGAGACAGTTTGGCAATAGGTGTGAGTGTAAACTATAGAATCATCATGGAATTCAGTGTGGCAGTGCCTCAGGAAACTGGGACTAAATCTACCTCAAAACTCAATTATACCACTCGTGGGCATATAGGCAAAGGACTCTATATTCTTACTATAACAGTGATTCTCAACCTGTGGGTCGCAACTCTCTTGGGGTTGTTGAATGACCCTTTTGTGGGGTCGCCTAAGATCATCGGAAAATACTGACATTTATTTTACAATTCATAACAGGAACAAAATTACATCTATGAAGTAGCAATAAAAATAATTTTATGGTTGGGTGTACCACAACATGAGGAGCTGTATTAAAGCGTTGCAGAATTAGGAAAGTTGAGGACCACTGTACTACGCAGAAACTTGATCCACTGTGTTCACTGCTGCTCTATTCATAATAGCCAGTGTTACAGGATAGTTGGTGATAACACATAGAAAACCTGTTTGTTAGAAAAACATGAGAAAAGATAATGTGTTTGTCAGATGCAGTTAGGTGTGTCTGGAAGAGATGCAGTTTGGGTGTGCCTCTAAAGGCCTAGATAGATAAGAATGCTAAAGAATTGAAAGTTCCTGCCCATTTCGAGGCAAATTGCTTGGGTGAGGTCTGTGGTCTTTGCTCTATGACCTGAAGCAAAGTCAGCTGGATGGCCTTGAGCCGCTCCACTGAACAAGTAAAATGGTTTGGCCCCACTGCCTTGGCTTGGAGCCACCGCCACCACCACCACCACCACCACTACCACGACAGTGACTCGGATCAGCCTGGCCAGGGTGTAAGGAGGAGCTAGAGACTTCTTTTATAGCAATGGACCTTGAGAGAGCTCTGCTCACTTGGTCTTTTGGGCTCTCTCTCTTTTGACTTGGAAGAGCTTCATAGAAGGAGCTCTAGGTAAGTACTGACTCGTTCTTTGGGCTAGCAGGAACCTCAGAGAAGCAGCTGGCAGGACACAGGTGAAACAGGATTCTAGGAAAAAACAAACGCCTTTAATCCCAGCACTTGGGAGGCAGAGGCAGGCGGATTTCTGAGTTCGAGAGTTCGAGGCTAGCCTGGTCTAGAGAGTGAGTTCCAGGACAGCCAGGGCTACACAGAGAAACCCTGTCTCGAAAAACCAAACCAAAAAAAAAGAATGACACAGATAGAAAGATTTCTAAAGAGCTAGCAGCATATAAATAGTCCTTTTGTATATAGTTAAGAAAATAAAGTTACCTTGCTTAGCTAGCAGGTTTTTACCACAGCTCCTGCCTCCAGTGTCTTTATGGGTATAAATATTAAGTAAAATTTAAAATATAATTATTACAAGCCAGAAATTGGTAACATCCTTGATGCCTGTGTTAATTAGGGTTTCTATTGCTGTGAAGATACACCATGGCCCAGGCAACTCTTAGAAAGGAATATTTAACTGGCTTACAGTTCAGAGGTTTAGCCTATTATCATCACAGTGAAGCATGGTGGCACGCAGGCAGACATGGTGCTGGAGAGGTAACTGGTGTTCTACACCTGGATTCGAAGGCAGCAGGAAGAGACAATGAGCCGCTAAGCCTGGCTTGAGCTTCTGAGACCTCAAAACCTGCCCCCAGTTAACCACTGCCTCTGAAAATGCCACACCTACTCCAACAAGGCGACACTTCTCAATAGGCTAGTCCCTAGGAGCCTACGGGGCCACTTTCAAACTACCACGATGCCCATCAGTAGATGAATGGATCAGGAAAATGTGGTATATTTACACAATGGCATATAATTCGACTGTTACAAAAATGAAATCATGAGACTTTTCAGGTGAATGCATAGAAGTAGAAAAAAAAATCATCCTGAGTGATGAAATAAAGAATTAAAAGTGAATGCATAGAAGTAGAAAAAAAAATCATCCTGAGTGATGAAATAAAGAATTAAAAAGTCAAATATGGTGTTGTGATGCTTTGAGTGAGCATAGCCCCCGAAGGCTTTTATGTTTGTATGTTTAGTTCCCAGTTGATGAATTGCTTGGGAATGACTGGGAGGTATGGCCTCACTGTAGAAAGTGTATAACTGGGGATAGGCTTTGAGGTTCAAAAGCCTACACCAGGCCTAGTGTCTCTCTCTTTGTCTGTCTGCTGACTGTGTGTGTATCAGGATATAAAGCTCCCAGCTACTGCTCCAGCACCATGCCTGTCTGCTCTCTGTCCATGATGAAAATGAACTAAGCCTCTGAAGCTGTAAGCAAACCTTTAACAAATGCTTCTTTTTGTAAGAGTTGCCTTGATCATGGTGTCTCTTCATAGCAATAAAACAGTAACTAAACCAGGTATGTATTCTTTTATATGTGGATATTAGGTTTTAAGCTTCAGTAGGGAGGTTACTATATGAACAACTGCAGAGGTTACTTTTGTGGTGAGGAACTAAAGGGGAGGAAAGAATCCCCCAAGGATGGGGAAATAGAATATATAGAGAAAAACGGTGGGGAGGAGATTGGAACAGGAGGATTAAGTGGAGAGAGGAGGAAAGATGGGGTAAAGGAGGAAATATAGGGGAGGGACAGCTAACAGCAAGGACATTTGAATGGGTCATGGAAACCTACTATAGTAGAAGCTTCTAAAAACAGTGTTCATTGTACTGGAAGGTACTCTATACCCTACCAAAGGAGAAAGGTAAACACGAACTCAGCTACAAACCCTTTTACCTACTACTGTGACTTTCCTGCATGGCACACTGGTTACAACAGTGGCATAGATGTTTTTGGAGTAACCAACCACCAACCAACTGGATATAAGGCCCACACCACGTGATGAAACCCATGCCTGACTCTCTTCAGGTGGCCAAGAACCTGAGACTACATAGGCCATGAAGCTAGGGAAAAACCAAGTACTACTGTTGTGCTAAAGTAGCATAGTAATAATATGTATCCTAAGAACATTCCACTATAGATCAGTGTCTAAGATCGGTGACCCGGATCAGTGTCTCACTTAGGTATCATCAGACAGGCCTTCTCCTGCAAATAATTAGTGCAACTAATAGAGACTTGAGGCTGAACGACGTGTAGAATGTGAGAGACCTCGGAACACTTAGTCCTAATTGGGATGTCAAATCCCTCCCCTCAGGGCTCAGGGAACTCTCAGGAAGAGGAGGCAGAAAGATTCTAAGAGCCAGAGGAGATAAATGATATCAAGGAAATTGTCTTCTAGATACAACAGAACTGAAGCACATATAAACTCACAGCGGCAGCATGCATTGGGTCTGCATAAATCCAAACCAGATGGGGTCCCAGCACTGAGACGGAGAAGTAGGCATAAGCTCCCATACCCAACAAAGAAATGATCTCCAACTGACAACTGCTTCCAAAGGAAAAATTTGTGTCCTCAGGTCTCAGTGAGTAAACAACTACAGTTAAAGGAAGGCCCTATGTCCAGCAGCAGATGTCCAGCACAAAACAAACTCAAAGGTATCTGTAAAGTTAGGGTTTCCATTGCTGTGAGGAGATACCACAACAAAGGCAACTCTTATAAAGGACAACATTTAATTGGGGCTGGCTTACAGTTTCAGCTTAGCCCAGGAAGCATGGCAGCATCCAGGCAGACATGGTGCTGGAGAAGGAGCGCAGAGGAGACTCAAATTCCACTCTGGGTATAACTTGAGCCTATATATGAGATCTCAAAGACAACCTCCTTTATTAAGGCCCATAGATTCATGTGTTTGAATACTTGAGTCAACTAGAGCCACTCTAGGCTCTGGCTGACTCCACTCCACTACTGCTGCTATTCTTGGTGATCATCTCATGGTACTGGGGTCTTCCTATATGCTGGGCTCTTTTGCAACTAGCTACATTTCACTAACACCCTCTCATAGGCTCTCTTCATGGTACTAAAGCCTTTACCTCTTTGCATGATTCATGCAGTCCTGGGCCTTCAGCTGCCACTGAGTCTACACCTTCTCCAGAGGCTTTTCCTGGCCTTGAACAGTGCCAAGCCTCAGCAGCTTTCTATGACCCCTTCATGTCTTCATAACCAGTACCACATGGATGACTCTTGCACATTCCCAAGTATGGCTGCCAGGACAAGGTCCCTGACTCTATAGCCAGAACCCTATGGCTGAAATATGCTAAGGCCTTCTGCTTGCTGGGTGCTGGTACATGCCCCCCTTGTTCAAATATGTCTTCATCAGCTTTCTTTTTTTCAGTGGTTTCCTTTATTGCCTAAGCTTGGCCGTCATGGAGCTTGCTCTGTAGACCCAGCTGACCTTGAACTCAAGAGATCTGATACCTCTATCTCCTGAGTGCTGGGATTAAAGGCTCCTTCTGCTGGGAATAAAGGCATGTACTACCATGCCTGGACCTAAACTTCTCTTTAATTCCTTTTTAATTATAGATCTTTATAAGCATGACCATTATGCCTTAAGATCTGGATTAAATGTGTGTGTCGATCTGGATAAAAATTGTGTGTCATCCCACCTCAATATCAGGATCAAAGGCATGTTGTCTTCCTGCCTCAGGATCCAGCTCACAGGTGTGTCCTCCATTTCTAGACTGTAGTTCATCCCAGATACAGTCAAGGTGACAACTGGGGATGCCCATCACAACCCATCCCTTGTCAACTGACATACCATCATATCTCCTACGTCCAAGTGAAAACAGTAACCAGGACATAATAAGACCTAACATGACATAACTCCCTTGTACAATGCGAATGCATAGTAAATAGACTAGGTGACATAGTAGACTAGGTGACAATGTCCCTTTTTCTACATCTTTTCACAAGATGGGAGCTTACCTGGTGGGATCTTGCCCCAAAGTCATCGCTCTCTTAATTTCATTTTGTATCTTTAATCTGTTTATCTTCTTGAACACAGGATTTAGCTCCATTCCACTTCCTGGTGCCCCCTTAGTCCTTTATCTTACATTTTGTATTTTCCCTTTCTAAGCTTGCTATACTTGATCAAAATGCTCTTCATAAGAGTGAACCACAGAGCAGCGTCTATAGTAAGCTTTTTTGAGACTTTCTTTGTCAACGCAATTAATCTGAATCTTTTTACCTTAGTTTCAGGCAGACTCTTCAGACAAGGGCAAAAAGCAGCTACATTCTTCACCAAACTATCACAAGAACATTCTCTAGGCCACATACTAAAATTCTCTGCTGAAACCACTTTGGCTAGACCCCCATGGTTCAAATCACTCTCAGCACCAACATCTTCCATGCTTCTACTAGAATTGCCCATTAAGCCCCATTTAAAGCATTCCACAGCTTTCCAAAATCTACATTACTCCAAACAAAAGCATGGTCAGGCCTATCACAGCAATATCCCAGTCCCTAGTGCCAACTTCTATCTTAGTTAGGGCTTCCACTGTTATAAAGAGACAGCATGACCAAGGCAGCTCTTATAAAGGACAACATTTAATTGGGAGTAGCTTACAGTTTCAGAGGTTTAGTCTGGGAAGCATGGCAGCATCCAGGCAGACATGATACTGGAGAACAAGTTGAGAGTTCTATGTCTTTGGAATATTCTTTGGAGTTTTTTTTTTTTTCTTACACTGCTTTGTTTGGTAACTGCTGAGCCATCTCCCCAGGCCCATTCTTTTTTTTTTTTTTTTTTTAAAGAGAGCAAGAAAGGAGCGGAGTTTGAAGGGTAGGGAGGCGGGGATGATCTGGGAGACGAGGAAAGGGAGCCAAAATTGAAATATAAAATTGAAATAGTAAAATAACTATATTTGATTTAAAATGTAAAAAAAAAAGAGGGGGGTATTACAGATTTGTCTAACAAAAGCATTTTCTCAATCTCCAAATGACTCTAGCTTCTGTCAAGTTGATATAAAACGAGCCAGCCCAGCAGCCAGTTATCTCTTCTTGGGACCCTCTCATGGCAGTCTCTACTAGTTTCACAAGGATGTTCCAGAGACAAATGAGGGAAATATTTCATACATCATTAGCTTCTGTGTTTTGTTTTTTAGACATCATCTGCCCTGGCATCGGCCTTTGCTAAGTAGACCACACTGGCCCCAAACTCATGTTTTGGTTTGTTGTTTGTTAGGGTTTGTCCTAGTTAGGGTTTCTATTGCTGCGATGAAACACCATGACCAAAAAGCAAGTTGGGGAGGAAAGGGTTTATTTGGCTTATGCGTCCACATTACTGTTCATCACTGAAGGAAGTCAGAACAGGAAATCAAACATTGCAGAATCCTAGAGGCAGGAGCTGATGCAGAAGCCATGGGGTATGCACAGTAGGTGTGCTGCTTACTGGGATTGCTTCCCCTGGTTTGCTCAGCCTGCTTTATAATAGAATCCAGGACCACCAGCTGACAGGCCCTCCTCCATCAGTCACTTATTAAGAAAATGCCTTACAGCTAGATTTTATGGAGGCATTTTCTCAATTGAAGTTCCCTTTCAGGTAACTCTAGCTTGTGTCAAAACTTGCTTCTGTCTCCAGACTGCTGGATTTACCGATGTGAATTAACTTTTTCCAAACTTTTCTATAAATTGTTGTTTTAACGTATATCTTGTGTGTACTGTGTTATGTGTGCCACAGCATATTTGATTATGCCATGGTAGCCAACTCAGGTCATCAGGCTTAAAAACCAACATTTTTACCTGCTGAGCTCTGTTGCTAGCCTTCTAAACGTCTTACAGTCCATGCTTAAGATGGTTTTAAAGGTCCCGGATGTAGTTCAGTGCTAGAGAGCTTGCCTAGCAAGTGTGTAGCCTTCTGTTCCCATTCAGCAAAACAAAAGAAAGCAGTGGTTTATGTAGTTACTTAAAAAGCAACACCCCCCCAACACACACACACACACACACACAAACCAAAGATATGTGTATTAAAACACACAGGACTGGCAAGATGGCACACTAGATAAAGGCGCTGCCACCATGCCTGATAACTCGAGTCCATCCAAGGGACTCACATGGTAGCACTGCCTCTCAACAAGTCGGCCTCTGATCTACACACACATTTTAAGTAATTATAATTAAAAAAAAATAGAACTCACATTTTCCTGTCCTTACTATTTCTGAAGGCATCTTTGACTCAAGGGTTGGTTGGTTGTTAATGGGGGTTTCTACGTGATGCCCAAGCTGGCCTCAAACGCCTAGGTTCAAGTAGTAAAGTGATCTTTGTCTTTTGCTTCTTTCTTTCTTTTTAGGGTGACGACATTAAATGGTAAACACACTTCTTTTGGTCTATGTACCCACAAAGATTTTCAATAATCCAGGAGGGAGGCAATGCAAGATTCTTCCACAAGCTTTCCAAGCGAGGACAATGAGATTCAGAAAGACCAAGTGGTTGCGTGTTGAGTAGTTGGGAAGAGCTCAAATCCCTGATGCCCACGAACCGCTCAAACAAGCTCCACTAACGGCTGTTCCTAGACACTCCGGATCCTGATGCTCAGCGACTCTCAGCTTTCGGTAAGGTGGCACTTCCGCTGGCTCCTCCCTCCGCTACCAGTCACGAGTTGCCCCCAGGGCTCCGCCCCTTTGCCAGCCGATTGGGCAGCTCCCGTCTTCTGATTGGCTGTTCTTTTTGTGGCTCACCAACCCAACCGGATATAGAAGCAGGGTTTCCGCTTCCACCTTCTCCCACCTCTCGCTCGTCCTCCGGTAGCAGCCGCCAGCACAGTGTCTACTGCTGGGTGGGGTATCGGTGGATCGGTCGGTTGGTTTCAGCTTCGGTGTCGCTGCAGTTGAGTTGGACCGTCATGGCTGAGTTGGATCCATTCGGCGCTCCCGCCGGTGCGCCCGGTGGTCCCGCACTAGGGAACGGGGTGGCGGGCGCCGGCGAGGAAGACCCGGCCGCGGCCTTCTTGGCGCAGCAGGAGAGTGAGATTGCGGGCATCGAGAACGACGAGGCCTTCGCCATCCTGGACGGCGGCGCCCCCGGGCCGCAGCCACACGGCGAGCCGCCGGGGGGTCCGGGTGAGAGGGCGGCGGCGTTCGGGCGGGAGGACTTGCGGGCACACTCGGGTCGGTGCTGTTCCGCGGAACTCGGGCTTCTGGCTGAAGCTTTAAGCTCAAAGAGGAAGTGAGACCCTGTCTGGGTCATTGCACAGACCTCCGCTGCTGCAGGCTGCCGGCGTCCGAGTGCTGCTGGGCCGGGGCGGAGGGGAGCGAAGATGCAGTGACTGTCAGGATCCGAGCCCGTTCTGTCCAACTTTTCACCAAGCACTTGCTATGCTGGAAGCCTGGTCTCGGAAGCTGCCGCATTGGCGCAGTTTGGCCAGACTTACAGACGTGTTTGAGTCCACTCGGAAATAATTGGTTATTAGGAAAAAGTAAGAATAATATAAACTTTGGAACACACGTGCAAACAAAAATGTCAACATAGTTCAGCAGTTAAGATATAAAATGTTGGATTGTGGGGAAGAAGAAAGGAAGATAAGGAGTTCATAGAAGATGGGCTGGCGGTGGAAAAAGAAACTGGCCCAGAAGGATAGGTGTTACATTACATACATTGGATACATTGTTGAGGGTAGGACTCCTGGCCCTTCTCTTTGGAAATGGCTTTGGAAAGAATTATTGCCTCAGGAAAAGCCAGGGATAGTCCGGACCAATCAAAGAGGGAGGAAAAAAAGATGACTGCAGAGTGCAGTGTGGACCTTTCCACAGCTAAGCTCAAGCAAAAGAGAAGGGGTAGGATGACAGTTGGCCTTCGGATGGCTTCCTTGTGTGATGCTTAGGATTGTGGTGTGGGAGGAAAGATTGAGTGGAAAAGGCCCATTCAGTAGTAAAGGAAGTAGGAAATTGTTAGGAAAAAAAAAAGAAAAAGGAGAAACAATGGCTTTCCATTTACCAGGAAGAAAAGCTTGGCATTGTGGAGCATGCACTTAGGTATTTGGGACATTGGTGCCAGAGGTTCACAACCAGCCTGAGTAGTATGGGGGGGACCCTCTATCAAAAAATGCAATTTTAAAAAATTAAATGGCAGTCTCTGGGTGAGTAGGAATATCTACCTTCTCAACTCTGTGACTATGAGGCAGGTAACTGATGAGAGCAAACAGCATCAAGACAGTGATGGTGCAGGCTTAGGCTTTGGTGCACCAGAGTAATGCTTTGTGTGTATTTGAGGCCAGAGATCGCAAATGACCATTCTAAGCAAACAGAATATTTTCAGACAGACGTGCTCCTACTTTTCAGCCTCTGGGTTTGCTTATTTGTTTAACAAAAACAAACAAACAAACAAACAAAGCCCAGGACATTATGCTATCTCCTTGACAAATCATTCCCCAGCGAGGGCTTGTATGGGAACCTGTACTGTACTCCAGGTTTGCAGTTTTCCACAAGCTGCTTGGACAGAACTGGGCTGGAACCTAGAGCTGAGGTTGATTTTTAAGCAGCAGAGGCTGTTTTCTTTGAGTGGTCTTCTGCATTTGCCTGAGAACTTCTAAATGTTGCTTTCTAGCCCTCTAGTGTCTTTACTTCATTTAATAGAAAACTGAACCCTGGAGAGTCGGAACGTGGTTAAGAAAACAGCTGCGTCTTGACTCCCCTCTCAGATGGTACTGTTCTGCTGCAGATGTTTTAGAGGGTGCTCTTGCATGGAAGGAAGGCAGGAATTGGGAGAAGTAGCACCCATGGAAAGCATATGATTCCACGGGCAGTGTTGTGTGTGTCGAGTGTCACATTTGGATCACTTAATTATGTGGTCTATAGTAAGTGCTCATGTGTTTGACAAATAGGCGAAAAGAGCCCTGAACAGAGCACCCAGCTTTTGGGGGTCGGCAGTTTAGGAAGATCAAATGGAGAGACTGGAGCTGCACAGTAGTGCCTTTTTTCAGCAAAGGGAAGGAAAGGGCTGATCGCTGACTTAGTTCCTGGGAAAGACGTTTTTATGAAGTAAGCATTTAATGACTCAGTGCCAGGTCCTGACAGTGTGTGGAGGGTGGTCATAGTGTCATCTCAGCACTTCCTTTTGGGAGTAGAGAACTTCTGTACTCAACACAGTACTGGTTGGGATTTGGGCCATCCTCTGCTGCTTGAGGGTGAATTTAGGCAATTTATGTAACTACCATCACTGCCTAACCTGTTTTCTTCTCTGTTAAGGTGCATAATATATACTACATTGGTGTTTTAGGTTTTTTGGTGTTTGTTTGGTTGGTTGGTTTTGGTTTTTTCGAGACAAGGTTTCTCTGTGTAGCCCTGGCTGTCCTGGAACTCACTCTGTAGACCAGGCTAGCCTCAAACTCTCGAACTCAGAAATCCACCTGCCTCTGCCTCCCAAGTGCTGGGATTAAAGGCATGCGTGCGCTACCACCGCCCGGCTCACATGCTGTTTTAGAATTACATTAATTGGTCTATAAAGTGCTTACTGATGTGTAGTAAGCAGTCAGTGAATTTTGGCAACAATTTTCCTGGAAGTAGGAAGAAGCATTACAAGGCTTGAAGGCTTTGGGGTATACCCAGTAAACTGAAAGTGTAGATGGCAGCTTTGCTTCATGTACTTTCCAGAGGGACAGAGGGGAAAAAGACATAAACGTTCCCCCTCTGTGGAGAAAATTCCCATGGGAGATGCACATAGATTAAAAAGAAGGCTGGGCCAACACATACGTGTAGGGATAGGAGGTAAGCAAATGGGTGAAGTGGCTGGGGGCAGTAAGGAAGAACAGATGGTCAGGAAGGAGGCGGGCCTGGTGGAGAGGATAAAGAAGGTACTGATGGGCTACGGAGCGTGTGGCCACAAGGCACTGTGTTTCTGACAAGCCGAGAGAGATGAGTTAAGGGTTGTTCTCTGGAGGGAGATTAATTTTATTGGTAGAAATGGAAGAAAGAAATTAAGAGTGTTACACATGATATTTAAATATGCTGTGTATCTGCTGCTTCCAAACACTTCCTTATACCTCCGGATCCTGCAGCATCTGCCAGCTAGGCTGAGGTGTCTGCATGTTTCAGATGAGAACTGTGTGCAAGTTAAGCTGTGTCCAAAGGTAGCAAGCTAATCAGTGCCTCAGCCAGGATGCAGCCCTAGGTCTGCCTGACTTCACTTGCTGACATAAACATAAGGTTAAAGTTGTTTTGCTCCGTGGAAACTTTACTCTGGCCCTTGGTTATTTTCTTCTTGCGGGAATGGGGTGGTGGTTTGAGACAGGGTCTGTCCCTGTAGCCTGGACTGTCCTGGTACTTGTTATATATAAACAAGGCTGGCAGAACTCAAATCACTTGCTTCTGTCACCAAAGTTCCGGGATTAAAGCATGTCTATTGTGCCTGATTTGGCCTTTGTTTCTTTCTGGACTTCCCTTTTTGGTTTTTTGAGAGGGTTTCTCTGTATAGCCCTGGCTGTACTGGAAATCACTCTGAAGATCAGGCTGTCCTAGAACTCATAGAGACCTGCCCATCTCTGCCTCCCAAGTCCTGGGATTAAAGGTGTGCCCCACTACAGCCTGCCTACTTTCTGGACTTGTTAAGATGCCTGAGAACATTTTCTTCTGGATCATTGGAGTTAGTGTAGCTGTCTTAAATCAAGGGGCATAACTAGAATTCCTTTGTTTCTGTAGACTGTCCTTTGACTTGGGTCATTTGACTCATGTACGAATGAGAAGAGGACTAGAGAGATGGCTCAGTGGTTAATATCACTGGCTGCAGTTCCTAGCATCACTTGGTAGCTGTAACTTCAGTTTCTGGGGATCCGATTACCTCTTCTTGTCTTTGCAGGCATTGTATACACAGTAAACACCTACATACAGGCAAAGCACTCATATCCATAAAATGTCTCTAAAATGTCAAAAGAATAATATAATATGTAATAAAGAGCTCAAAGCATGTTCCAGAGGGTCAGGATGAATCCTCAGACCTACAGGACAAGCTACAAGTAGCTGAGGAGGTATGGGGTGTGCATAGCTCTGGTTTTATAGAGAGAGTAATGGCCAAAGTCTTCTTTTGGAAATGGCCCTAGGCCGAACTGTATTCATGTGTTAGTTGTAATATATTAACTCTACTGTAGGACTGGTCAGGCTAGCCTTTGGAGGCTCTGGGATTTAAAACTATCTCACTCTTCTACCTTATACAAAAACAAGTTCCAGGTGAAATAGATATTTTTAAAGTTCTAGAAGAGGGCCAGAGAGATGGCTCAGTGGGTGAAAGGCCCCTTCTGCCAAACCTGATGGCCTAAATAAGTCAAGTGTAATAAATTATTTTTAAGTACCAAACGAAAAATACTATTGTGGGGTAGCCTGTGCAGAAGCCACAAAGGAAGAGTTGGTAACATTTGCAGACAAATTAAATTGTAGATCTTAGTATTAAATGTCATAAGCCAAATTGAAAAACAAAATGGGGTGTTGGGATATAACTCAGTTGGTAAAGGGCTTGCCTAGTATGCATGAAGCCCTGGGTTCAATTCCCAGTACCACATAAACTGACTTACATGGTGGTGTAGGCCTGTATTCCCAGCACTTGGGAGGGGAGGTAGAATATTAGAAGTTTAAGGTCATTCTCACTAACATGATGTTTGAAGACAGCCTGGGCTACAGTGAAAGCCTGTGTCAGTTAAACACAGTCACACGTACACTCAGGGAACGTAGGAGATGGCTGAAGCTGCTGAAGTGCTTCCTGCACAAGCTTGAGACCCTGAGTTCGATCCCAAGGCCGCTGTAAAATCCGGCTGCTGTGCTGGATGCCGTCATCCCAGAGCAGGGAGGAGACAGGAGGCTCCCAGGTGCTTGCTGGTCAACCAGCAGACCATATCTTAAAAAATAAGGTTGAAGTCAATTGGGGGAAGATTTCCAATGAGAACCTTGGAGCTCCACATAACATACACAGGTGCAAGAGAGAGGAGCCTGGGGAGGGAGGTGAGCAAAATGGGAAAAATACCTGCAGATAGGTATATCAATAAAGAAAATTTAGAGATCAGAAGACAGTAAAAACAGGCAAATCTCAGATATTTGAGTAAAGAAGTCAGATATATCATTACCTCACAGGGAATAGGGACCTTCACAATAACATACCCTGTGACCCAGCGATTCTACAAGGAATTTATCAAAGGAGTAGGTGACTACACCAGCCAAATACTTTTATTCACTGTTAGAAGCCTTTGTTAAAATAGTTAGGCTATATGCTACCTACCTTTAGTTTCTTGCTGTATGGCTGACGTGCACCTGGAATTTGCCCAGGCTGGCCTCACAACCCTTGATCTCCTACCTCAGCTTCTGAGTGCTGGCACTACAAGCTGTATGAACACACATAGTTCATATCTACACTCCAGCCCCTGTGTGTGTGCATGCAGGTCAGAAGAAAGCTTACAGGAGTCCTGTTCCCCTACTGTTTGGGTCACAGGGATTGGACTCAGGACTCAAGGTGTCGAGTAATTTTTTTTAAAAAATTATGTATATGAGTGTTTGCCCTGCATACATATTTCCGCACCACTAGGGTCCCTGGTACCCATGGAGGCCAGAAGGAGAGCACTGGGTCTCTTGGAACTGGAGTTACAGATGGTTTTAAGCTGCCCTGTGGGTGCTGGGAATCAAACCTGGGCCCTCAGAGGGCCTCCAGTGCTCTTTATCATTGAGCCGTCTTTCTAGCTACCTTTCCTTACCGAAGTACTTTGCCTTTTGATCCAGGGCCTCTCTGAGGCATGCACAATAGGCAGGCTGTCTTGCCACTGAGCTGTGCTCTAGCCTATCACCTCTTAAAGGCTGGTTAGTAGCTCATAGATGCTACAGCACACAATATTGTATTCTACTATTAAGCAGCGCTGATTGACAGGCTGAATCTTATGTCTTGCAGATGCCGTGGATGGAGTGATGAATGGTGAATACTACCAGGTACAGAGTGCTCTTAACTATATTAAATGACAATAAACTAGAGTCTTAACTGTGATTTGAACTGACTGACCTAAAGACACCCCAGTGTGGGTACACTGTCTACCAGAGTGGACGTGGCATTGGTAGAAAGAGTTTTTTTGAGAAAACTAAAATTGAAACACTGTTCATCATCCTCAATTTAAGCACTGTGTTGCCATATGCCATATCCAGCACTATAAAAGTCACTAGTCACAGTGTAGTCCTGGAATTCACTGGGAGACTAGGTTAGGTTACTTCAGTTTCACTTGCCTCTGCCTCCTGAGAGCTGGGATCCACCACTAAGCCTGGCAGTCACTAGAACTTTAAGTAATTCTCTTTTTCTCTTTGTCAGAGTCTAATAAGGTTAAGCTGGTAATGATTCCCCAGTTGGCCACATAGTATAGTTCTCAAATCAGTTTGCAGCTATGAGTTTTTGTCAACGTGTTATTAGCTCTCAAGTCTTTACCCACTGCAGAGAAGCCTTCCTGCCCTCTGACTCATAGTCGCCCACAGTTTTTGATTTGACTGTAGTTGCTATACATTTTCTTTTTAATTCTTTCTTAAAATTCACTGTTTGGTTAGATGCTATCCAGTGACTGTCCTGTGTGGTAAGATGGCATTTGGAGTCGTAGGCCCTAGGCTTGGCTTTGCTATGTCCTTAGCGCTGTTACTTTGAAGGTAGCACATATCTCTCCGTCAGGTGAGGAGAGAAACTGATCACAGTGTCCTAATATCTCCCTTATCCACCCAGCTTTCCTATCACCCACTTGTGTCCCACTTTTTAACAGATAACACTAGTCTGCCTCCCTCCTGAGAGTGCAAGGACCCAGCTCAGTGACACTGCAGCGCAGGAAGCTCTGGTGGCGTGTAGGTTCTCCTGTTGCTTTAAGTAATCCTTTGACATTTTACAGCAGCCAGGCTCGCTGTGTGCCCTGATGCTCTACTCTTAGGAAGAGCGTTTCAGAACGGGTTGGGATACTGATGGAATGTGTAATTGTTTTGTGTTAAGGAGAGCAATGGTCCAACAGACAGTTACGCAGCCATTTCAGAAGTGGATCGGTTGCAGTCAGAGCCTGAGAGTATCCGTAAGTGGAGAGAAGAGCAGAGCGAGCGCCTGGAAGCCCTCGGTAAGGAGCCCCGCTCTGCCTTCGGGGTCTGTTCTCAGTAGAGCAGTTGCCGTGCACTGTACTCTTATCCCTTTGAAGCCTGCCTCAGCCATAGTGTTTCTGAACATAGTGTTTCTTGAGGAAGTTGTATTTTTCAGCCTAAAGGTCACAAGGCCACTGACAAGGATATGCTTCATCGGAGGCTATTGCATGAAGAACTCAGGAATATAGGGAGGCATTTTCTCCAGGAAGAGCCCGGATTTGAAGTGAAAGGGTCAGTTCAAGATTCCTCTTTACTGACTGTGTGGGCGCCTGGTTCCCGTCTTTCATTCTGTCACGGTCTGAGAGGAAGTCCGTGTTATTGACCTAGAGCTGAGTGCTGTTTATACAGTATATGGGACTTGAGGTACTGTTCATGTGAGCAACATTGACGGTTCACTTATCATTTGAAAGATGAATCTAATGTTAGAAAATGTGTTAGTAACTTTCCATTGCTGGAACAACCTAGTGGAGAGAATCAGCTTAAGGAAGAAGATCTAATTTGGCTCACAGTGTCAGAAATGGGCTGCTGGCTCTATTACTTTTAGGTCTCACAAGACAGAAACATCCTGGCAGAACAGAGAGAGGACATCTGTTCACCTAATGGCAAATAGGAAACAGAGAAGGCAGGAGGCTACGGACGCCGTACATCTTCAGAGGGACTCTCCACAGCCACTACTTCCTCCAGGCTTTACTTTCCCCTGTTACCAGCGTCTCCCTGTGGTCCATTCGATTGTGAATCAGTCATGGATCAATCCATCAATTAGGTTGGATCTCTTATAATCCAGTCACTTCCCAACAAATAGCGCCATGAGCCTTTTTTTTTTTTAAGGTTCATAATTGAATTTATATGTATGAATGTTTTAGCAGCATGTATGTCTGTCCATGTGTCTGGTACCTGCAGAGGTCAGAAGAAGGTGTTGGATCCCCTGCACCTGGAGTTATGGATGGTTGTGACCCATTATGTGGATCCTGGTCTTCTGCAAATCAACATGTGCTCTAAATTCTCAAGCTCCCTACCTGAGTCTTTTTAGGGGGTCCTATCATATCCAAATCATAACAGGAAACATGGACTTCTTTTTCTTAGCCTTACTATTCCTGTAAGGTAAGGGGTCTTTTTGCATTTTAAAAAATTATTTATTTTTATTTTATGTGCATTAGTGGTTTTGACTGCATGTATGTCTCTCTGTGGGTGTTGGATGCCCAGGAACAGGAGTTACAGACAGTTGTGAGCTGCTATGTGAGTGTTGGGAATTGAACCTAGGTCCTCTGGGAGAGCAGCCAGTGCTCTCAGGTGCTGAGCCATCTCTCCAGCTCCCTTTTGCACTTTTATGAGTAAAGGTATTAAGGGTTATAAATAGATTATTTGAAGCACACAGCTAAGAAGTGGAAAAAACAGATCTGAGTCTGTCTTGCTCTGCTTCAGGATCCACGCTCATCCTACTAGCTATGCTGCTTTCTAGATGCATTCTGTGTACGTGGTGGCCATCCAGCCAGGCAGGCCAGGCCCGACTTTGGCATCAGCTTCTGGTAGAATTGTACCTTAGTGTCACATATTCCTTCAAGACGAGGGAAGCCTGGTGGTGTGGAGTGCTGTGACAGTGTGAGAAGGTGACCAATAGTGTCTCTTTGTAGTCCTGGCTATCCTGGAGCTTGATGTGTAGACCAGGTTAGCCTAGATATAACTCAGAGTTCCTGCCTGCCTCAGCGCTGAGATTAAAGGCATGCAATATCATGCCCAGCTTAATGACTTTCATTTAGTTAGAGTGTGTATCTGTATGTGTGTACTTCATTTATTTTAAGATTTGTTTATTATATTTTGTGTGCTTGAGTATTTTGCTTACACGCACACATACACACACACACACCCCAGTGGTGCCTGCTGGGACATCTCTCCAGTCCTACATGTATGGCTCATAGAGAGATGTGCACACACTCCTTCTGTTTTGGCTGATCAGCTCTAACATACAGGCACAGCTTCTGTCTCTTTTATTCTGTAACTCGTAGAAATAGTGAAGTCTTCATGTACCTACACCAGTATTCTCCCAGACACTGACCTAATAAAGCATAACTCCTTGTGTTTCAGATGGGGTAACTGACTCCTAGAAATAGGAAAGACCTTGTCCAAAACAGAGTGACCCTGAATAGCAGTAACTAAATGTCTTTTCCTAGGTGGAGATACTTGGTATCTATACCTTTGGTCAGTTTGGATGTGGTAATACACAATATCGTAGGCCCTGGCCATATAGGATTATTCAAGTACTTGTAACTGAATCCAGAAGCTCAGTTTTAAACTTTGTTCATTTTTAGTAAGCTTACATTCCAGTAGCCATGTGTGGCTGGAAGCTGCTGTATTAGAGGGTGTCGTTTAGGGAGGTGAAAACAGAATGACTGGTCTTAGCAGCTGTAGTTTTTCTGCTTGCTTTTTGTTTGTCTTTAGTGAAGGTTTGGAGGCAGTTTGTCTTCACAGAAAGAGTATATTTTGGTGGTAGGAAATTCCTTCCTTCCTTCCTTCCTTCCTTCCTTCCTTCCTTCCTAATCATCAAGTTTGTGTTTTGGACAATTTTTTGAAGAATTTTCTTAACTAAGAAGGCTTCACCCAGCTCCACTACAGAGTCGCATAGTGTAGTCCTATTTGACCTGAAATTCGTTGTATATTCCAAACTGGCTTTACACTTAGGAGCCTCCTGAGCTCCGTGCTTACAGGTACGCATCCCCAGTCCCAACTCAAGATGGCTGCTTTAGGGAAAGTCGAACATTGAGTCTTGTACTGCAGTCACATTGTTGGCAGTTAGAGGTTTCTGCAGTTTTACCCTTTTTCCTGCAAGAACTGAAAAAGCACAGGTGTTAAAGTAGAGTCGGTGGCCGTGGTCTCAGATGGCAATCCTGTAAGGAGCAGTGAGGGTGGCTGGGGAAGAAGGTTCCTGTGCCGAGCTCTAAGGAGGCTCCTTCCTTTCTGCTGCAGCTCATGCTCTTAGATCTGTGTCCCATCAGGCTGCACAGGAAGGATTCTGAATTACTTCTAGTAGCACATCCTAAATCTGTGAAAGCCAGGGGACAAACATCCTGGTTTTTATACTAAATACATTCTGTTTCAGATGATCGCCCATTTTACTTCAGTTAGACTAATCTATTTTAGAAAAATGCCCATATTTTAATCCTAACATTTAATGAAAAATACATATGCTGGCTATGGTGACACCTGCCTCTAATCCTACTAATTGAGAAACAGACAAGTTTGAGGCCAGTCTGAGCTGTACAGCAAGTCCATTTTGGGCCACGTAATGAAACTCTGAAAAAACGAACGACTTTTTTTTTTTTTAAAGATATAGTCTCTCTATTATGTATCTCTTGTTTCTCTGGCTGTCCTGGAACTTGATACTTAGATCAGACTGGCCTCTAATCTACAGAGAACCATCTGCCTCTGCCTCCCAGATGCTGGGACTAAAGGTATGTGCTGTCATGCCTAGCCCTAACAAAAAATAATTTTAATGATTGTTAGAATACATAGAATATAGTTCAATCAAAAAACCACTTGAAATTTCAAGGTTCCATTATGGGCCCAGGATTGGACTGAGGTCATCAGGCTTGTACGGCGGGTGCTTCTACCCCGGAGCCGTCTTACCAGCCACAAAAGGGCTGCAATTGGGAGGTAATTCCACTTTGGATTTAGGTTTGGTAGTAGAGTTTCATTTCATTGAAGCTCACATGGCCTCCTCAACTTGGAGAATCTGATAGCAATATAGTTTCTCCTCTGTCCTGTGTGTGCCGTGGACAGGACCATCCGACGCTCTCTGCCAGTATGTCAGAGGCTTTAGTGGAAACTCCAAGTAGACAGGTCTCGAGTGAGTGCCAGGCCAACAACAAAGAGGAGAGTCTGTAATGCAGGACACTTGGAGGTGACTGGCCTAGGTTGTTAGTGTGTCTTGCAAAGGGCAGATGCCCAGGAACGCTCCTGCATCTTCAGACCGTTCTTTATTTGATGCTACCCTGCCTTCACTCTCCTTCTCCAAGATGCTAATTACAGGTTGGGCTCTTACTCTGCCCTTGGAGAACTCTCTGGATTACTGGTAGCTTTGATGCTTATATAATCAAGTGATTATTTCCAGGCTTGCCTTCTGAAGCAAGTCAAGTGTGAGCCTGAGAGCAGACAAGGTCTTTGCTCTCCCTTATCTATGGCAAGTTCACTCAATTTTTTTAGTTTTTTTTTTTCTCCCTCACTGCTGAAAATGAACCTAAAGTTTATCTTCTTGGGAGTATTGTAAAGATTGAGATACATGTAAAACACATGCCAAAGAGGATGCCCCAAGAACACGTTTGACTGTTAGAGTGACTCACATGTTGTCACCACCGGTGATCGTGCTTGTCTACCTTTGTGACAGGTGGTCTTCAACTAAATATTGTGCAAAACTACATTGAGTCGTAAAGCTTCACATTGGAGTTGGGAAGACGGCTCGGGGGCTAAGAGCACTTGGGACTCTTGCAGAGGACCCAGGTTCAGTTCTTGGCACCCACACGGCAGCTCACAGCTGTCTGTAACTCCATCTCACGAGTTCTCATGCTTCCGGCCTCTGGGCACCTGCATATGTGCCTGATTGTGTGTGAGCATACACACACACACACACCAAAATAAAAAGCTTCCAAAGGAGGAAATGTTTTGAGAATCCAGGGTAGCAAACCTCCACATGTGAATTTTCTGAACCTACTGTCTTGACCTCTCGGCAACTGTTGAACAGTGAGTGACCTTGTGTCCTTGGCCCTGCGGCTCCTCCATCCCTGTTTGCTTTCTGTTAGCTCTGTTACAGACTAACTGCTGTCCAAGCTGGAATAGGTAGTCTGTGGTCCGATTTGTGAGTCATTTCTACCTCTGCTAATTTTACTGTTAAGTTCCCTGCCTCGTACAAGTGTTTCCACCATATTTATGTTTAGGGGAGCAGTGACTTTGTGTAGTGTTTCCACCATATATGTTTAGGGGAGCAGTGACTTTGTGTAGTATAGAAATGTGAGTGGTTACTTTAGGGGTCTGGACTATGTCCATCTCTAGAAGAGTTAGAAGAATCTGTTCAGTTAGTTAGAGTGCTTGCCCAGCATGCTCACAGTCCTGAAGTCCCTAGCACAATTCAAAACTGGGCATAGTCATACATTTCTGTAGACTACCATTCAGAGGGGGAAGCGGGAGGCAGAAGTTCAAGATTTTCACCAGTGTCATAGGTTTAGGGTCATCCTGGGCTACATGAAAGACTGGCTCAAAAAAAGAAAAAAAAAGAAAAAGAAAAAAGTTGTATGTATTCCTGTGCACCATATGTTTGAAGTACCTGTAGAGATCAGAAGAGGGTATTGGATCCCCTGGAACTGGAATGAACTGGTTGTAAGCTACCGTGGATGTGGGTACTGGCAATAGAACCCTCGTCCTCTGAAAGAGTGGCCAGTGCTCTCAACTGATGAGCCACCACCCATCATTTTTTCTCAACATATGTCCGTCCAGACATTCTTATACCTCCTATATTCAGTAGGACCAGAATGTTACATGTTGAAACGAACTTACTTTTGCTTTCCCTCAGTTGTATTCTTTTCTCTCTTCTACAAGACGCCAATTCTCGGAAGCAAGAAGCAGAGTGGAAAGAAAAGGCAGTAAAGGAGCTAGAGGAGTGGTATGCGCGGCAGGACGAGCAGCTACAGAAGACAAAGGCAAACAACAGGTGGGCCTTTCTCTGCGACTGAGTCAGAGCCATTCTAGAACCCAGTCTAGGTTCCTGGCTGTGCCTGCCTTCTCAGAAAGGCCTCGGAGATCTGGAAGAAACTGCTAGAAACAGAGGCAGCAATTCTCCTGGGTCTTGTGAGCACAATTCAACTTGGATTGAGTTTGGCTCTTGAACTGGGTCTGGTTTCATGACCTATAATGGCGTGATCTGGGAAAGTTAGGGCTGGAGATCCCTGAGGTGAAGGGTCAGTTGCAGAGTCTCATTACGTTGGAGACAATTACAGACTAACTTATACAGATCTCCTAAATGTAGCCCTGCCCTCCTAAAGAGGCTTCCTGAAGTCCTTAGCATGGATGTGCTCTGTAATTAGCTCAGGATGTTCCAACATGGACTACAGGATTAAGGCTTCACTGACTACTGCCTCTGCTTAAGAAGCTTTGGTTCAATAGGGAGAGAAAGTACTCACTCTCCTATCATTACCAGACAGTCAGTAGCTGTGATGTGCACTTATTTCTTAAGGGCCCTTACTTCTTGGAGGTAGCCTAGGGAGATACTCAGAGCATAGCTCCCTGCCACAAGGCAGATTAGCTTTCTGCTGGAT
The DNA here is from genome assembly GCF_004785775.1 of Grammomys surdaster. Taxonomy (NCBI): domain Eukaryota; kingdom Metazoa; phylum Chordata; class Mammalia; order Rodentia; family Muridae; genus Grammomys; species Grammomys surdaster. The sequence goes on along the minus strand of NW_021604644.1, from coordinate 5,166,730 downwards.
TCAGAGCCACCTTTTACCAAGTAGGAGGTATTCCCCCACTCATTTCATTGTTAAAACAAACAAAAGCAAAAGCAAAGCCCAAGGCAGATTAGGCCTTAGGTTATTCTCTATGGGCTGGGTTGACATTTTGGGGGCAGCTCTTAGATGGAAATCTGTCAGAAAATGTAGCTGACTCCTTCACCAGCCCGCCAATGCCATTGTGAAGCAACTGTGACAGAATAAGTTGATGGTCCTTTAAAACTGCCTGAGTCCCTTGATCATCTTGGGCATCCTTTGATGCCAAGCCCAGGCTTCTCAACCTGGCCATTTCTCCGAGGGATATGCTCTTGGGTCAGCTGCCTGGGGCAGTTACCATCCGCTGCCCCATGCGGGTGTGAAGTGTGGAATGCCAGGCTCCTTTGCTCTCTCCACCTCAGGATGATCCCCTCCAGGGCCAAGTGTGGCTCTGCAGTAAAGGAGGATGCTACAGTGTGGTGGTGCTCCCCAGCAAAGGTGCCTCGGCACCTGCTCTACTCTGAAGGCCCTAGGTCAAGTCCACTAACTCTTCCCGTATCAGGTCCCTATGGCTTCAGCAGCTTGACAAATAGATTTTCAAACTTAACAATGTAGACATTGGGAACAGGCTTTCTGTTGCAGAGGTTTTTGCTTACTCCCTTTATTTAAAGGATTACACCATGTCTATTGTAGGAACTTAACCTTAGAGGCTGAGATTCTGAACATGTAGTCAGATTGTAGCACTTTAGTTTCCTTGGAATTGTAGAACGTTGAGTTGCCTGATCCTCCCTAGTTTCAAAGAGAAGAGATTTCTTTTTTTTTTTGGGGGGGGGGGGGTTTCGGGACAGGGTTTCTCTGTGTAACCCTGGCTGTCCTGGAACTCACTCTGTAGACCAGGCTGGCCTCGAACTTAGAAATCCACTTGCCTCTGCCTCCCAAGTGCTGGGATTAAAGGCATGCGCCACCACTGCCCAGCGAGAAGAGATTTCTTATGGAGTGTTAACATCGCTGTTAGACACCAGCTTATCTGCCTTGTAAAACCTGCTCACAGGCTCAAGGCTGAGTGCATAAGTTAGGGTATGCTAGCCACCATCCCCCAATCCTAGGACACGAGAGACTGTTTTTACTCTTTATTCCTGTGGTTTTGGTTTTTATGTTTTTGGTTTTTTGTTTTTATTTTGAGACAGTCTTTCTATGCAGTCCTGGTGGCTGTGTCAAACTCAAGAGAGATCCACCTGCCTCTGCCATCCCGAGCACTGGGATAAAATGCCTGTGCGCCCGGCTTCCAGTGATTTCTTCAGAGGATGGTGGTTAGGAGGATTTATAAATGATTTGAAGGGCTAGGAGTGACGCTGTGTGACGCAGGGCCTCGTGTTAAATCCTGAAAACCACACTGTTATAATGGGATGCTCTAACAGCTGAGGCAGAAATGAGGCTAACCTGGGACATATAGACCGATTCTTAAACAAACTACCTCACCAAGACATTGGGAGCACATCCAGGCCAGGTACTCCTATGGGGTGTGGAAGAGTCAGCAGAAGCCTGGGGAGGGTGTTTGATTCTCATGTGGCCAGTCCTGTGCTGTCAGTGTCAAGCTGTATCTTATCCTAAGTTAGGGCCTCCCTGTCGATGTACCAGAGCATGGATTACTGAATAGTGTTCCCTTCTCAGAGACTCAGAACAGTGGAAGTCTGCAGTTCATCTGTGGGGACAACTCCAGAACATCTCCCTTCCCAAGCAGGAAGAGAAACTTTCCCCTTGTCTGTGTTAGGACTTTCAGCTCTAACCAAGGCCTAAAACCATCTGAGAAATTAGAGCCATTATTCTTAGCAGTGGTAGACTTTTTCCATGCCCACTGTGGAGCTATTTATAGAATGAAGTTCTGAATTGTTATTTTAGGCCTTTGGTCAGTCATTACTCTCCCCCTTTCTCAGGCTTCCCTGAGCACCCTGACAGTTGCTGATTCCAGGTCTGCCTTATCCTGGGAGAAGAGCAGACAGGTGGGGTGGGGATGCCTGGGCTTGTGAGTATGATTTTGTCCTTCAGAGGCCCTGCTTGTCATTGACAAGCTCTGTATTCTTGGGACTAGCTGTGGAGAGGTAGAGCCTCTCAAAGGCCTTTGTTGTGAAGTGTTGCCCTGAGGGGAGGCAGTAAGCCTCCTCCCACCCCCAGTTAGAGCAGGGCAGCATGGATGGATTAGGCTGAGCCTTCTGTAAACTAAGGGATTAGGGTGCAGAGCTGCCTGCCCTGTCTGCCTCCCACCCACTTGACTCACCAGCAGCTGTTTCCCTGCCGGGAGTCCCGAGTTACAACCAGGCTGCTCCTTTTGCTTTCTTTAAATTTCCAGATATCCTCCGGGTAGAGAATTAGGAAGGAATGAAGGGTATGTATGCATTTTAAAAGTAAGCTAGAACGGTGGGAGGTGCAGTTCAGTTAGTAGTGATTGGACAGCCTGTGCGAGGTCCTGGGCCTGGTCCGCAGCACTGCCTGAAGTGGATACGCGAAATCCCAGCATTCCTAAGATTGGGGGACAAGAGGCAGGAGAACTAGAATTTCAACATCATCCTCAGGTACTTGTCGAGTTTAAGGCCAGCTTGGGCTACATGAGCCCCTGTATCAAAATGAAATAAATACAAACTAGAATATTACTAGGATTTGCTTTCAGATAAATGTGTGTGTGAGTTAATGAGTGATCATGGTCGTCTTTAAAAGTGACCCCTCCACCCAGTCACTGCCTCACTTTTGGGAGGCCAGGGCTACTAAGTGAGATCCTGTCTCAAAACACAAAAATTTCCTGTTTTCTATCCTAAAACAATGTGACAAAGGACAAGCTGAGACTTAGCAAGGTTATTCATAGTGTACTTTCTTGACACACTGAGCCCTGGTTAGTTAAATCCTGTTGTTTGATACACTCCACATCCCCACCCCCAAGTATATAAAGACTTGCTAAAGGTCAGGGGTTTAAGCTACACTTTGTCAAAAGCCCAGACTGGCATATAAGTGTTTAGAAACTGTCCTGGCTTCCTGAGCAGACACAGAACCCCAGGGCCAGAGCCCAAACTAACTTCCATTTCCCCAGACCACTTACCCTCCAGCCTCTTTTATGTCTAAGACTGACATTATACAGCAGCCACAGGGGTTTATTCCACCAAGCGAGTATGAGAAGGCAGTGATTGGGCTTAAATCCTTGGGACTATCCCATCTGTTGGCTGGCAGTGATCACACCCAGTGATAATTCCTGAGGCCGGCAGAGAGGCAGCATGGTGTCCTGCACTGGCAAATGTTAATTTATAGTGAATAAAACGTGCACTGTGAGCCACGCTGCCACTAGCTGAACAAGCCTTCACCACTGAGCCTCGGTCAGCTTACCTGGGAGGAGGGCGAGAACACCATCAGTGTTGGTGGTAACGGTTGTGGTGTGTGGAATGGCATGTAGCCCATAACAAAGTGCTTACTAAAGGTTGTCGCCAGTAAGGCCCAAAGCTGAAGCTGCAGTGCTCTCCTGTGGAGAGCCCATGAAGGCCAGCTTCCAAGATGCCTCAGTCACTGGAGTGTCCACCGCTGGAAGCCCCTAGGGTCAGATGGAGCCCTGGGAGCAGCTCCTGGGTGCCATCACACCTCTACTGTGGATTTTAGATGTTTCTGCTTCTCAATGTTTTCTCTTTTTTCCTGCCTGCTTGCCTGCCTTTTGGACTTCTTGCTGTCTAGGGTGGCAGATGAAGCTTTCTACAAACAACCCTTCGCTGACGTGATTGGTTATGTGTATGTTGGAAAACTAATTCTTTTTCTTGTTTTGATTCTTTCTTTCTGTTTAGAGTTAATGCTCCTTTTTGTCACAAGTTGCTTTGCTTTTTAAAATATTTCACATTGGCTCTGTGGGGCTGCTTGAGAGTTGATAAGCTAGAAATGACCATTGCTAATCTTGTCGGACTATCACTCCATGCACTCCCTGGCGGCCATTTTCATACTTGAGGTCCTGGAGGGAAGAAGCAAGCTTTCATGCTCTCTCTGGCAAGGGTTTGTTTTGGGCTTAGATGGGTCTGACCACTTGCTGGTGCTGCCAGCTTCCGGGCCCTACTGCCTGCCTGTCTGACTAAGATGGGAAGGAGTCTCCCCTGTGGAGCTAGTGAGGACCTAAGGTGTTAGGGGCCACGGTCAGCAGCACTGTCTTACCAGAGTCAGAGCTGGGGGTGGGGGGGCTCTTCCTTGCCAATTCCTGATCCCTAAAGAATGTGAAGTGTCACTTGCTCAGGCAGCATGGGTATCTGTCACCGTTTTTCCCTGGTCTCAGATATCAGAAATTGCTATTTTAGTGGCCAGCTTCGGTGCCCTGTCCCCTCCCCCCAGCACAGAGTTCCCCAGCTGTGAAGTCAAGATACTCAAAACTGTCCAGTAAACTACTTCAGTTTTCTCCCCCAGAAAACTATCTTTTCTGGAAAAGCTTTTTTTGTTTTTAATAAAGATCCTTGTTAATGGAAACAGTATTGCTGAGGACTTGGAAATAGTCCTGTTTTCCTTTATGATGGAACCAGGAGGAAACAACAACAACTTGGGGAAGGTGGTGACAGAGTCTCTTGGGGCCCATGATCCTGAGATGGCTACCTCATTAGACGGCAGAACTGGGTTTCCTGGGGCCCTGGGTGAGTTTGCAATGAGACTTGTGAAATGCTGGACTTACAGGTGGTGTTCGCTTTAACTTTTACACATTCTCTGGAGTAGAAATGGAGACTGGAAAAGTTGAGTCTGGGTTTGCTGGTCAGCAGGGTGGCCCGGCAAAGGCGGCTGCACGCTCCCAGGCCTAGGAAGAACGGCAAGGGCATGTCTAGCTTACTGACCATCTACATTGAGCCATTCTCATTTTCTATATCTGACCTAAAGTTTCTCCTTGTTTCTTTTCTTCTCTTCACCTTTAAGCACAAACATAAACCATCCTTGCTACAGCCTAGAACAGTTAAGTAAACCTTTCTCACTGCCCCTAACTGTGTGTGCCATGAAGTCGCAGTGTTGTAGTGGCTCTGGGCTTCAGCGGTGTTTGCCACGGCCATCCCTGTGATAGTGCCACCCTCTGTCCCCACAGACCAATCATCTCCATTGCTTTTGCTTTGCCCGTGATGCTTGTTGGAGTAGCTGAAGTCCATCGTGTCTCCCACTTCTCCCACCGTGCCTTTGAGCTGTCGCTCCAGCCAGTTAGTTCCCACTGGGGGTGGGCTGATCCTCGTGTGAAAGAATGCTGGGAGTGGCATCCTGCCAAAAAGCAGCTCACGTTGGCTCTCCTACCAGGGTCTTCCCTGAATGGCACCAGACACCTGGCTGGAGAGAAAATGGCAGACTGTTGGCTGTGAATGTCCTAACAACCCCTTCCAGAATGGCTTTAGTCTCTAGTGCCTGCTAGCATGGGAGCTTGGTCTTGAATGCCTTTTGCTCTGCCCTGTTTCTCTCCAGCCTTAGGAGTAAGTTTGAGGCTATTATGCAGTGACCCAAGGGCTTTTTAGAAGTCTTAATTTCCTTGAACCTCAGTATAGCCCAGCACAAGCTACTCTGCAAGCCCTTGATGAGCCTGCTGCTTTGTTCTTGTTTAGAAAAGCAGTATGCAGTTGGCCAAGGACTTGCTTTTTCATGCTCTGATGAGCAAAGCCAGCCATAGAGACAGACTGAGCCCTGAACCAAACCTGTACTCCGCCATTTCACACAGCAGCCTGGGTACCTGTATCTGGGAGAGCTGGCCACATGTCTGCCCTTGCTTCTGACCTGAGCTAAGGGCTGATACTCTCTAGAAAACCAGAATGCCACTGAGTCAAAAGTCACTTACTCTGTAACAAGTTATAGCAAGGCAGCCACCAGATTGCTCAAAGGGTTTTTTACATTAAACCAACATATTTTGTTATTGCTTCCAGGGCAGCAGAAGAAGCCTTTGTAAACGACATTGACGAGTCATCCCCAGGCACTGAGTGGGAGCGGGTGGCCCGCCTGTGTGACTTTAACCCCAAGTCCAGCAAACAGGCCAAAGATGTCTCTCGCATGCGCTCAGTGCTCATCTCCCTGAAGCAGGCCCCCCTGGTGCATTGAAGAGCCACCCTGTGGAAACACTACGTCTACAATATCTTAATCCTACTCAGTGAAGCTGTTCACGTAATTGGATTAATTATGTTGAGTTCTTTTGGACCAAACCTTTTGTCTTTAGAGTTGATCATTGTTTGTGATTGCATGTTTCCTTCAACTGTGTTCTCCCTGGCATTCAGAGAAGTAAGAGGAAGAGGAAGGGAGGGAAGCTCCCAACAGTAGCCTCAACCTGTGCTTTTGTGCATTATTCTGAGAATAAATTTCTGTTTCAAACAATATAAATATGAAGTATCTTTAATTGATATGAAAATGGTCCTGCAGCTTGGGGCAGGCTAAAAGGGTTGAGTGAGTCTGTTATTTCTGGAGCTGAGAAGGCATAGCCATTGAGCATCCACCCTTTTTAAACTATAGTAACTCCATATTTCTGGTGTTTGAGGGGGTGGGATACTAGAGAGTGAACCTAGGGTTTTGGGTGTGCTAGGTAAGCATTGCTATCGGCCCATCAGCCGCCCCCTTTACATTTTGAAATAGGGGTCCAATTTAACCAGTTTAAAGGCCTCTCCATAATGCCTCACTCCTCTCCCCTGAACTCCCACGGTCTTAGAACATGGCACTTGGTTTTGGTATTGGCCATTGTATGGGGTTTTCTTGGATATGTGACAGTTTTAATTTTTGATATTATCCAGATGAAGTAAACTAGAGGACAGAAGTGATGGCTGTGAGTTCCAAGGCTAGATCATAAAGAGCAGCACAGCTGATATGTTAAATCTCTACCTGGTAACCCTGAGCCACTCTATACGAAAAGCTCTTCTGCTGTGAAGCCACCATGTATCAAGGAAACGCAAGCTCACCCAGGGACCACCTGAGAGACCTTCATGTCAGCTCTAGCCAGAGTACCACACTGGGAGCAAAGGCTCTCCCAGCCTGTGACTCAGACAGCATGGATGGAGTTACTGATGTTTAGAATCCTTTATGTCTTTTGCTGCACAGCATTTACAGTTCTTACTCAGCCACATGTACCTTCAGAAAGTGACAGAATGCAGAAGAGGCTGGCCATGATGGCACACGTCTTTCATCCCAGGACTGGTGAAGCAGAGGCAAGTAAGCCTCTTGAGTTTGAGGCCAGCCTGATCTACAGAGTGAGTTCCAGGCTCACTAAGGCTGCACAGTAAGACACTACCTTTAAAAAAGAGGAAGTAGTAATTGGTTCAGGGGTGATTCAGTGGCTGTTCAACATTTAGTTTTGAGCTTCCTTCTTGGGGCTACCTTTTCTCTATGTCAGATACTAAATGCTGGTTTAATAATGGTCTCTATTAATAGCGCCTGTTCCCTTGGTTAAGAAAGCAGTAGTACTTGATAACAAATTACTATGTAACGATAAAAGGGTAAGCAAGGCCACAAATACAGAGCTCTTTTGGGAAAAGAAATGATTTTAGCTGAGGTAAGGGTAAGCATACTGTAAGGGTGTTAAGACTTGGACAAGGAAATGTATTTTTTCTTTTAAATTTGGTTCAGAATCACAATAAAATATTTATTTAAATTGAGATATAGTTTAACCACATATTCTGTCAGAATATATTACACTTTTCACAGATTTGATTAAAACTAAGATTTGGCTTTCAATTTGGTATCCTTTCAAATATATGGCTCACAGCTTGGTAGCAGTGCAGTTGTTTGGTGTGCAGTAATACAGGGTTACCCACTAGTGAGTGATAAGGCCCCTCAGTGTGCATCCTCTGCCCCAGACATAGCTGCCTGGACAATAACCAGGCCCAGGTGATGATTGAAGGCAGCAGTTCTCAACTTGTGGGTCGGGACCCTTTTGTGGAGTCAGAAACCCCTTTTCATGGGAGGGGGACATATATCAGATATCCTACATACTATATAGAATTACAGTTAGCAACAAAATAGCAACACAGTAATTTTATGGTTGGGGGTTATCGCAACATGAGTTGTATTAAACTCATTTAATACGTGGAACTGCAGTAAAGGATTACAGCATTAGATAGGTTGAGAACCATTGGTTTAAGGGCTGGATGTAACCAGCCCGAGAAAGATATGTATGTAGGCAACAGCAAAGCTGGAGGGGCTGAGCCCCTAAACCCTTTGACACTGATGGCCCGGTGTAGGCATGAAGCTGCAGGCTTTGGAGTTTGCCCTGCGTTTGGTTTATGTCCAGTGTTCTCACTATGCTCCTGTTTCCCACTGTGTCCCTAATTCCTTCCGTGTCCTATTCCTCATGCCCCTAGCCCTGTGTCTCCACTGCTGTCTTTGGAAGCAAAATGTATACTCTGCCATTGTGGGTTGGAAGTCTGTAATTTTCATTTTACCAGGACATTATAGTTGAGAGATTCCCTTACGTCTCAGAAGAAACTTAGTACTTAGTATTGAGATTGTTTGAGACTACAGGGACTTTAAAGGTGGACTGACTGACTGTACTTTGCATGCAGTATGTCCATGAGTTTATGGGAGTCAGGAGCGGATGCAGTTTGAATGTCTTCCACAGGCTCAGGTATGTCAGTATGTGTCCTCAGTTAGTGCCTCAGTTTGCCGTGGGTAGCCTTGGTAAGTCCATGGCCTCCCCGATTTGCATTCACTTACCCTGCTGTTGGCTTGTAGTTGAAGATGTTTCTCAAGCTCCCTGCCCTGGCCTCCTGCTCCCGTGCCTTCCTGCCTTTATGAATCTCTACAACTGTAAGCTAAAGGAAACTCCCTTCTGTAAGTTGCCTTCATCACCTTCGTCGCAGCCACGGAAGGTAACTGATAGACTGGCACTTGTTGGCACTTATTCCAGGGTAGAGTTAGTAGGCAGAACTTCCGACTTTTATATTTGTCTTTCAAGAGAACAGATTTTAAGCTGGGTGTGGTGATTCATTGTTTATAATCCCAGTACTCTGGAAACTGGGGCAGGAGGATTGTGAGCTTAAGACAAACCAAGGATACAGAGTGAGACAAGTGAGATTCTGTCTCAAAAACAAACAACAAAAGGACAATAATCTAGTCAGAATCCAGATCCATGGTGTTACACAGCACTCGTAAGCACGCATGCTCAGCACTGCCTCCGCTGACATTCTGGGTCACAGAGAGCAGTGAAAGGCTCTCCTTCCGGAAGCTCTAAGTCCTGCCTGCTATCTCCGGGAAGATAAGGATGGCCACTAAGGCTGTCATAACTTGGACCCCAGTCTAAAGTATCTCATAAACTGCACACGTAAAGCATCTTTCAGCAGACACTGGGGTGCGACACATCTGTCCAGTCCCTTGACCGTGGTGACTATTTAACAGGAGTATGCCTTCTTGAAAGGTTGTGAAATGTATAAAGTTACGTTGCTAGAAAACAAAGTGAGCGAGCATTTCTGTTGAGCTTTTCTTCTGTCGTGTGACAGGCTCGCTCTGTGGTTTGAGGAAGGACTGTTAATCCCAGCCTCGCCATGATGCTAGCATCCCAGGTCTATGAGGAGTCCTACATCTGGGTCAGCTGCTGTTGCTCCTTTTGGTGCAGGAAGTGTCCCTGGAACCCACAACAGGGTTTGTAGTAAGATGACCCTATCAGAGCGGCCTTTGCCAAAGATCATGGGGAAAGGTGGATTTGAAAGGTGTGATATTATTCTTGGTTGTCAACTTGATTACATCTAGAATTAACTAAAACCCAAGGGGCTGGGCATGCCTGGGAGGGATTTTTAATTAAATCATTTGAAGTAGGAAGGTCCACTTTTACTCCACATCTTTTAAGGTGGGAAGATTCACCTTTAATCTGGGCCACACTTTCTGGCGACAGCTTCTGTAAAGTACAAGGAAGAAGGAAGCAACTGCTGTTGCCCGGTTACCCTTACTTTCCATTCACGAGCCTTAAAGTCTGCTTCACAATTCTGACGTATACTGAAGACCAGCTGCGACATCCAGCCTCAGGCACTGAACAGGACTCTTGGGCTTTCCCTTGCAAGACAGCCATTGTTGGACTAGCTGCAGCACAGTCTGTGAGCCATTTTAATAACCCCTTTTATAGAGATTCATTCCATCAGCTCTGTTCTAGGGACCCCTGACTAATACAGAAAAGAAAAAAAAAAAAAGCAAAGATACTTCTGGTATTTCTGGGATTAAATATCGTTTGCCTTTTAAAAATAAGATTTATTTTTATTTATGTGTATGTGGGAGAGGAGTATGTACATTTGAGTGCAGATGCCCTAGACAGCTGAGGCATTGGATCCCCTGGAGCTTGGCTTTCAGGCAGTTGAGCTGTCTGACATGGGTGCTGGGAACTAAACTTGGGTCTTTGGCAAGAGCAGTTCAAGCTCTTAACCGCTGAGCTATCTCAGCAGCCTCCCAAATTTGCCTTCGAAGAAATACTGATCTAAAAGAACATGGTTCCTCTAATTAGCTCTTGAGTCTCAGTCCACGTCCATTCCCAGGAGGCCTAGTGGACCCTGCGGGTTGTGTAGTCCAGAACCATGCTGGCCGCACCAAGCAGGGCCGGGTCAGCCAAGTCTGAAACCACCACATCGACATCCTGCACGGAGGACAAGGCTTGCTGTCGGATGACGTCCTTCACGATGTGGATGTAGTGACTAGCCAGGACTCCAGACAGGATCACCAGGGAAGGGTTCATGGTGTGGAGGATGTTCACAACCCCAAGTCCCAAAGCAGTTCCAGCTGCAGGAGAGCAAAAGCAGAGAAGTTTCCAGGAAATGTTAAATACCAGGAAGTGCTATATTTAAGAGCTGTTCATGAAGGCCAGGTGTGATGGCACATGGCTTTAGTCCTCAGGAGACAGAGGTAGGTGATCTCTGTGAGCAGGCCAGCCTGCTCTATACAGTGAGTTCCAGGACAACCAGGACTATGTAGAGGACCCTGTCTCAGAAAACCAAAATCTAATCCAAGGCTATTGATGACTTACTGTTTCTCACATTTTTTTGTTTTCTGTTTTTGAGGCAGACTCTTACAGTGTGACCCTGGCAGGCCTCCAGCTCGGCAGTCCTCGTCTTGCCTATAAGGTCTGAGCTGGCTTTTTGTTTTGCTTTGAGACAGGAATCTCACAACATGGCTCAGAACTACTGGAATCAAGCAATTCTCCTGCCTCCGCCTCCTGACAAGAGGCCTGTATGAGAGTGTCCTGATTTACTCTCCTGTTTGAGACAGTTTTCATTCTGTGTCGAGGCTGGTCTTGAACCCACTTAATGAAGCAAGTACCTGGATGTCTAGAGCTGATGCTGTCTTCCCTAGGCCTCTCAGCTACCATATCTTTCCCCCATTTCTCTTGTGGTGTCAGCACAGACAACAAAGGAGACCCCATCTGAGAAAACAGAGGAATGGGAGTCTAGCTTAGTGGCAGAGTGCTTGCCAGAACGTATAAGGCCTGTGTTTATTCTAAGCACTGCAAAAATAAACAAAATTTTGTATATACTGTAAGCTAAGACCTTAATTATGTGACCATTACCAGAAGGCTGGAAAGACATCCTAACGGTTGGTGACTGAGTGGAAAAACTCGGTAGCTTTCTTCCTCCTATCTTATACGTCTCTAAATACCTATACATAAACTTGCAATATTTCAGTATAAAATAAGGATTACGACACTTTTAAAGGCAGTGCTTGTAAACATCAACACTTTCCCTCTCAGCAGGAAAGGTATCTGAGTGCACTGTGCAGAGCACTGTGCCTGAGGGAAACTGAGGCTCTCTGGGAGCCCTGGGTGTCTGGGACCATAGGCTCACCTGTTCGTAAGATGCTCTGGGCCTTCACGTTGCCCAGCTTGGCAGCTTGGATGAGATGGAGGGCACCCACAGCTTCGTCTTTTGGCACTGACATCCCTTCCACCAAGAGCAGGTCCTCTGAGCAAACAAGAGGAGCAGTCAGGAATGAGCAGCCCTGAGGGGGCCTGAGCAGCCCTGAGGGGGCCTGAGCAGTCCTGAGGGGGCCTGAGCAGCCCTGAGGGGCCTGGGCCACACCTGTGCCCACCAGCAGTAGCTCACAGCAACGAGGCCTCCTCATGGTAGAAGAGCCACTTGTCATTGCCCGAGCCTCTGCTGCCCTCTTGCCAGCACACTTCTGAATTTCCCTACATGGAAGCTGCTCGGTGCTGACCAGCTTCCTACCTGCTGCCTCCCTGGCTTCTCCCTTGCTGTAGGACAGCCCTTGTTATCCTCCCCACTCGTCCTTCTCTACCCAGCTCTGAGGTCTACCACAGCAAGGCCTGGCTCGTGGCTATGTGCCAGGCCTGGCCAGCTCCCGCTACATCTGTTCCAGCAGCCACTACTAGCTGTGCGGGCCTGCCCACATCATTTCATTCTGTATGGTTCTCTTTTCTACAAGACTGGGGTAATAAAAACTAGAATTAAGCAATTAGACAGTGGACATGGATTATGTACAAAGCCTAAGTAAGCGGTAGAGCAGGGTCTATAATGGAACCTGGGAGTCACCGGTCCCTGCAAGCCCCAGGGACCCGCCTGCTGGGATTGCAGATGTGCAGCAGCGTGCCGGATGTGGCTGCTAAGGATCCTAGTGAAGCCCTCACGATTATGGGGCAAGTGCTTCACTGAGCCACCTCCCCAGCCCGACAGTGGACACCACTGTCTGTCCTGGAAGAACTCCTTTGCCATCCACACTTCCTTCCTAATTCACATATTCCCTGAAGCTTGACCCCAGGATGGTTCCCTGACACTCCCTCCTTTCCCTGTATGGAGGGCAGGGAGGGACTCTAGTGTCCCCTGTACAGGTCACCACCGCCTTGGCCTTGCTCTCAGTGCACGTGGCACACTGAAACAGAAGATGTTCACTGTTTATCTCTTCATTAAATGGACTTGGAGGCTGGGTTGTGTGCATACTGATGGCTGAGAAACAAAACTAAAAGAACTCTTCCCTGCTGTCTTGGGTGGTAGGCCCTGTGCACCTCCCCCAGGCAAGGACAAGTGTAAATCTGCATCAGGACCAAAGATGCCCTGAAGCATCAGAAGGAGGGAAATGAAGACTCAGTTCAAAACCATGGCTTCACAGTCAGCCCTCTGTAATTTCTACTCCCATGTCCGTGTCTGCCATTCGGTTAGTTACTTCCGAAGGTGACAGATACCAACCATCATGGAGCTTCTTTGCTTCCCTCTGCAAGGCCATTCCAGAGGCATACGCCTCAATACACCCATGGCTTCCGCAGGAGCAGTCAGGACCGTCCAGAGACACCACAAGATGGCCAAGCTCTGCCGCACAGAAGGAGCTGCCGTGGATCAGCTCGTGCTGGTGGATGATCCCTCCACCGATCCCTGCAGGGAGAGACAAGGCACTGAGTGGCACAAGCACCACTGGAGCAGGAAGCCAGGCTGTGGCAGTGCCCATCTGCTCATGAGTGCCTGCTTCTCTAGATGGCTGAGGCTCACTACGCACTGAAACTGAATTGGTGCCACTCTGGGAGGCAGTGATTATAGCACATCTTCTGAGGTTTCGTTTCCCATCTGGCTGGCTTACTATGACTTCAAACGGCCCACCTTGTGTTGGTGGATGGTCCCTCAAGTACACACTGCCTCCTCTATGCACTGGAGTGAGATGTCCCCAGCTAGCAGACTGACTGGTGCAGTGAGATAGGAGCCAGCAGGGAGCAGGCAACTCCAGACAGTGCTGTGGGAAGCTTCTTCAGGTCCTGGGGGATTGTGGCCCTTACTGACTCAATGGGACTTGGACATCACACCCTTTAGTGGCTTCACTTCACTCTCCTTCCCCGCCCCCTCCCTCCTGCTTCTCAGGCCCACCTGCACAAGAAAAGTGCAAGCTCGCTTCAGGGAAGGCAAGGTAGGACAACCTGTCAAATCGTGTTACAGTGCCTGCTTCCAGAAGCCCAGAACGTGGCATAGGACTCTGGGCCATGCCTGAAATTCTCCCACTCTAAAACAACAGAGACGACATCTGTCTTATGTGGAGCACAAATGCACTGACTCTCTCATTAAGGAGTTAAAGGACGTTTTACCCTAGAAGCCTCCATTTTGAAGAGCATCTATTATTTTTAACTTTAAATTGTTATGTGTATGGGAGGGGTTTTTCTGTATGTATCTAAGAGCACTGCATCTGTGTCTGGTTAGAACCTAGAAGAGTGTATTGGATCCCCTGGAACTGGACTTACAGATGGTCAGGAGCCATTGTATGATTACGGGAATCAAACCTGGGTCCTCTGGAAGAGAAGCCAGTACTCTTAACTGCTGAACCATGTCTCCAAAACTCACCCTCAATTCTTCTTCCTCTCCCTGTAGCTCACTGACTGCCCTGACCTAGAAAATGTATTCAGGTTTGTTAAATTGTTCAACACAGAAGGAAGACTGCATGAAAACCCACAGGCTTAGTCAGGATGGTGGCACACCACTTGTAACCCAGAGTTTTCAAGGCTGAGGCAGCAGATTCAAGTGTTCAAGTCAGCCCAGGGACATGAGATCTTTGTCAACCGACAAGAGCCTGAAGGATACTGGAATAAAATCTAAGAGCTATGTAGCCCAGCTGACCTGGAAATGGCAACAATCCTCCTGCCTCTGCTTCTCTCGTGCTGGGATTCAGGCATGTTGGCCAAATTCCTTTTTCTTTTTCTTCTCGGTGACTGATCCTGGGGTGGAGCTCAGGGCTTCACATGTGGTGGACACAAGCTCTTACCACTGAACTACCTGCTTGGGAAAGGGCTGAGGGGGCGTGCCCTCTGCTGTGTGCATCACCTTCATGGTCTACTGTAGTGCAAGTGAAGGCTAAGGCATAACTGTCAGTGCCTCACTGAGGGCTGAGTCCAGTTCTGGCACATCCTGAAGAACCTTTTTTTCCTGTCTCACCTGTTCCTGTGATGAGTGTCACAAAGTTTTCCTGTCCTTTTCCTTGGCCAAACTTCCTTTCTGCCATGGCAGCGCAGTTGCCATCATTGTCCACCCACACGGGGAGATGCAGGGTGTCGGAGAGCGGTGTTCTGAGGTCCACAGAGTTCCATTCCTGTATCAGCTTGGTTGAATGCAGCACAACTCCTTCCTGGGGATTCACACGGCCACCTGTGGAAATGCCTGAACTCCACCCCAAACAGGAAAACAGTTTTGATTACCCATTTTAGGAACCCCTACCTACATAAATTAATCCATTCAACATCTTGAATGTTATCAAGAACTGCAAGGCATCAGACAGTTCTGAGTGAAGTCTACAGTGCCCGAGGATGCACAGACCATCCAAGCTTCTCCCCAGGACCGCGGCCATCCGAGGCACGTGGGGCCCATGGAGAACCGGCTGACTCTGGCCTGAGGCTAAGTGTAAAGACTTGAACTGTGAGCACAGAAAGAAGCATTTCTTGGATTTGTAGTTTAAAATCTCACCTACTCCCAGAATCCTGCAGTTGAGTTTCACGGCTTCGGCTGCAGCTTCCACGCACATCTGCAGGATTAAACTAATCCTTTCTTCATAGGTTTTAGGGTTGAATTGAGTGTATTTCTTAACTATTTCACCCTGTAAGAGGGAGAGAGAACAGCACACAGGTCTGTCTTGGTTGCCAAGCTATGGAGCACACTCCTGTGAATATTAGCCTTTCTGGTGACAATCAGCCCTTGTGTGCCACTTCTGTGGCAGCATCTGTCCCCGAGATGAGCCTAAGTCATTTCCTGGGAATCCATCCCAACATAAGGTTGCTGAGCAATGCCATGGCCATCGGGGAAAGACTCCCTAAGCTTCTGGTCAATGGCAGGCAATCTAAATCTAGTTCATTAAAAGGTCATAATTCCTCTTTTCAGGCTGATACAATTATCTAATTTCAATACGGAGGCAACTAAATAGCCACCCTGATGTCTGCACTTTAGTTATCTACTGTAGCGGAGGCCAGTACACACTTCTATGCCAACTGGCACATCTCCATGTCTTGTAGCGTCCCGTCCTGATTTAATACAAAGCAGTCAGCCCCTCCTAACTATTCCTGCTGTTCCAGGGCTTTGTTTTGGTTTCGTTTTTTATTCACCTCAACTGTGTATTATTTTGTTTCAGAATAATGTTATTTTAAAAATCCCAATGTATGATAATTTTATGAAACTCTAAGATCCTACTGAAATGTTGACTATAATTATGTTAAATTTATAATCCAATTTGTGAGGTGCTGACATTTAAAAAGTACTCAACACTTTCAGCAAGGATACTTTTTCAAGCCTTTGTTTGGCACTATTTCAGAATTTTATTTATGTATTATGTAAATCACGGTTTTGTGGTTTTGATTATTCTTAGGAATCTGGGGTGTTCTGAATTGGAAGCCTTTCCCTTCATATTCTTTTGTGTTAATGGATTTTTATATATCAAATACAAGGATTAAAGCTGTTTATCATTAAAAATAAATCTACAGGAGGGCTTCTCAACCTTTATTGTGTGAGAGAGTCAGCTTAGCATAACTATGGTATCCCCAGAGGATCCAAACTAATGAGTCTGCGGCAGGAGTCAGACACCCAGAGTCTTACAGCACCTGAGTGATGTTAATATACAGGCACATTTGACAGTTCACATAAAAGGACACAAGATTCTTGTCACAAATTCATTTAACCAGAAAATTATTGATACATATTAATCGTAATATCCAGCCATTTACTGGATCTCCCTAACTCTATAATCCAGTTAATTCCTTCACATGGCCCATAAATAATAATTAATATTTTTTGCTATATATAATCTCCTTGCTTTATTCCTTACAGGACAGAAAACACTTTTTCTTAATTTCAATTAAAATTTCATCTCTAAAAAAGTTGCTGGTCACTAATAAAAATTCCATGTTAGGAAAATAATCTGTTAATTTTTTTAAAGTATAGGGAGGTTTCTTTTGCTTTTCTTGAGATAGCAATGGTATGTTTTGTTTTGCTTTTCATTAATTGACCTAATATTATTAAATTTCTAATAATTTATGTTTAAAATCTTTGCTATTTCTCAAAGACTGTGAAACATTACATGTCTATGACACTGCAAACAGATTTTTTTCTGGGAGGCTTACTTTTCATTAAGTCAGTAAGAGGTCATTGTAACATGATATTGCAACATAGTCTGCTATTTTCATGAAGGTGCTCTTACCCTCCTAGAGCCCTGGCAGTGTGTGGTACGATGTGAAGATCAGGCTCTGAAACCACGAACTGGAGAAGTGCCCAGCTGACCACTTCCTCAAAGCAGCATGTTTCCTCAGCTGGGGGGACTCTCAGCCAGATGGGGAAGTGCTCCCTGGACTTCACACTCTGGGGTCTACAACTCAGTCCTCCAATGGCAAAGCCCTCTCTTACGTCTAAAGGGGCCTCCCCATTGCCAACTTGAGATTTACTGCATTGGGTTCCCTAACAGTTTACTTCTTGGAAATGTATGTTTTGTTGTGTTTTTGTGTTTTGAGACAAGGTCTCACACTGTGGCCCGGGCTGCCCTCCACCTTTCAGTAATCCTGCTGCCTCAGCTTCCTAAATCCTGGGATTATAAGCATTAGCTACCACACCAGCTTGAAATGTTAACAATCGGTGCACGCACGTTGTGAGGGATCTGAGAGCACCATGGCAAATGACGGCACACTCCTGTGTGCTTCTCCTTCTGCCTTCCATGCACACATTTTAAAGCTCAACCCCTCGTGTGAGATACACAGTTAAGTGCTTGCAGTGAGTTTACCTTCATGCTAACTATCGCCACTCTGAGATTTGTCCCACCAAGATCAACAGCCAAAGCACTCAGAGTTTCAAGGATATGGTCAATATCTTGAGAGATGTTCTCCTTTACTGGAGGGAAGCAGAATTTCTTCTGTAATGGCTCTTGAAGGTCAATGGATTTGAGAAACTTTAAAATCCTTGGAACAGCATTTCCATCCCCATATATCTTTGAGCTGGAATATCCAAAAAAGTCAGTTCAGTGAAATGGTTTTGGCATACATGACAGGTGATACCAAGGTCATTGAAATCAGACTCTTCAGAGAGAAATAATTTGTTCTTTTAATATAACCTCTCTGGGCTGGGGAACTGCACAGAGGGAGAGCACTTCCCTGGCATGCACAAGGCCTTAAGTTTAGTCTCTTGTATCACAAAACAATAAAACTACATCCCCATAGAGTGTGTGTGTGTGTATGTGTGTGTGTGTGTTAGTGTGTTTGTGTGTGTGTGTATGTGTGTGTGTGTTAGTGTGTGTGTGTTTGTGTGTGTGTGTGTGTTTAAAATGTGATACACATGATAAGTCACTGCATGAACTTATATTTTCTGTCAATTAAAACAAAAACTAGAGCTGGCATGGTGACACACACCTTTAATTCCAGTACTTAGGTGGTAGAGGCAGAAGGATCTCTCTGAGTTTGAGGCCAGCCTAGCTTACATAGTGAGTTCTAGGACAGCCAGGGCTGCATAAAAGAGAGACCCTGTCTAAAAACACAACGAAAGACAAAAACAAATCAATTCTATAAATCATAACAACACACATACAGAAACAGCTGAGCCTTTTGACAACATTGTAATTTAGTACCTGAATTTGGGGCTCTCTGTCTTGGTTTGGGTTTTTGCTGTTTTAGAAGTTTTAATCTTTACATTTCTGAGAAATTACTACATTGAAATAAAAAGGATGGCAGCCAAAATTAAGTTTTAAAAGAAATCAGATATATTATTTTCTAGTACGTAGTCAAATTGTACCAGAGAAATCCACTGTAGGGATAGTACTACTGTAATTAGCAGTCAAATCGGGAAAGTTCTCCACTGGAACCTGGAAGAGACCTGCAGTTGGACACCCTGTCTGCCCAGCTGCTAGGGTGTGCTAACGGAAGGAGGAAAGTTCTGTTAAGATGGTTAAACAGAGATGAACCATAGGTTCAGCTGATGCCTGAGGCTGCTCCCTGTTTAATTACTCCTAAATGAAAGGCTCTATACTCACCAAGGGTACTGTTTACCGAACTGGAGGTGTAGTGCTTGTAATATTTTGTCTTGGGTGTCAGCATCCCGAACATGAAGAACATTCTCCCCTAAATAAAAACAGGGATGTTAGAATGACTTGCAGTATGACTGTCCAGAGAAAGGCAAACAGCAGTGCTGGGTTCACACAAACAGCAACGTGGTCACACAAACAGCAGTGTGTACACACAAACAGCAGTGTGCTGGATTCAGTTCACTCTTAAACCCAGTAGATCGCAAACACTCTTGGTAAGACTTCCCTGCAGCAGACAAGATCTTTATCCCCAAAGAAAACAAACCACAGCATTGTTCATTTAATGAGATCAGACAGATCAATGTTTGATTTTGGTTTTAGAGACAAGGTCTTATCTGTGTAGACCCAGCTGGCTTCTAACTTGTGGCTCCCCTGCTTTTCCCTATGTGCCAAGATCACAGGTATGTGTCACCACACAGGGCTTTTTTTGTTGTTGTTTGGCCTCAAACTTAGGACCTTCCTATGTCAGACTCCTGAGAAAACATGCACCACCACAGACAGTTAGGGTGAATTAATCTAACACTGACAAACTGTTTGCCTAGATGTCTGCCATGTCCGTTATATAAGAACTCAGCATTTGGCAGTCCCTACAAACTACCGTGAAGTTCTGTTGCATCTGCCCATCTTTCTGAGTTCTGTTCAGAAAGCCATGTTTCCATTTCCTTCTTTTCTGGTCTTCCTTCCTCCCTTCCTCCCTCCCTCCCTCCCTCCCTCCCTCCCTCCCTCCCTCCTTTCTTTCTTTCTTTTAGATGCTAACAGAGCCAAAGTCCACTTTTTCCCCTGGTAATCTGGGCTTCCTCACTCCCTCATTCCTAAAGCCTTCCTCCCACCACAAGGCACTGAGTGACCTTGCGCTTTCTTCCCCAAGGCACAATCTCACACAGCACGGGCTGGCCTCAAGCTTGCTATGTAGCCAAGAACAGCCCTGAACTTCTGATCCTTCTGCCTCTATGTCCCTATGAGTGCTAGGATTTCAGGTGGGCATCATCATGCTTCAGTGCTGGGGACTGGAGGCGGGCTTTGGGCAGGCTAGGTAAGCACTACTAGCTGCCCTATGTCCTGAGCATCTTGGTCTGGCACTGCCATATCCCAGGGCCTCACACATGGTGTTTATTCCATTTTTTAAAAACAAATCTGAAAGAATTTCTATCTTGGACTTCTATTTTCCCTAGAAAACAGGAAGCAAAGCAATGTTCTGGAAATGACATGAAGATGATAGAAACAGGGGTGCAATGAACGGAAGAAGGACGGCGGGACTGGGGCTGCCAGGCTGGGGCTAATCTCTGTAGCTCTGGTCCAGATCTTTCTCCATTAATGACATGCGCTTTCCCATTAGCTACAGACACACATTTGCATGTACACAGCACTAGAACCTGACTAATACTAATAACATGCATAGCTCAGTTAGCATGTGCATTAATAATCCTGCTTACACTTTCATTATGTAGGACTGCCATACTCTAAGGACTAACTGAAAGCACACCCGTGAGCTCAGAAAACAGACTAGCGTACATGCAAGACACAGTCACCTAGTCTCTTTTAAACAAAGCTAACAAAGGGCCATTTAGCTCAGGCCAGGCATGGTAGGACACACCTTTACCAGCCTGGTCTACAAACCAAGCCCAGGACAGCCAGGGTTATTACATAGAGAAACCCTGTCTCAAAAACAAACAAACAAACAAACCATTTGGCTCTAATTGATTTTACAAAGCAATAAAAATGTTAGTAGATCTATAAAAGTGGTGATCATGTGTGTTACTGTGGATATTAGGCTGTGACTGGTCATTCATGTCCCTCACCTACTTCTTCACAAAAGCATGTGGCCAGATGTACCTACAGGCCTTAACATCCTATGACAGATGCCTGCTCATCCATGCTCACTGCCGCTCTAGTCACAACCTACAAGTCCTTCGAATGATGAATGGATAAATCATGAAATGTGCAGGTAAACAGATGGGACTGGAAAACACACCAAATGTAAAAATATAAACACTGTGTGTTCTCTGATTTGCGGATCCCAGCCCCCAATTTAGATCTGAGTTTATAACTTGGAATAACCACAGAAGCCAGAAAAGTAGAAAGGGACCGTGGAGAGAGGAAGGTAGTATGACACAGGTCCTGTGTGGGGAAGAGGAAATGAGGGAGGGCCTAGGAGGTCTGGAAGGGAGATAACACAGAGGGAGAGGGAAGAAGAGATAAATGACATCAAGGACATTGGAAAATGCGTAATCATACAAGGTTACCTTAAGTAGAGCACGGCACATGAGGTGATAACTGTCTGCTCCTTCCCCCCACAAAGAGCCACAGACTATCTAACAAAAGCCCAGTGCCAAGAATGGGAAACTAGGTTTAGAGCACTGGCTGCTCTTCCAAATGTCCTGAGTTCAGTTCCCAGCAAAGACATGGTGGCTCACAATCATCTATAATGAGATCTGGTGCCCTCTTCTGGCCTGCAGGTGTACATGCAGGCAGAACACTGTGTACATAATAATAAATAAATCTTTAAAAGCCCAAAAAACATTCTACCTTATTTTGGGGGATAGAGAGATTGCTCAGAGAGGTCCTAAGTTCGATTCCCAGCAACCACATGGTGGTGCACAGCCATCTGTAACGGGATCCGACGCCCTCTTCTTGTGTGTCTGACGACAGTGATAGCGTATACATACTCACATACATAAAATAAATATATCAATCAATCTTAAAAAAAATGGGAAACCTCCCTTTGAATTGTTGGGTGGGGAGGGTGGGGTTCAAAAGATCCCTAAACAATATAGGCCGTCGCCATTGTCCCTGGTTGTGTTCTAGGGCTGGAGCACAGAGATTGCTGGACGGACGCACACAGGACACAGGACTTGGGGTGAGCTGGAGCTGACCTGGAAGCCTCTTCCCCAAGGCTCTCTTTGTATCAGAAGGTGCTGTGCAAGCAGCCAAGAGAGAAAGCAGTCAGTAGTCCTACCTGGCTGTGAAGCCCACAAACCACAATGACTGCCTGGCAAATTATCCCAGGGGTGTAATACTGGCATTTTTCTTGGGGTAACCAGCAGCTGTTTAACTGGACTTCAGGATGGATTCATGACTAGTACCGTAAACTTAGTCAACTAGCAGCAGCTGGAGAGGTCACAGAACCCATGGGAGAACTTACTACCACCATTTTCCTAAACCAATATAACTTCTAACTACACTCTAAGTGACTATCCTTATACCCATAGATATGTGTAGTTCTCACCCCTCATTAAAGAAGCTTCTTTTTATATTAATCTATTACAGAGATTCATACCTGGTCGACATGCAGAGAGTAAAGTACATCTATTTAAAAAAATCCTACACTCAAGGCTCAGGGAAAAGCATGGAAATGGGTGTAGAAAGATTTTAAGAGACCAGGACACCTACTTTGAAATAGTGTTTTCTAGACTTGACAGGGAAGTTGCACTCACTAAATCTCAACAATATGTTGTGCCTAAACAAGACCGGCACAACTGCAACACCAGCTGACACACAGTGTGGATGGGGAACTTCACAAGGCCTCACCCCGAATGGAAGACGTACAGGCCATCAGTGCTCAGTGGGAGGGGGTGAGCAGCTCCCCTACAGGTTATCTTAGCCCAAGTGGGCCACCCTAAACACATGTACAAACAAGCAACAGAAATGGACTCAGTAGGGGTGGGTGTGTGTGTGTGTGTGCAATAAATCAGAAGTCATGCATTTGAGAAGGAGTTAGGGGGAAACAGGAGGAGTTGGAGAGGGAGTAGGAGTAGACATGATGTGAATGTCAATACATTATTCATGTATGAAAAATGGTAAACATAAAGAATGTGGCCAGTGCCGACCCATCACAGACAGAGCAAAGCTGGTCGGCTAAGATACAGGCAAAGGTAGATACCTGTTTCTCTTCCTATCTGCCGCGTCCCCAGGTTGATCACAGGTGTCCCAAAAGCGCCAACCTCGCGCACGCCGCAGCTGCTATTCCCAATCATGCACCCAGCGTGGGCGACCAGCTGTATGAACTGGTCAAACGGGACGTGCTTGACGGCTCGGAAATTGGGGTGATGCTCAATGCCCTTCTTCCGCATCACTCGAACCATCTCCTTGCTGCCTGTGAAAGTGAACACATCGCATGATGAAATGCAACTGCTTAATCAGTGGGCAAAGACATACTTCTTAGAGATGAGTGTAGCCCTAATCCTCCTACCAGTGACTAGGAAAATAGTCACATGGCCACTCATCGTCCCCTGTTCTGCACTGGGATTTTCATGAGCAGCTCTCTGAAGCTCATCCAGGAGCTGATACAGTAGCAGCTAGGGATTTCAATTAGAACTTAGCAAGTAAATATATTTTATTAATGTCTCTGTATAAACTTTCACTGTAAGAAGCTAAAACAAGCTAGTAGTTTCTAAGCAGGAAGGTCATATTCTCCATACATAAGCTGATTGGAGTGGCTTTGCCGAACTCTGCTCACATTTTCAGACTTCCCACCTTGGTGAACTAAACTCCAAGGCAATATGGATAGGGTCCAATACCACAGCTGGTATTTTATTTTAAAACGCACCACTTTAAAACAATTTAAAGCCATGAGAAAAAAAATACTTAATGATCTCTGCTCCCGTCCCTGTCTTTTTCTTTTTCCACTATTGTGGGTGCACACACGCACATGTGGGTACATGCACATTGGTCATCTGACTGGAAGGCAAGACAATGACCACACAATGCTCACCAATGGATAGAGGGCAGCAAGCCACCAGAAGCTATGCATGTGTCTCTTCTTTCTCTTTTAAACTTTCTCTATGTGACAAGACAAGTAAATGGGCTTAGGGTCCAACGCCCTGCAAGATGACAGGCCATTTTCTTTACATACCCCCCCAACCTGTAATTATCGGAGAACATGGCACTCCAGAAGGTCCTGCTATTCTAAGGCTCCACTTTGATTTCAAGCCTAAGCCACATGCACTAATCTAGTTCTTCCCCAGAGCCCACCACGGGCAAACTACAGGCACACTTGGACACTAAGCCAGATACTGACAAAGTTCCCTGCTGCTCCACAACAGCAGAGGCATGTGTGGGGACCTGACACAAGTAATTTTCCTTTAAACTGGAATGCTTTATTCTTTGAGTCAGTGTCCCAAGGGATCCTTCCCCTCAGCCTCCTGAGTAGCTGTGACTGCAGAGACACACCACACTACATCTCAGGGGCCATTTTATTTTTAACAGAAGAAAACTCTCTCTAATTCTAAAGCATACACATTCAGGAAAGTTATTATTAAGCAGATAGATTATAATTACTTATACAGAACTCATGGGATCCAAAAAGAACCATAAAGGGTTTTGAAATATTGCTATATTGCCTGATCAAAATCCAGTTTGAGAGTCTTGATTCTTCTAACAGAAAAGATTTTTCTGGAGTAGATGGTAATACCTTAGCATTTCAAAGAGAAGGTCCCAAAGAGTTCTACAGTGAGTCATGGTCACGCCAGTATTAGAAAACACCTTAGTGTCAGGCCCTGATTTGACCTCTGTCTTTTATGACTCAGATCCCCATCAACTTGCCTACAATCTCAATTAGCACTGAAGTTCATGGCTCTCCGGGTGATCGCCCAGAGCAGGCCTGAGGATTGATGGGATGGGGACTCCAGATCCAAACTGCCTAAGCTCAAGATCATACTCTGAAGCATAGCTAACATAAATACAAAAGAAAATAATAATTAATAATAAAGGTTATCTTACGATAGTCAGTAGCATCATTACTTGCCAAAAGATACTCTTCACCCTGACTTCTAAGGTTTACTTCTCACAGACCTCAGTTTCTTCTCAGTGGACACTGGAGAGAAAAGACTAAATATGAGAGCAAACTGCACACTGGCGAGATCCTTTAAAAAATATTTATTTCCTATTGTTTCTACTGGACTTGACAAAAATATCACAACATCTTGATCTACAATAATATAGATAACCTTTAATTGTCTAGGATGCATTTCAGAAGAGCCTTTAATAAGGAAAAGGCAACAGGCAAGAAAAGAGGTGACAGAGATTAAAGTTAGAAAAGGTAGATGGTATAATCTCATCTTCGAGTTCCATTACCTGCATCGATATTTGGAAACAGAACTAGGGTCCTCTTGTTAAATGAGATAAGGGCATCCAGTGTTAATTCAAACATCTTTATGGAATGCTTAATGTCAGTGGTCACAGGATGCTGCAGGGCAACAATGTAATCTTTACATTTTACATCATCACCTGTTTAAAGAAAGGGAACCACAGTGCTTCATTAGTCAAGACTCTTGTTGGTACGGGTGTTGTTTGTTTTTGAGATGGAGTCTCACTATGTAGTGTGGCTGGCCTGGAACACATTTCCAAAGGTGAAGAGGGAGCCAGCCACTTTCATTATGGTTAGCAGAAGTCTGAAAGACAAGCCTTTAGGTTACCAGATAACCAGTACCGGTACCATAATCAATAGGGCAATACTATGTATAGTTCTCGACCCACAGCTGCCACACGTGATGCTGTAATGTGAATAAGCTCATTCCTGACTGGTAGACAGAGGAACGCTGTCAGCCTTTACCACGGTGGTCAAGGCACTTGTAACCATCCTCACAGTGGTGTCCAGAGCATCAACGTCTATGCAGACAATACTCTCCAAGGGAGACCAGCTCCCCTCAGAGTCTCTTCACCCTCAGTCTTCACCTTCTCTATGTTGTCTACCTCTTACCTTGAAAGCACATAGCAATCGAGTTTCTGAGGGTATTCTTTGAAAAAGAGAGGGTCCCCTCACACCTGGAGTCTGGGAATTGGAGCCAGGATTCACTAATCAGGCTGAGGACTGGGATGCTAAGGGCTTCTATGGTCCCATGCAAAGGACCATCCTGTATAGTGCACGGGGAAGGAGTAAGCAGACTCAGGGCAAGAACTCCAGCAGTTTCCTCCAGGGTGATTTCTACTTGTCTAGACCTTCTTCTTTGAGTTTAAATTTTTAAACTTTGTTTTATTATTTGTTATTGTTACTAGTGAGGGGTCACGTGCATGCTATGGCACGCGCAGGAAGACTTTCCATTAGTCTTCTTCCACTGTATAGGTCCAAACTCAAGCTTGGGTCAGGTGCCTTACCAGCTGAGCCATGCTCACCACCCTCGGCTGTGTTTTGGTTTGGTTTGGTTTGGTTTGGTTTGGTTTGGTTTGGTTTGGTTTGGTTCAAGATCTCCCGAGTTCCGGGGCTAGGTTTGCACTCAATACAGCCAACAGGAACCTTGAACTCTTGATTTCCTCCCAAGTGCTAGGATTACAGGCATGTGCCACTATACCTGGCTGGGTGGATTTTGCTCGTTCGTTCATTTGTTTTGGGGGTAGAGCCTCACTATGTAGTGGTGGCTGGCCTAGAACACGTTTTCAAAGGTGTTTCCCTTTCAAAGAAAACCCTCTTTCTTCTGAGAAAGAAAGCTCAAGCCATTGAACCAAAACTATCTATCCCCAGCAGTGAAGTCTGATATTTAGTGTGTGGTGTCTCTCACTATTAAGAGCTCAATGTATCTTTTTGACCTTGCTAATATTTCACTGGGATCATATTAATATTCAGGTTATAAAGCTGCATGTTGTAAGTGACCTGTACAACTTAGTTTCCTGTAAACACAGTGAAACATGAGAAGCTGTTAGTGGAGAAGCAAACTGTGTTATTTGTACAGAATGTACTGTTGCCAGACAAACAGTTCTCTTCACTGTCTTGTGTTTTCTTTTTCACTGGTTTAAAAAAACAAAACAAGAAGCTGGGT
This sequence comes from Grammomys surdaster, assembly GCF_004785775.1. Classification (NCBI taxonomy): domain Eukaryota; kingdom Metazoa; phylum Chordata; class Mammalia; order Rodentia; family Muridae; genus Grammomys; species Grammomys surdaster. The sequence continues at coordinate 5,140,034 of NW_021604644.1, read as the reverse complement.
GCCGTGTGCACACTTGTAAGCCCTGCACAGGGGAAGATGAGGCAGGAATGCCACAAGTTCAAGACTAGCCTGGGCTATGCAATGGGTACAAGGATAGCCAGAGCTATATAGCAAAGCCCTGTCTAAAAATAAAGAAATAAATACAAAAACTAAAACTCCAGGTTTCGCTCTTTCTATAATGAAGCATAAATGGTCAAGTAGGGCTTTCAGTTTGAATTACGATCTTAATGCACTCTTAAAATTAGCATTCCTTTGTAGGCATGATGTGGGGTGGTGTGCATGCACTGCAAACACGTGGGGGTCAGAGGTCAATTCTGTAGTCCTCTTCCCAGCTTTATATGGGCTGTCAGGATGACACCGTCAGAACGCCACAGCCTTTACCGCTGAGCTCTCTCGCTGGCTCTCGCTTGCTTTCTTTCTTTCTTTCTTTCTTTCTTTCTTTCTTTCTTTCTTTCTTTCTTTCTTTCTATCTCATTAGAGTTTTTCAGTGACGGACTTCCATAAAAGAGGAAAGCTAATGGCATGACCGGAGCGGAGTGCAGGAGCATATACTCAAACCCCGAGAGACAGAGGAGAGACAGGCTTCTTCCACCAGCACTATCTGCATGGCATCCTCAACAACAGAACACCTACCCAAGGATAAAGCGTGTGAGAAATGGATTAGCTTTTCTATGAGAAAGCTCAATTCCTTTCCTGCTGTAATATGCCTAAATCAAAAGTATAGCTAATTTGGGCCCATCAGGAGGCTCAGAGGATAAATGTGCTTCTGCTGACCCTGACAACTGGGCTTGAGCTCAGGGCCCACGAGGTGAGGGACTGACTCCCACACAGTGTCCTCTGACCTCTCAGTGTACTGTGGCACACACGCACAGAGACACACACAAAATAAACTTAAAAATAGATAAAAGTAACACTTTATTTCTTTGATTATGCAATTACCAATTTCCATTCTTTAATTTCATTATTCAACAGATCTGCTTTCCATAAAAAGTCCTAAATAGACAATTATTCCTCATCTCTCAACATAGTACTTTCACTATAGATTTGGTTTTCTGCTTTGTTTTGTATTCTCCGTGTAGCCCTGGCTGTCCTGAAACTCACTCTATAGACCAGGCTGGCCTCAAACTCAGAGACTGTGTGCTGATATTAAAGATGTGAGCTACCACCGCCCGGCAGGTTTAGTATTTTTACTATTAAGTTGGCTCATTCATATTTTTGTTTGTAATCTGGTTTTCTTTACCTCTGTTAACAAAAGGTAATTTCTTGGAGGTTAAATCAGTAAAATTTTCAGACTTGAAGGCTTATTTATGAAGACCACAAAATCCAATACTACATCTGCCACTGTTTAATAATACTAACACCCCTTGCTAGAAATACTAGAAAGTTCTGAGGGGCTGCTGTTTCAGCACTCTTTATCTCATTTGACTATTCCAAGAATATATCAGAAAGGCATTACTGGTAAAAATGGAGGCACACACACACATACACACACACACACACACACACACACAAACACAAACACAGAGTAAGAATAAAGGAATAAAGCCTGGGGAGCAGTTAGTAAACTGCTTGGTGTGTAAGCATGAGAACCAGGGTTCAGGTCCTTAGAACCCACATTAAAACAACAAACAAAATCCCACAGGTTTGAATCAGGCATGGTGGCACATTCCTTTTATCCTAGGACTTGGAAAGGAAGCAGGGGAAGGAGGAACTTTGTGAGTTCAAGGCTGGCCTAGTTTACAAAGCCAGGACAGGTAGGGCTACACAGTAAGCCCTGCCTCAAAAACAAAACAAAAACAACCAAAGCCCCCAAAGCAGAAACTAAAAAAGCAGGTGTGGGAGCGTTTGCCCATAATCCCAGCTATGGCATGCAGGAAGACAGAAACTCTCTGGGGCTTGTTGCCCAGCCAGTTTGGCCAAATCAGTCAGCTGCAGTTTCAGTGAGAAACCGTGTTTCAAATAATAAGCAATAGAGGAAAACACTGAATGTAACCTCTGGCCTCCACAGACACATGTGCACACTTAGCATGCACACACACAAAAGTAAAACAACAACTTTCCATTATAATAAAAAAATAAAAGACAGAAAAAGTAAAAGTGCCCTAACCTCACACTGGAAAGTAATATATAAAGAACTAGGTTTACATACTTTCTAGCCTTCCCACTATAGCTTGTACAGAAATGGCATCATATTGTACAGTGTCACAGCTTGCTGCCAACACTATATGCCCATGTACACATGTGCATGCATGTGCACAGGCAGAGGCCAGAGGGCAACACTGCTGTCTTCTTCAACTGTACTCCACTTACTCTTGAGACGGTCTCTCTTACCAAATCTAGAGCTTACCAAGTAAGCTAGACTGGTTGGCCCTCTGCTTTCTATCTTCTCTCCAAGCTGGAACAAGACCACAACACCATGGCTAGTTTTTATATGTGAGTTCTTAGGAATCCAACTCAGGTTTTCATGCTTGCTTGACAAACATCTGATCCAGTGAGCCATCTCTTTGTCCTTTCCCCCATTTGTTGACAAAGTAAGAACTGTGCCTGTGGACAGGTGTGGTAGCATGTGTGTACAATCCTAGCACAGAGGAGGTAAATGCAGGAGGATCAGGGATTCAAGGTTATCCTGAGCTATAGAACAAGTTCAAGACCAGACTACACTAGACCTTGTCTAAAAAAAAAGGGTGGGGGGAGAGATGGTTCAGTGGTTAAGAGCACTAACTGCTCTTCCAGAGGTCCTGAGTCCAATTCCCAGCAACCACACGGTGGCTCACAACCATCTGTAATGGGGTCTGATGCCCTCTTCTGGTGTGTCTAAAGACAGCAACGGTGTGCTTCTATACAGTAAATAAACAAACAAACAAACAAATAAATAAGGAAAGAAAAGAAAAACAAAAACAACAGAAGGCCATTGGGTTAAAGTGCTCAAGTCTGTCGACCTGAGTTCAATCCCTAGATCACACTGTGGAAGAACATACTGACTTAGGGTTGTCCTTAGACTTCTGTACATTTGCACATCATGATTTAAACATATACACATGTGCAAATGCACACACAATAATAAATCTAATTTTAAAAAATATTTTTGCCGGGCGGTGGTGGCGCACGCCTTTAATCCCAGCACTTGGGAGGTAGAGGCAGGCAGATTTCTGAGTTTGAGGCCAGCCTGGTCTATAGAGTGAGTTCCAGGACAGCCAGGGCTACACAGAGAAACCCTGTCTCGAAAAACCAAAAAAAAAAATTTTTTTTGCTTATGACTTTATCAATACATATTAAAACTACTGAAGAACTATCCTTATGAATACCATTTACTAAAATATTTAATATATTTAGTAAATACACTAAAGTATTTAAAATATTTAATGGAGTAAAAGCCCTCCATGTACAAACATTTAAAAATCAATCTATCGTGTCTACTTTATAGATAAGCTTGGAGGTAAAGATATAACACAAGGCAAGAACTATGAAGTAAAAATCTTAGCTCTCTGGTTGCTGATGGAATATTGTGTCCATGTGTTTCCAAAAAGATTGAAATACACTCAATACTTTGTGGCAAAGCCACCACTAGCCTGAATAAAGTTTGGATACATACCTAGCCACATCCGAATGATGCTCATATAGTCTTTATTCTTGGCCGAGAGCAGTTTGTCATAGGAAGGGCAGCCTGCCAAAAGGATGCGGTCGTGGTCCTCACACATGGAGATGAGGTGCTGCTCTGCACTCCTGGTGCAGCACACGTGGTAGTGGGCCAGCTTTGTTATGGCGTGTCTGATGGAGTCATCAATAGTCCCGCTGACCTCCCCGCCTTCAATGTGAAGGATGCGGATGTTCATCAAGGCAGCAGACGTGGCCAGAGCAAGAGCGTCAAACCGATCCCCATGAACAATCATGATGTCAGGCTTCAGGCGGTTCAGGACGTCTGGTAGCTTCACAAGCGCTAGGCCTACTGACTCTACCATGGCTGCTTCATCTTCCCCTCTAACAATCGTGTGTAGCCTGGTGTTAATGTCAAAGTCATCTTGCTCAATCATGCGGTATGTGTTTCTAAACAGGAGCAAAAAGACGTGACACGGAGTTCTTAAATGAGACAGCAATAATGCCAACCCCGAAGTGAGACACTTGCTGACACTGCTCTCGCTAAAACAATCTAGTACACTGAAGTACAAACTGTAAATAGCAAGCAAAGACCATACAAGCATCTATTCAGGATTCACACGGTTACATAAAAAGTCAGTGGCTATCGCTCAGATCAAGATCAAGCCTTCCCTGGGAAGCTCTGCTGCATGGCTCCCAGGCAGTGCCAGGAGGGGGACAGTTTCTTTTGGGGACAGGACGAAATTCGACTTTTGATAATGGTCAGGCCTTTTCCTTTTTAATTTTTTTTCAAGAAGCAATTGGCACTTTAATGGGGTAAAAAGTTTCCAAAACACAGTTGGGTTTTTTTTAAAACCAAAAATAAACAAATAAATAAACTAAAAAGCAGGGCATCAGGATGCCTGGCACGGCAGTATACTATACATTTCTTTTAATTTTTAAAATGATTTCTTTAGTTAGTATGCACGTAATAGGGTCACCATGACACTTTACACATAACATCATTACACTGTGTTCTTACTCGAGCTCCCACTGCCCTTCCCCCCACCCCTTGGCAGTCCCTTCTGTTTTCATAGACTCAGAGTCTGTGGCCCTCTCCTGTCCCCTTTCCTCTTCAGTCTACTGTGCTCTCATATCTGTGCATATAACAAATACATGCTTATAATATTAATTCAAATCCACGTTCTACATGAGAAACCAAACCTGGCTTATTTTACTTAACATCAGTTTTGGCAGTTCCCTCCACTTTTCTGAGTAAAAGCTTCATTTTTTATGGCTGGATAAAATGCCATTGTGTATCTGAACCACATTTCCTTCAGCTACCCCTCTACTGGTCAGCACCCAGGCTGTTCCACAACTTGGCTGTTGTTAATCAAGCCATAATAAGCATGGATACTCGCATATCTGTAATGTGCCCATCAGACTCCTTTGAGAAGTACGGTGTTTAACTTCCAGTGGTCAAACATTTCTAGTTGCCTTTCTGTGACTGAATAAGCAATTGTTTCCCATGTTCCTCTCACCCCACCCCCACCCCCAACCCTGTGTGTGTGTGTGCGTGTGTGTGTGTGTGTGTGTGTGTGTGTGTGTTTGTGTGTGAGAGAGAGACTGAGCCTAGGGCCTCCTGCATGCTAAGTAAGTACCACACTATATCCCAAGCCCTATTATTTTTTTATTTTGAAATAAGGTCTCACTAAGATGTCTAAGCAAGCCTGAATTTAAAATCCTCTTACCAAAACCTTGAGAGTAGGTAGGATTATAGGCCAGCGCACTATAGTCATCCAGTATTTGAAAAACATTTTAACAGAGCTTTTAAGAGGTAACTGGGAGAAATAACCTCATATGAGCTGTTCTGACACCCCTACAAACTGCACTTGTTTTTCTGAAAAAGTATTTTATAATTTGAGTTGAATATTTACTCCTAATATCTCCCAATAATGACAACACTACAGGCTGTAAATTTACTTCTTATGATGGAAGAATATGATACATAAAAGTATCACTTTAGCCTCTGTAGTTATTATATATTTTATGACTGATCCATAGATCCGTCTCCCCACTAGAACCGTGTTGGCAGTGTCTTCGTGCACTGCCACCGTGTGCAGCCCATGTGTGCACTAGCGACCTGCCACCGTGTGCAGCCCATGTGTGCACTAGCGACCTGCTGACAGAGCAGATGCAGCGACACACACACTGTCCACAATCATTCCATTTACTTTCACACTCAACTCTGGAAAATGTTTTTAGATTTGAGTTATTTTGTTTTACGTGTGTGAGTATTGTGCCCGAGTGCCTGTCTGTGCACATGTGTGCCTGGTGCCTGTAGAGCTCAGAGGAAGGAGTCAGAACCCTGTACTGGAGCTGCAGATGGGTGTGAGCTGCCATGTGGAGCAGGGACTGAGGCTTGGTTTTCTCCAAGGGCAACAAGTGCTCTTAACTGCTGAGTCACGGGGCCAGCTCCCCATTCAACTCTTAGAGAGTGTACGAATGCCAAATGAAAACAATTCCAATCCCACTGTAAATCAAAAATGTCACAAACTGAAACTGCACTCTGGCACTCTTGGAAGCACATGTCTGCCTGCTATCATATTTGGGAAGCAGAGGCAGGAGGTCTGCTGCAAGCTGGGACGAGCCTGGTCCACACCAGTTTTAAGCCAGCCATGCTACATAATGTATCTCAACACACACACACACACACACACACACACACACACACACACACAAAAACCACAGCAAAAAGAAACTGCAGTATATACACTTATTCTACCAAACACCCAGGCTTAGAAACAGTCTGGCAGAATGGTGAGCTGGGGCTGTTGGTGTGTTTCAGCATCCTGAGTTCTTACTGCAGATTTCTAGCCCAAGAAAAAATCCAAATTCAAAATCTGAAGCATAGTTTCTACTGAATTCCTATCCCTTCAGATTAATTATAATAAAGTTAAAAATATTCTTAAACTAAGCCAACATAAATCTAGGACTGTGTGAATTGCAATAGAAAGCAACTTATCTTCGTGGCTGATTTATTGTCATTTTAAAGATGTTGTCATCATATGAGTGGTACATGCACCATGTGTGTGAGTTTGCACATGTGTGCTGAGGCACACAGAAGACAGCTTCTAGGAACTGTCCCCTCCCTCTCTGTGTAGGCCCCAGGATTCAAACTCAGGTCATTAGGCTTTTGAGGAGCTGTCTCAGCAGCCCACAGTGTTCTAATGTCTTGTGAAGACAAAGTATACAAGTCAGGCATAGGGATGTGGGCCTATGTTCCACCTATTTAGGAACTGGAGGCAGAAGGATCAGTTAAGTCCAAGACTTAGGAACCTGTTCAGCAACAAAGCCTAAAGAAAATAAAAGGCCAGCATGGTGATGCATGCCCCTACTTGGGAGGCAGACACAGGAGGATCACCACAAGTTCAAGTCTAGTCTGGGCTACTTAGTAATTTCCAGGTTAGCCTATGCTACATAGATAGATTCTGTCTATAAATTAATAAATTATTAATTAATTAAACAAAAATAAACTAGGTATGGTGGCACGTGCCTGTAATTTCAGAACAAAGTCATTCTTGGCTACATAGAGAGTTTGATGCCTGCCTGGGCTACAGGAAACCATCTCACAAACTGAAACAAAAATCTCCCTAAAACAAACAGTAAAAAATAATTAAAATTTGTAACATGTATTCTCATAGTTTAAAACTGAGAAGGTACAAGAAGGCTATGTGAAATCTCTTACAGCCTTGTCTTCTCATTACTCAGTTCCTCAGGTTAGAAGGTGACCTAAGCATGCATTTTCTGTTAGTAGTAGTTGGTTTTCCTACTCAACAATCTCACCAGCAAATATCACCTTTCTACCTCAGATGCTGTGGCTGCTACCACTTCCTGGAGAGCCTCCTTCCTGCAAGCCTTCCTGTCCTAGCTTTGTCACATAAAACCTACTGAGACTTTCACCTTCAGCTCAAACTAGGCCCTACTAATCAAGTGGATTGTCTTAGAAAGCCAGAACTCATTTCAATTTAGAAAGAAAACCATCTATGGGAGCGCCCATGAGCCTGCTCTCACTGCTCCTTGGCTGGCTTCTTACAGCAAGCTGCCACACAGAGTCTTGGAGACAGGTGGAGTTCTGCTTCCTTTCTCCACGTGCATTGGAGTCTGAGGTCCTTGGAGGCTGCATGGATGTTTTGCACCACAAGGGTGCACTAGATGTACACTGAGGGCAGAGCCAGTGATCCTTTGTGGGTTATCCATTCAGGGCTCTCTCAGATTACCCCTCAATTTTCAAATATACCGTGCATCCAGTGCAAACCTTAATGTCACACACACAACACCAAGGATCTTGTTAACAGGACATTTTAATTTGCCTCAAAATAAGTTAGATTTTTGTATATCCTGTTTCATTTGTACTACTTTATATGCGATTAACCTGTAAACCAGGGTTGGTTTCTGTTATCCTTTGTTTGTTTGGAGACAGGGTCTTACTGTGCAGCCCTTACTGGACTAAAACTCACTATGTAGTCTGGGCAGGTCTCAAATTCAAAGCAATCCTCCCACCTCTGCTTCCCAAGTGGTAGACATACACTCAGTTCAGTAAAGTATTTGAAGAATTGCCCTCGGAACTCACAAGACACACTGGGGTAAAGTAAAGGGTGCCCAGTGGTAAAGCACGTGTTTAGCATGCTTGAGGCTCTGAGCTCAAACCCCAACACCAAAAAATTATGTCTTAAAGCAATCGTATTATAGTCCAGTTATATATTTATAAACACACATGTGGTGTTTCTTCTGAGTGTAGTAACAAACAGTAATGCTTTCAGCTGTTGGTTATCAACTATCTACTAAACAGCATCACCGAGGCAGGCTTCACCACCATGTTGATTTCACCCTATTTTATAATTGAAGAAGCCGACTCCGAGATGCTTCCCAAGTTCTCCAAGGTACACACAGACTAGGGAAGACCCGGGCTTGACAGTAGGTCCATAAGCCTACAAAACCCAAGCTCCCGAGGCACACCGGAGACGGAAGATCAAGAAAGCACTCAGCTCACCCATAGTCGTCGATCAGATGAGAGCCTAGCACCACCACATCAAGCTCGAAGAACGCGGGCTCGGTCTTAATGCCGAACATGATCGGGGCCAGTTTGGAGTAATCAGCTCGGTTGCAGGTGGCAACACAAACCCGAAGCTTTCGGTTATTCCCGTTCTTCTCCATGACTTGCTTTTTTTTACTTGAGAGTTTCTTAAAATAGAGTTCCTAATGGTACAAAAAATAAGTTCTTGTTTTTAGCTGGAATTACTACTGGATAGAAAGCAGAGTTTTCAATTGTTTGGCTTGTAATCTTTGTCGTCCCTTCCCGCCCCCGTGCTCCTCCTTCATGACACTCTTGCTGGTGTATCATGATGAAATTCCAGTGGGCTGGCCTAGCTCCATCCCTTTCTCTCACTGGCATACCAAAATGCAATGTTCTTTCAAAATATAAATATATATCAGCTCTTTAATTATTAGTTTAAAACTATGTACTAGAAATTAAAAAAAAAAAACTTGGTATACTCACAAGTGAGCCCAACAAAGTTGACTGTTAGAGAATCTGGGTAGCCGGGCAGTGGTGGCACACGCCTTTAATCCCAGCACTTGGGAGGCAGAGGCAGGCGGATTTCTGAGTTCGAGGCCAGCCTGGTCTACAGAGTGAGTTCCAGGACAGTCAGGACTACACAGAGAAACCCTGTCTCGAAAGACCAAAACAAAACAGTGAGAGAGAGAGAGAGAGAGAGAGAGAGAGAGAGAGAGAGAGAGAGAGAGAGAGAGAGAGAATGAGAATGAATCTGGGTAGAGAACCATCCATCTGGTTAACTCCCTCAATTCACAGTAAGGGAAATGCAGGTCTAGAGAAGGAATTACTTCCCCACAATTCAAGATCACATCTTTAAAGAACATGTCTTTGCCCTCACACTTCACAGTCCCTTGGGAAGATACAGGTTTGGGGGGAAAGTTGACCTCTAAGACCCCATTGCACCAACATGCTGGGCCTCGAGGTTGACTTCAAATGCCCACAGACAGCTCTGCTATAGATCCCCAAGCCACATGAAAGCCAACTTCCCAACCTGAACTGATTGTCTGCTGCAAACCTGTTTTTACATTTGTTCTCTAACTCAGTTATGAACCACTCATCCAAACGCCCTGATATCTTGCTGCTTCCATTATCTCCCAAGCCCTGTTAATTCACCCTTGAGAATTTTCTCCTCTTCTTGATCCCACCAGCATTTCCCTTAGACCAGTCTCTTGCTTGGGTCTGAGATAGTGGTCAGTGTTGTGTCCGTCTCTAGTCCTGCCTTCTCCCACAGACTTTCAAAGTGACACTCTCAACTTCATAGACCTGATTGTCACACCAAGCAGCATGCCTCACTATGGGATAAAATCCAAACTGCTAATCTGGACCTCACCCAGTCTTTTAAACCACTTCTCTCCTACCTTTACTAATTGTCAAAGCATCGGCATATCAGAAAGCCTGTGGGTTCACTAGTGGATCTATGCCATTCATAGATCCAAACACCTCTGTCTAAAACTTCCTTCCCCTCTTGCCCAGACTCCTACTCAGGCTTCAAAAGTCAGCTGGAAAGGATTCACATAAACCCCAGGTCCTTCTCACTCCATCCCTCAGAGACACCACTTTCCTCTCAGCACTACGGCCCTATCACATACACAAAAACCCTTTAGTGTAGCTCTGCCCACCTATCTTCCCATCTGCCCTCATGCCGCACTCCCTTTATCCACAAAGCCAAAAATTAGAACAAGAGATGTTTGCATTGTGGAATTTGTCTCTACATGCCACGTATCATGTAATCCCAAGACTTAGCAGGCTGGGGCAGAAGGATCTGGAACTTTTGAGTTGGAAGTCAGTCTGATGAGACATGACATGAGGAAGGAGCAAAGAGACGAGGGGACAGAAGGGGAGGAAGAGAGACCTACAGGGAAAGGATGGGGGGGATTTGTTTTATGGAACACTCTAAGCTTCCCAATAATGATGTTAAGTTTCATGCCACGACTCTGAGCTTAGCGCTTAGGTTTGAGGAAGTGCATCAATATTTGGAACTTGAATTAAGAATCCTACAGCTTAGGTAAGAATGTGATAGGAGGTTGTACTGCCCTCTGAAGCTCACTAGAGAAGCCCGTCAGGAGTCTTCTGCAGTGTGTACATCGTCTAAAGCAACTGTTCATGTCCTTCAGTGTGGAGCTCCCTGACCATGCAAACTGACCCACGATGTGGCCCATTTTGAAAGCACAATACCCAGTGAAGGCTAATGCTACCCAATGAAGAGCTCTTGTAAGATGCCAAATGAGCACTTTGCAAAGAGGCCAAAGCACAACTCAACCACTAAGGACAAAACTATTCTTCCATATCAGCGTCCTAAGTGTTCTTGCACAGAATTCTCCCTCCGCCGATCAAACGTGGGTTGACTGAACTGTTGGTGTCATTTAATTTGCTGGGTGAAGCAAAGCAAATGATTGGCGGCTGGTCAGTTTCTCTTTATCTTACACAGCAGTGAACTGTCTATCTGCTGGTGCTTTGTGTTGTTGGGCTATACTGATCTATTGGTCTAACCCAAGTAAGCCAGCAGTATAAACTATAAAAACACAAGTGTCCTTTTTGCTTTTGTAAGTCAAAGGTTTTTAGGAAAATAAATTAAATCTTAGAACCTTTTAAAGAGGAGTATTTCTTTTTTAAATTTATTTATTTTTATTCTTTAATTCTTTTTTTACAGTCCACTTCATATTGCTCCCAGTTTGCCCCCAGATCACTCCCTATCCCATACCTCCTCATCCATAAGAGGAGTATCTCTTGAATTTTAAAAGCTAGTTATTTCAGAGGAAGAGGGGAGGTGGGGAGGAGAGGGAGGGCAAACTGCAGCTGGAATGGAATGTATGAGAGAAGAATAAAAATTAAAAAATAAAGATATACACACACAACTAATTATATCATACTGGATATGGCATGGCACACCTTTGAATCCCAGCACTTAGGAGGCAGAGGCAGGCAGATCTCTAGGAGTTCCAGACCAGCCTGGTCTACATGCAAGTTCCAGGCCAGCCAGAGTAAATAAGCAGATCGGTACATAAATCCATGATTAGGCGGTGAAGGCACCACACACCTCAGAACAGAGTGCCAGGCTGAGCTCTCAGCCACACGGTTCTTCTTAGTGGCCTAAAACACAGGTTTTGTTTCCTTTACTTTCTTTTCTTTTCCATCTTCTCTCCTCTCCTTTTTCTCACCATTTGTTATTTGGGCTTATTTATGAGTTTTTGTTTTTGTTCTTCTGTTTTGTTTTGTTTTGTTTTGTTTTGTTTTTTGAGCCCTATGTAGTTCTCCCTGGCTGGCCTGACACTCATTACATAAGCTCCCAACTCACGGCAATCCTCCTGTCTAAGCCTCCAGAATGCAGAAATTATAGGAATGCACCATCCTCCTATATATACATATTTATTTAGAAATATATATAATGTATACTATGCAATTGAAAACATTTTACAAACTGTTGCTACATTCTTTATTTTTTAAATATTATGTTTCTGAATTAAATAGGAACATGGAAAAACTTAAAGGCAATGGACTATCAAACCAAAGGTGCAAGGTATCAGCTTTACAACATGAAGAGTTACGAGAGCCAAGAAAGTGAAGTCCTGAATGAGCACACACTTCCTGAGTCTTAGGCTGTGTGAGGCTCTGTACAGAAAACGGAGACAGGCACAGAGAACAGTCTATTCTTGATCTGGGAGCTGACACTGGGGAAGACGGCCGAGAACACACAGACCCCAACCATTCTGCTTTCACAAACAGGAGCAACAGAAATCAGAAACTTAACAAATTATTATTTGTTCTGCATAAAATATTCCTAAACAGGCTTTTGTTTTGTTTGTTTTGTATTTTTGAGACAGGGTCTCTCTATATAGCCTTAGCTGTCCTGGGATTTTTTTTCACAAAAAAACTGAGTTTGAGGCTGGCCTCAAACTGAGATCTGCCTGCCTCTGCTTCCTGTGTGCAGGGATTAAAGACTTGAACACTAAAGACACATTTTATACTGAAGATAGTGACCAGCATCTTCATCGTCAATATGGAATTCGGAATGTGACAAAATGGACTTAAACCATTTAAAGGGAATTTAGGTTTCATAAAGCACAATGCAAACATGATAAAACTTGCTTCTTTACATAATGGAATGTTAGACAAAAATGAAAATTCAGCAACTGTATCTGTATTTGCCAGTGCATACTATGTATCCCACACAAAAGTCTCAAGCCACAAACATTGCAAAATGCAAACGGTTTTGAGCACAGGAGCCAGTGAAATTGCTGGCTGCGTGGGTAAAAGCAGAGGCCAGAGGGCAAGCTCCAGTATCAGTCCACCCCAGCTGAGAGAGTTAGAAATGGGGTACAGACAGTTAAGGAATCCAGGGGCATGATTCTGTAAGACTTGGGGGTGGGGAGTGACAGGAATACAACAGCAAACACCCAAACAAACAAAAATAGCAGAAAGAAAAGGCTGCTCAGGGCAAATGCGTGGGCCGGAGGACCAGACAATAAAAGAAATGGGAGGATGCCGGAGTTTTATAAAAAGCCCAACCCAGAGTCCACCTGCCAGAACTCCCACGTCTGGGGCCCATCCCATCCCAACAGGAAATGTCAGTTTGCTTCATTTTCTTTAAAATAATTATTTATTTATTTTATGTATGTGAGTACACTGTCACTGTCTTCAGACACACCAGAAGAAGGCATCAGATTCCGTGGCAGATGGTTGTGAGCCACCATGTGGTTGCTGGGAACTGAACTCAAGAGCAATCAGTGCTCTTAAACACTGAGCCATCTCTCCAGAGCTTTTTGCTTCACTTTTTTGCCTTGAGTTTTCTATCAATTCTATGCCTGTCTCACAGAACCACCTCACCAGCTCTCCGCTACACTTTCACCTTGTTGGAGACAGGCTCTCTTTTCTCCCCGCCCCCTCCCAAGGTCCCAGGGTTTCCGGGTAGCTGGGATTACAGCTGCTCGAATTATCGGACTGGGTCCTGAGCACCCAAACTCAAGTCAAGTTTTCAGTGATACACCACCACCAGCAATCTCCCAGGCTCCGAGAAACGTCAATGCTCACATAGTATATTCAACTCAATTGTGCTTTATAAATGCTGCAAAGGGATAAGTGAATGTCCCGACCACGAGAAAGTTTAAGTGCACTTGTGCAAGTAATCACTAGCAGAGAAAACAACAGTAAAGTAAACATTTGCTAAGCGCTTTCACCAGCCCTGGGCTAACATGGTGTTGCAAGCATCTCATCTTCAATCACTCTACAACACAGACAGGGACACTGAGGTATAGAAAAAAAATCCACTTGCTCTAAATCATAGTTAGTTAATGACTGATAGAACTTCAATTCAAACCCAGGTCTAGATGACCTTCCTACACGCAGGTCACTGCCATACACACCCTCCACCTAGAATGTACACTCCACAAACATCCACGAATGCAAACCTTTCCGGAGAACTTGGGACACTCCTTCCTTTCACTCAGAGCTGGTGGAACTCACCGCAATAAAAAGGGAAGGGCTGCATAGAGTTCTCAGAACCCTGCTGCCCAGCTATAATAATTCAGTTTAGTGTTCCTTCCTACAGTCGGACTTAACCATTATCTTTACTGTTAAACCGTTCCTTGCCACCACACCCCTCCTAACCAGGAGCAAAGCCCATCCCTTGCTCTAACAATTCTACAAGCCTGTTCAGGGATGAATATAAACGTCTATCAAATTTCCAAGGACGCCGAGAGTTCAAATGGTCAGAGTGGGGCGGGCCTCCGAGAGGTCCCTCAGTGCAAACTCTCTCCACCCTAGGCAGTGGTGGGCCCCCGCACTATCTCACGCCTCCGCCCCGGGACCCAGGGCCGTGCTGCCTGCTGCCGACACGGATGGGCTGGAGCCTGGCCAGGCTTACCTCTGCACGCCCTGGTCCCCATTCACCCGCACGCTGAGCCTGACAGCTCCGGGATCCCACGCCGGAGCAACGCACGGGGCAGGAGAGGCGCCCTGCCGCGCAGAACCCTGGCACACTGCACGAGGCCCACAGCTGCAGCAGAGGTGTCGGGGCCTGACACGATGCTCGTGAGTCACCGACTGACTCGTGGCCTCTGCCGGGTTAGTCCCCTCCGGCGCCACCTCGGCAATTGGCAGGCTCGCGTCCAGCGGGTCCTCAGGGCAGGCCCCAGCAAGCGCACTCCCTGGCTTCCGCTACCCGGCGCCGCTCGACGACTCGGCACTCGATCCAGCTCCAGCCATTGCTCCTGCAAACGCAATACACACACCCCGCTCCCGCGGAGCGCCGATGGGTCGATCGCTCCGGCTCCGCCCCAGCCCGGCCCTCCTCGGGTATTTCTGTTGGCCAGTCTTGTGGAGCGCCTTCCGCTGTCGTGTCACCTCTGGTAGTGGCAGCCACTCGGTTTGCTAACCCTAGTTCTCGCTTAGGGGTATTCTCTCCTCTGGCAGAGCCTACAGTGAAGTCCGAGCTCTCCCACGAGATGGTTGTTTTAGCCTTGCACCCAACTTGAGAGCCATCTCGTGCACCGAGCTCCAAGGCAACTCTGTGTCCGCGGTCCTAGAGTGGACCCTGGAATTTAAGCTTTGCCACCCCTGCCACGAGGCTCTGGCGGAGTACAGAGTGACAATATACATACTAGCTGAGCATAACTGTCAGCTCTGAGTTGCCTGCCACTCCAGGGATCTAGGCAATTCTATGACCGAATTTGGGCCTCACAGTTTGTGCCCTAGAAGCCAGATTCTGTCACCTGTCCTCCATAAGTTAACGAGAACAAACAGAGTTACTAGTTTAAAAAAAAAAAAAAAGGTAGAACACGGAGGTTACTTCAATATGGCCATATTGGGAAGAGGGATAATGATATCCAAAGATATGTCCCCTGGGTCCATTTTGAGAGCTCAAATTTCTCTTTCCAGCACGAGAATTTGGTCTTTTCCTTCTCTCCGCATGAGATTCTTAGGGTAAATTCCAGTTTCTTTGAGTCCATAGTTTCAATAGTCTGATAGATTCAGGGATTCAGACATCTCTGGAATATCTGCCAGACTAATTGCAGTCCCAAGACCCAGGAAGAGGGGAGAGGGGCCTGTGCAGCTAGCTGCTGATGAAAATTTTTAAAGGTTTTATTTTAGTTTATTATGTATATGGGAGAGGATATGTACACAATAGACAGCATGTGCCTATGGAGTTCACAAGAGGGTATCAGAAACCCTGGAGCTGGAGTTACAGGTGGTAGTGTGCCTCCTGACATGGGTGACATTTACCACAACTGGGTGCAAGAATATGAGAAGCTAGACAGTATTCTGAACAATATAACTGCAACGCATATCTAAAACAACAAAGGAAGTCACAAGTGAAACTTTCAAATCTATTTTTCTTTTAGTTTTTTGAGACAGGATCCTACACTGTACCTAGCTGAAACTGGCATGGGAATCACTGTGTAGTCCAGACTAGTACTCAAACCCATGTCAGTCCTCTTGCCTCAGCTTCCAGAAGCTCAATCCAACAGCGTGACTTAGTGACACTATTTAAACAATCTAGCAATCCATTGGGGGTTCTTGCTATAAGCTAAATGGAAGCCCCATCAGACTTTTACAGCTTGTGGTCTATTTCAGTCAAGGATGAAAGCTCTGGCTTACATGGTGTTTGTGTAGCCTTGTTGGATCCAGCAAGGGTCACCTCATCCTGGAAGGACAGAAAGTGAGTGGTTTTGTACTCTGAGGTGACATTGTCTACCTTTCTGTCTGAGGTCAGAGCAACCATTGATTTGTAAGTTGACCAAGTCACCATTCATGTGTGCTCTGCTAACACATCAATTTCCAACACATTTCACATCATACGCCTTTTCTAAATACCATCTGGGCTGCTGTGTGGAGAAGGGATCAACTGAGGGTCAAGAGTTGGTGCCAGTGACAATCCCACTGAAGTAGATATGTAATCCATCTGGATGTAAAACTGATGAAGCCTATTACTGACTGGTTATGAGGAAGAAATAAGAATGACTTCCAGGTTTCTATTTTTAGCAGTTGGCTGGGTGGCTGTGGCCCTTCCTAGGGTGACTTGGCTAGACTGATAAACAGGTTTGGGAAGGAAAGTTGAAATATTTCATTTGGAGTGTGATTCATTTGAGAGCCACAGGCAGCTGTCGATAACTAACAAGAGACGTGAATCTGGGCATAAACCCCTAATCCACCAGACTGTAAATGGTTTACCAGCTTCCTACCATTAAGTGCTCATGTACTTTTACTTTCTTTATATTACGCTTCCAGAGGCCTGGGGTTAGCACAGAATTTGGGGGAACCAACATACAGGTAGTAGCAAGGTACCTGCCCTTCAGAGGCTGAAGGAGAGAAGTCATGTCCTTGCCCTTTCCTTGTGGAGACTGACAGCACTCCTTAGCTTGTGAACACTCCCATAGCAAGACTTGGCTATGACTCTCCTGCCTACCTTTCTTTCACTTACAGAGACTCAGAATACGAAATTTGTGCCCAACTAGCAGTTCAGGATAATCATCCTGGCACAAAATACTTGATCACATCTGCACAAAAATCTGTCTCCAAATGTCCATTTGGATTTGGACATTTCAAAAAGCCATTATTTAGCCTGCCATGAGTCGTACAGAGTCATGGAAGATGTTCAAGAAAGGTATCTGGCTTTTAAAGCTACATGCTACATCATTACATAACCAGTGTAGAAAGTTAAGACTAACTTTAAGAACAATTTTTAGCTGGGCATGGTGACCCATACTGTCAGCCTAGCACTTTAGAGGCTGAGGCAGGATGAGTGTCATGAGTGTGAAGTCAGTCTGGGTTATATATAGAGACCCTGTCTCATGAAAAAAACAAAACAAAGCAACACATACACACAAGCCATATACCACACACACATACACACAAGCCACAACACACACATACACACACACACACACACACACACACACACACACACACACACTGCACTTGACAGGCAAGTTGGCTAAGCAGGTAAATAAAGGCACTTGCAATCAAGCCCAATCTGATCCCAAGGCCCCACAAGGTGGTGGAAAGAGAAAACTAATTCCCAAGGTCATTCTCTGAACACTATGACATATGTTCACATGTGAACACACATAAATAAAATGTACTAAAAAAATTTCAAGATAAAATGTTTAATTTTTATTTATATTTATCATGAAATCTAGAAATAAAAATCAGAAATGAAAAGGGGGACACAACAATAGACACCTAGGGCTTCCAAAGAATTATTAGGACATACTTTAAAAACCTTTACTCCACAAAATTGAAAAATCTGAAAGGAACGGATAATTTTCTCAATAGGTACTACTTGTCAAAGTTAAATCAAGATCTGATTAAACAATTGAAATAGACCTGTAGCACCTAGTGAAATAGAAGTAGTCATTCAAAAAAGTTTCCCACTGAAAAATGACCAGGGCCAGATGGTTTTAGTGCAGAATTCTATCAGATTTTCCAAGAAGAGCTAACACTAACTCTCCTCAAATTACTCCACAAAATAGAAACAGAAGAAACATTGCCAAATTCATTTTATGGGGCCAGAGTCACCTGGATACCAAAACCACACAAAGATTCAACAAAGAGAATTAGAGACAAATTTTTCTTGTGAACACTGATACAAAAATACTCAATAAAATACTTGCAAACTGAATCCAAGAACACATCAAAAAGATTATCCACCATGATCAAGTAAGTAGGCTTTATCCCAGACATGCAAGGATTGTTCAATACAAAAATCTGTCAATGTAATCCATCATACATACAAACTGAAAGAAAAAGCCCACATGATCATCTCATTACATGCTGAAAATGCCCTGGACAAAACCCAACACCCCTTAACAAAAATAGACTTAAGGAGATTAGGAATAAAAAGAACATACATACACATAATAAAGGTAATTTACACACACACACACACACACACACACACAAGATTACATTGGCTGAAAGAATTCAGAAACATCCTTAAAAGGGTGCAAGTCAACTTCAGTTTATAGGCTGACAAAAGACTGGTTAAGGTACTAACGGCAAGGGGACCCTTTTGAAATTCATATTCCAGAGCCTTTTGATGATCCTTCGTAGCTGCACTTACTACTCAGCATGCTTTTCAGAGGTCTGTGATGTCAAGGTGGCTCTGTGCTAGTATTGCCAACTACAGAAGAGACACACATAATACAGAAGACACGCACAAATACAGTGCTGCTGTGTTTGTTTCTGTAGATTATTGTCCTTTATTGACATTTTAAAATGTAGCTTTCACTGTGGATTAGGAAGACAAATTGTTTTATCATCTAGATGTTAGAGAAATAATGTAAGCCAGGAAGCACTCAGCCATCCCTGGCTAATAAAAGTTCAGGAACTGGCACAAATCCTGGAGAAGTGTTGTGGGAGAAACTAGTTTGCCTTTAACTTTGGCTCTACAATAAAAAGTTGGGTCAACATAATTGTTCTCTAAAATAATGTCTCACTAAAAGTTATACACGTTTGTTCTGTTGAACTTCCTGGTACTTAGCTATAGTCACCAGCACTCACCCAGCAACAAACCTTCAGAGAAACTTCGTGACTTCCTGACAGAGGCTAAAGAAATAATCTACTGTTGGTCCATGAGTCCTGGTTGAGGACTAGTCCATGTTTGTTGTATAAATGCCACATGTTAATCCATTGTGCTACTGGAGTGTCGAAGTCATATTTGTTAGTAAGCATACGGCTAGGGATGAAGGAACGGCCCTATGGTTGGCCTCAACTCTGTAACCCAAATCGCCAACAAACTTGCAGGCGTTTCACCTCTGCCTTTGGATGCTGGAATCACAAGAATATGATACTGTGCGTAGTGGTTCAAGTGAGCCGTCTAATATCTGCATGAAGCTGGACATAGTGGCTTGTTCCTAGAGGAGCCCCTGAGTCCCGGAGATTAGCCTGGGCTATGTCATTAAGACTCCATCTCAAGCAAAACAACATGAATGCATATCCAATGTGCATAGCTAACATCTCTAAAGCCTTGGCATGAACACAGGCCGCAACCTCGCTCCTCTGTGGCTTCCATGTCCCTGCTGGGGTAATATCAATTCTGCGTTTCAAATCATTTCCTTCATTTCTTTTCTTCTTCCTCTTTACCTCTTGTCCTGTCCCTGAATGTGAACACTGTCATGATTGTGCTTCCCATCTTCCATGGTCTTCTACATACTCTGTCTTCAGAACTTCTTATATTCTTTTTTTTTTTTTTTTTTTTTTTTTTGGTTTTTCGAGACAGGGTTTCTCTGTATAGCCCGGGCTGTCCTGGAACTCACTCTGTAGACCAGGCTGGCCTCGAACTCAGAAATCCGCCTGCCTCTGCCTCCCGAGTGCTGGGATTAAAGGCGTGCGCCACCACCACCCGGCAAACTTCTTATATTCTTAAGCTTTCCGTTTTGACTTCCATGAAGATAAATATACAGCATGGCATCTCCTCTCCTCTTCCCTCCCTTCATTTCTTCTCTCCCCTTCTCTCTCTTCTCCTTCCCTTCCTTCCCTTCATCTTTCTTGTCCTCTCCCCTCCCCTCCCCTCCTCTCCCCTCCTCTTCTCTCTCTTCCCCTTCCCTCCTCTTCCTTCATCTCTCCTGTCCTCTCCTCGCCTCTTCTCCCTCTTTCCATGAAGTAGGAAGGAAAGAGGAGAGAGAGAGGATGAATCCTGACACTGGAACTGACAGAATGTGGCTAGAAGCAGAGGGTAGAAGCCATAGTGAGGAACCAAAGCTCCTGCTTCGATACCCGAGCCCGCAGAGGTACGGACGGGATGAGCTGTAGATGGGAAGTTTTTGGGTGCTCTAGCTTTGGATTTGAGGAGTCTGTGGAATCTTAGGAGCTTTTCATGAGGTTAAGGATGTGGAGGAAAGCATAGGTTAGAAATACAGACTTGTCATGGGCATGATCGATTCCATTACCTAATATCTGGTTTTTGTTTTGTTTTTGTTTATTTGTTTATTTTTTTGTTTTTATTTAAAGCTACTGTTCACTTGTAGTCCAAGGCAGCACTGTCGTTCAGGGATTTTTTGGTTTTGTTTGTTGTTTTTTTCCAACCAACTTTCCCACATTTGGGGAAATCTTGGAGTGCAGTGAACAAATCTTGTCCTGGGGAAGCCACCTTTGTGACCACAGCACCTCCCCTGCAGGGTAGACGTCGGACTATACTTTTTACCATCCCATTTCTTTCTCCTGGCTCCTAGTTAGTGTTACTTGTGGTCAACTCTTCTTATAAAATAGACGTCTACACTTGCAAGTTCCACATCTATGGATTTAAAGAGTTATTAGTAGGAATATTCAGAACAGATGTGTTTGTACTGAAACACATGGCTTCTTTCCCTGTTATTTGGTAGATAATGCAGCATAACGGCGACACGGTGTTGCCATTGTGCTGAGTGCTGTGAGTGACTTAGAGGGGATTTAGGTATACAGGAAATGTGTGAAGGTTATCGCTACATGAAAATATTCTCATTTTCTGCAAGAGGCTTGAATGTCCACAGGTTTTTGATAACCTTGAGGCTTCCTGGAACTAATGCCCCCGTGGATACCAAAGGCTGACTGTTGATGTTTGTTACATATTTTACTGTCTGGGCCTCAGACAACTAGACTCAAACATTATGACATTGAATTGAATAAGGTGGAAAGTTCTGTGAAAATGGATGCCTCACTCTGTGAAGCTTTTCTGGATGTGAGCCTCTTTCTAACCCAGGCTCGCTCCTTCCAACACAAGCAACCCGCTTTCTCTTCCCTCTAGTTCTCTTCATTTGACATTTTCTTTACATTACAGTTTATGGAACTTCTTTTTTCTTTTTGAGACTGAGTGTCATACTGGCCTGAAACTCACTACGGAGTCAAGGATGACTTACACTCCAGTCTTCCTTCCTCTATCTCCTAAGTGCTGGGGACTGCAACCACAACACCCACGCCTCTGCCTCCTTCTGGAAACATTCCACTTCCTGAGCTTCCAGGACACTTGCCTTCCCGTCTATCTCTCTAACCTCTTGCACTACACTGCCTCAAATCCTGGGGAACGTTGGCTCCCAGGATTATGTATCTAGTTTCCCATACACGTCGATTTAATATTCAGCCTTGGCCTCATTTGTTTGAGTAGCTTAGGCATCATTTAAAATTATTCCAAATCTGAAAATCGATCAGAGGCTTCCCTCTCCGGGCTCACTCAGTAACCAGATGTCCCCAACACCTCAAGTCAAACTGATCTAAATAAAGATCTCTTTGACCTCCTAAACCTGGGCATTCTCCTCCACCACAGCTCCCAGTGAACAGCATTCTAATCTATCCAATAACCTGAGGGACACATTCGGTTCCTCTCTGTCCTTTATCTCTCATATTCTGTAGGTCATAAAACCGTAGGAGACTTAACTATACACAGAGCGGTTGCTGACAGTGACTTTTGTAACCACCACACACTGGATCTCACAGCACCCTGAAGGGGGGGGAAACAACAGCTTAGTTTTAGCCGGAAGCTCAAAAAGTCTAAACTTGAACTTAACTGCTAAACAATAAAAATAATACATCTTCACTGAAGGCAAATGGAAATTGGGCCTCACTGTCTTGGTGATACAGCCTGCTGTAGACTGTGAGGGGAAGCGGCTGCGCTCACCACTACACCACCCACCTAACCGGTACTGGAATAAATGGCACCACCTAACTGAAAAAGTTCTTTAGAATAACTTTTTTTTTCTGATTTCTTTACTTAAAAAAAAAAGACGAAAAAACTGGCACATATTCATTCATGAGACAGAGTAGTGAGCTTCACAAAGACAATTCTGTCTAGTACACCGTGGAGTTTGAGCCACCCCCTCCCACACTCTCTTCCTTCCCCTTCCTCCTGTGCCCGCTTGTCTTATACCTTCCCCTGACAAGTTCTTAGAAGCGTTCCTTAACTGTAGGTGATCTTCCGTCACCCTGAAACATCTGATTTAAATGTGCTGCTGCCCTAGAGCATATAGCTGCTGGCATACTTCAACCAAAGTTTAGCTCAAATAGACCGCATATTAATATAATATACGGTATGCTGATCTAAATATTGATAAGCACAGCAACTTTGACTTAGATACTAATTAACACAGAGAAAGCTTCCCCCCCACTCCACCCCTTCCTCAGTGTGGTCATTCAGTATGGTCACTCAGCTGTGGCGGGTATCAATTAAGGCGGGTCTATGTGTCATGTTTCAAAAGCAAAATGAAGTTACAGCAAACACTGTACTTTCTGGAAAGAAACAGTATTTATGAAGTGAGGAGTTCAAAAAACAACAACAATAGCAAAAAATCCTTTCTCATCTGATGAGAGCAAAAGGAATCGGGAGGAAAATTTTGTTTTTACCTCTCCGTTTGGAAATGTGAAGAGACCAGGATGATGACAGAGAGACTACCCAAAGCTGTACAGTGACTAACCATACAGTGACGAGCCAGAGTGAGCAAGAGGAACGACATCTAAGTAATAGTAGATGGGACGGAGTTAAAACTACGCTCCCTTCCTCCTTTTGATGGCCTTTGTCTCTGACAGCAAAGCCACAGTGCTCTAGGGGATCTAGGGGTGGCCTGCTACTCACATGAGGTCCTGCGTAGCTCTGCTCCCTGTGGAGATGCGTGTGCCTTTCCATTCTGTGGCACAGCCGTTTCCTGAGGTGTGGCAAGACTCACCCGAGCAGCTAGCTGTCTGTCCTCTCGGCTTAGCTGCCATGAAGTGGTCATTAGTAAGCACCTGCGGTCCAGACTGACTCTCAAGCTCCGCCTCTTTGAAAGGGAGGGAGAATGGCTCTGAATTCTTCCTGTGTTCCTGGACATTAGTTTTGAAGTAGGAGGACAGCTGGCACCTGAGAGCCACTTCCCTGTTCTTGATAGATGACTGAACTCGGGGATTTTATTTTCAATAAAGAAAGTTTCTTCCGAGTCTCTGAACACGCACCCACTGAAGGACAGTGGACATTCGCATTGTAAATATCATTGCGTGCGCGTTCAGAACATCTGCTGAAGGGCAGTGGTGGCGCATGCCTTTAATCCCGGCACTTGGGAGACAGAGGCAGGCAGATTTCTGAGTTCGAGGCCAGCCTGGTCTACAGAGTGAGTTCCAGGACAGCCAGGGCTACACAGAGAAACCCTGTCTCGAAAACACAAAACAAACAAACAAAACAAAAACAAACAAACAAAAAAGAACATCTGCTAATACATTCCTCTGAACAAAGCAATGAAGACATGAAGACTTATTAGGGGCCCTTAAAAACCGCAAATTTCTCCATATTTAGAAACCTTAGCTTCATTAGACTGAAGGAAAATCAAATCACATTCATCCAAGCTGTTAGGACAGAAAATATGCTTGCTTACAAAGAATATACTTTCATGTTCTCAGTATCCCGGGACCTCCAAAGGGATCCCGGCTAACAATCTGCTTGTTATAAATACAATTCTCCATTATCACCTCCACGGACTCCTAGTCACTCAGCCGTGTGCCCCACCTGAGGCGATCTATAACTAAAAGTGAGCACCTTGCTGGGTGCAGTGGCTCCCAGTAGTCCCTCAGCAGTCCACAGTGGGAAGTGGGTCTTGAGTTCCAGGTCATCCTGGAAACAGTCCGAGCCGGCTAATTTTATGTCAACCTTATGTAGAATAGAGTCAGAGAGGAGGGGACCGCAGTGGAGAAAAATGGTTTCCCTTGAGAGTCTATGGACTATGGACTTCCTCAGTGCCTGTTGTTTTATGCCCCTATGCCCCGCCTTTCTTCTCTCTCTCTCTCTCTCTCTCTCTCTCTCTCTCTCTCTCTCTCTCTCTGTCTCTA
>NW_021604644.1:5106810-5115486 GCF_004785775.1 Grammomys surdaster | reverse complement strand
TCTCTCTCTCTCTCTCTCTCTCTCTGTCTCTCTCTCTCTCTCTTCTCCTCCTTCTCCTCTTTCTCCTCCTCCTCCTCCTCTTCTTCCTCCTCCTCTATCTCTTCTTCCTCTTCTTCTTCAAAGGTTTATTTATTTTATGTATATGAGTACACTGTGGTTGTCTTCAGACACACCAGAAGAGGGCATCAGATCTCATTACAGATGGTTGTGAGCCACCATGTGGTTGCTGGGAATTGAACTCAGGACCTCTGGAAGAGTGGTCAGTGCTCTTAACCGCTGAGCCATCGCCCCAGCCCTTATGTCTCCCTTTTCATCTTTTTAACTTGGATCCTCTCTCTCCATCTTTTAGTTAATTTGGGTAAGGATTTGTCAGTCTTAGTGATTTTTCTCGAAGACTCACCTTTGTTTCATTGATTTGTTTTTATTTGTTTGAGTTTTGTTTGGTTGGTTTTACTAATTTGCCTTCTACTCCTTTTGAGTGTTATTTCTTTTTGCTCTAGAACTTCCAGGTGTGCTATTAAGTTGCTAGTGTGAGTTCCTCCACCCTTTAAACGCAGGCCCTTTGTGTTATCAGCTTCCCTCTGAGTCGCCCTCCTCACGTCCCTTAAGTTTGTGCATGATGTGTATTCGTTTTCATTCAGTTCTCCAAAGTTTTTCACTTCTTTCATAATTTGTCTTGACCCCTTTTTAAAATCCAGTAGCGAGTTTTTCGCTTCCCACAAGTTTGTAATCTTTCTGTTGTTAATGATATCCAACTTTAATCTGTGGTGGTCAGATAGGATGCAGGGTGTTATTTCAATTTTCTTGTATCCGTTGAGATTTGTTTTGTGTCCAAGTAAGTGGTCAGTTTTAGAGAAAGTTCTGTGAGGTGCTGAGAAGGTATATTCTGTTTGGGTGGAATGTTCTGTTAGGTCCATTTGGTTTATAAATGCTGTTAGCTTAGTTTTTCTCTGGATGACCTGTCTATTGGTGAGTGGGGTACTGAAGTCTCCACTATCAGTGTGTGAGGGCCAAAGTGTGATTTAAGCTGTACTACTGGTTTTTTGTTTGTTTGTTTGTTTGTTTGTTTCAAGACAGGGTTTCTCTGTGTAGTCCTGGCTGTCCTGGAACTCACTCTGTAGACCAGGCTGGCCTCAAACTCAGAAATCTGCCTACCTCTGCCTCCCAAGTGCTGGAATTAAAGGCATGCACCACCGCCGCCTAGCCGGTACTACTGTTCCTTTAGAAATCAGTTGCCCTTGTGTTTGCTACAGCATAGATGTTAAGAATTGAAATGTCATCCTGGGGGTTTTCCTTTGATGAGTATGTAATGTCCTTCCCTGTCTCTTCTGGTAAGTGTTGGTTTGAAGCCTATTTTGTCCAACATTAAACAGCTACACCAGCAGTTATTAGGTCTATCTGATTTGAATATTCTTTTTTTTTAATCCGTTTGCCCTGAGATTATGTCTCTCCTTGGTGTTAAGGTGTGTTTCTTGGATGCAGCAGAGGGATGGATCCTGTTCTCTTAATCTGTGTCTTGTTATTGGGGAATCGAGCCCATTGATGTTGAGAGTTATCAATGGAAGGTGTTGATTCCCCTTACTTTGTTGTGGTGTGCCCCACCCCCGGTTTGGTGGTCTGTGATTATTCCTTGTGGTTTTAGGGGTTGGTTAACCTCTTTAGGTGGGAGTTTTCCTTCCAGCAAGTTCTGTGGGGCTGAATATGTAACTAGATGCTGCTTAAATTTGGTTTTATCACTAAGTGTCTTATTTTCTCCATAAAGTGTGATTGCAAGTTCTGTTGGGTATAGCAGTCTGGGATAGCATCCATGGTCTCTCAGAGTCTGTAGAACATCTGTTCTGGCTTTTAGAGTCACCATTGAGGTCAAGTGTTAACAAAATGGCTGTGCTTTGGTATGTGATTTGGTCTTTTCCTTGCAGCTTTAATATTCCTTCTTTGCTCTCCATGTTCTGGGGGGACTTTCTTTCTGTTCCATTCTGTTTGATGTTCTGTATGCTTCTTGTACCTTGATAGGCATCTCCTTAGAAGGCTAGGAAATTTTCTTCTATGATTTTTTTTTTGAAAATAGTTTCTGTGCTTTTGACCTTGATTTTTTGTCTCCTTCTATTTCTATTATTTATATATTTGGCCCTTTTATAGATTTCCTGGGTGTTTTGTGCCAGAATTTTTTGTTTGTTTGTTTGTTTGTTTTATGAGACAGGATTTCTCTGTGTAGCCCTGGCTGTCCTGGAACTCACTCTGTAGACCAGGCTGGCCTCAAACTCACAGAGATCCTCTGCCTCTGCCTCCCAAGTGCTGGGATTAAAGGGTTGTGCCACCACTGCCTGGCCATGCCAGGATTCTTTTAGAGTTAACATAATCTTTAACCAAGTATCCATTTCTTTTATCATGTCTTCTATGCCTGAGATTCTCTCTTCCATCTCTTGTATTTTGAATGTGAGGCTTGCCTCTGACATTCTTGCTCGAATCTCTAAATTTTTTATTTTCAGATTTCCCTCAGTTTGTTGTTTGTTTGTTTGTTTGTTTTTGTTTTTGTTTATTTTATTTCTACTTTCAGGTCTTGAACTGTTTTATTCATTTCCTTCCACTGTTTGTGTCTTCATAGATTTCTTTAAGGAACTTATTAATTTCCTCTTTACAGACCTCCATCATTTTCATAAAGGCTGTTTTCAAGACCGTGAGCTGTGCTTCAGCTATGATGCATTTCTCAGGGTCTATTGTAGTAGCATTACTGGGCTCTAGTGGAGACATATTGCCCTGGCTGTTATTGATTGTGTTTTCATGCTGGCATCTAGGCATCTGGGTATAGGATGACTATAGTTCCAGGTGCTGATATCTGGTCTTGTCCTTATTGGGTCGGTGTTCATTCCTTGGCTTCTGTTGCCCTCTGTGGTGTTTAGGCATGTGGCAGCTGTGGGTTGCCTGGTAGGGAGTGATGCTAGGTCTGTCAGGTACTGCCACTGGGGCATTTTATTTTATTTTATTTTATTTTATTTTATTTTATTTTATTTTATTTTATTTTATTTTATTATTTTTAAGAAGATGTTTCTTGGTATTGGGAGCTGACAATTTGGAGTGATGAGCTAGAAGGGAGTGCACGGGCGTCCATGGGGGGCGTAAAACAGGGTGTGCCTCCAGGGCCTGCTGATTTCTTTGGGAATGGGGGAAGAGAGGGAGGAAGGTCACAGCCTGAAGTCTGCTACTGCACTTTGGAAGAAAGACACTAGGGGATTGGATCTGAAGGAAGAGTATGGCCTGCTGTGGCCTGCAGGGATGCTTGTGGGAGTTGAAGGCAAAGGGATGGGGTGGTGAGAAAGGCTGGAGGAAGATCACCAGGGCCCTCAGGAGATAGGGGCAGAGACAAGGGGAAGCCACAGCAGGTGGTCTGCTACAGAGCTGAACTGAGGCTGTGGGACTGGATTTGGAGGAGAGGTGGGAGATGACCTGCTTCCCTAGCCAGCAGGTTCTGGGGAGTCCGAACAACGCATCCTAAGAATAATCCCTAATGGTCAAGTGACCGCCATTGCTCAACCATCGGGATGGTTCCATTTTAGAAAATCTCTATATAATCTACTGATTAACAACAACAACAACAACAACAACAACAAAAACTAAGTTAGTTAACTTTTGAGAATGTATTTCTGATTTTAAAAGCATACAACTGACAAAATCCCAATCTTAATTCAGTAAGAATTATTGAATTCTTATTTAAATTTAAAACTATATGAATCTATGGCATGGACCCCGGGTGATGCTGACTGCCAACATAGTGACACATCCTTCCGCTGTGCTGACAACTCTAGCCAACACAAGATGACTACAGAAAGTGTAAGTATTGGGAAGAATTAAAACCATATTATTTATTATTTATGGATTATATGGTTGGCCACATAAATAATCCCAAAGTGAATCAGCCTAAAAGTTATTATTATTATTATTATTATTATTTATTATTATTATTGTTTTTCGAGACAGGGTTTCTCTGTGTAGTCCTGGCTGTCCTGGAACTCACTCTGTAGACCAGGCTAGCCTCGAACTCAGAAATCCACCTGCCTCTGCCTCCCAAGTGCTGGGATTAAAGGCGCGCACCACCACTGCCTGGCTCTAAAAGTTATTATAATCTGTGTTTGCCAATTTGACTACACACAAAATTGCCAGTAGTAAATAGTTTTTTGAAAATTCTTATTCACAGAATGTCAAACACATTTGATCCCCAGGAATCACTCTAAATGAAAACATTTAAGCCGGGGCTGAAGAGATGGCTCAGTGGTTAAGAGCACTGACTGCTCTTTCAGAGGTCCTGAGTTCAAATCCCAGCAACCACATGGTGGCTCACAACCATCCATAACAAGATTCGATGCCCTCTTCTGGTGTGTCTGAAGATAGCTACAGTGTACTCATAAATAAAATAAATAAATCTAAAAAAAAAAAAGAAAACATTTAAGCCATTGACATGAAGAAAACTGTAAAACTTTGCTGGAAGGACCTAAGAGACCACCTCAATAGATAGGCAGAGAATCTGTCCCTAGATGGGAAAGATACTGATTCTCCCAAATAATGTACAAGCCCAAGGCAGTCCCGGCCGGCCTAACGTCAGGTGAAAGTGATTAAACACCCTGTCAGTTACTTAAAGCAGGAACAGTGGAAAAAGATACAAGATGGTTTCCTCAGAAAAGAGGGGTGATTTGGGCTGACTGCCTCACTGCCTAAGGCCCACAGCAGAGTGTAGGGGACTCTTGAAACCTCACAGGACTAGGAAGCAGAAACTGGTGTGCGTGTATGTGTGTGTGTGTGGTATGTGTGTGTGTGTGTGTGTGGTGTGTGTGTGTGTGTGTGTGTGTGTGGTATGTGTGTGTGTGTGGTATGTGTGTGTGTGTGTGTGTGTGTGTGTGTGTGGTGTGTGTGTGTGTGTGTGTGTGGTATGTGTGTGTGTGTGGTATGTGTGTGTGTGGAATGTGTGTGTGTATGGTATGTGTGTGTGGAATGTGTGTGGTGTGTGTGTGTGTGTGTGTGTGTGTGTGTAATTACTTTGAAACTTTTTTGAGATTATGTAATCCATTCTGGCCTTGAACTTCTGGTCCTCCTTCCCCAACCTCCCAAGTGTTGGGATTAAAAGCATGCACCACCATGGCTGGCTCAGTATTTCCATTACTGAATTATATTTTATAGTATACATTTGGGGAAACATGGTCTCACACTATAGTCAAGGCTGACTCAAAGGCATCTTGATCTTGCCTCTGCCTCCCAAATGCTGGAATTCGAGGAGGGAGCTACCATGTCCATCTACAGTGTAACTTTTGTTATTTTGTTTTATTTCGTTTTGTGGGACAGGTTCTCACATACAGTCCTGGCTGGTCTCAAACTCAGAGATCCACCTGTATCTGCCTCTCCTGTGCTGGAGCAAAGGCGTGCGCTGCCACAGACACCAGTGTAATTTGTTTGAGGGGTTAGGATTTGAAGGTCATTCTCAGCTACATGGTGAATTCAAGGACAGCCTGAGCTACATGAGACCCTTGGATGGCTCATCATGTAAAGGTGCTTGTCATGAAGTCTAATGACCTGGGTTTGAACCCTGGAGCCCGTAAGGTAGGTAAAATCAACGAGCTGATATGCCCAAATGCATATTAGACAAACACAATAAATAAATAAATAAATAAATAAATATTAAAAAAAGGAGCAAGGTTCTAAATCACTTTGTGTTGAAATCAATGTTTAGGTAAACTTTACTCTAGATTAGGAAACACAACTCCATCATTCTGTATCTTTTCTTATACAAACAAAGATATACCTTAGCGAGGCACGGTGGTGCACGCCTGTGGGAGGCAGAGGGAGGAGGGTCACCCAGGGCCAACCCGTCTGTAGAGAGAGTTCCAGACAATCGAGGGATATGTAGTGTGACTGTCTCAAAACAAGACACAAAGGATAGGCCTTAGCTTCTTCTGTCAATAAAATCACGTTTGTACTTCCACGGGCCAGGGTTAGCCCTGGCCTTGCTCTCTTTGACTTATGTGTCTTCCACAGTAAAAAACCAACAACTGAAACTGCACTTTGGAAAGGGGCTTTGAGATGGGCTCTGATTCTAATAGCTTAAGGGGGTGTCCATCTTGTACTCTGTAAGAAGATAGAGACTCTAAGCAGACTTCTAGAGCCCTGGGGCACCTCATGCTTTCAAAGAGCTGAGAGGACAGGAAATCACCAAGCTGACAGTGAGCTTGGATTTCTAGGTGCTTCCATACTGCAGAATGCTGACTTGGGTAAATGCTCAACAAATGCTCTCTGACTTGGGAGATGATGACAGTGAGTGTCTTAGTTAGGGTTTCATTGCTGTGAAGGACACTATGACCATGGCAACTCTTATAAAGGACAGCATTTAATTGGGGCTGGCTTACAGGTTCAGAGGTTCAGTTCATTATCATTATGGCAGAAAGCATGGCAGCATCCAGGCAGGCTTGGTGCTGGAGTTATTGAGAGTTCTACCTTGTTCTGAAGGCAGAACGGAAAAGACTGGCTCCTACATGGTTAGGAGGAGGTCTCATTGCCCACCCCCATAGTGATGTATTTCCTCCAACAAGGCCACACCTCCTAATAGTGCCACTCCCTGGGCCAAGCTTATTTAAACCACCACAGTGTGTACAGGGCTAAGCCAGCCTATGGCTTCATAGGGCCAGAAGACAGAATCAGGGCTTATCTTTGAAGGCCTGCAGTTAGAATGATAGAGAAGATAGGGCTGAGGTGTGACAAGTGAGAAATGCTGGCCAACAGTAGGCAGGATCGGGACTCCTTTGGCAGAGCAGGATTTGGTCAGGAGGTGAAAGACTAGAAGTGAAGGATTCAGAAGTGACGTCTCCTGCCCTTGACATGTGTCTGTGTGAGCATGCAAGCACATGCCCACACAAGCCCGAGGTGTGACTAGCCAGGGTAGAGTAATGAGGAAGATGAGCCACTTGACATCTCCTAGGTGTGTCAGCTTCCTCAGTGATGTTATTCAACCATAAAGTCAAACAACACACATTTATTCTCACATTCCTGATATCCAAAGCCTCAAACTAAAATGTCAACAGATCTGTGCTCCCTTTGCAGACTCTAGTGGATACTTTCCGTTTGGCTCTTCTAGCTTCTGGTGAGTGCTGCAGACATTCTTTGGCTTATTTGGAGTGCCCATGTTCCTCCAGCCTCACCTGGGCACCCAAAAAGCTTTCTTCTCTTCAGTGTGGACCTCTGTCTGACTCTTATGAGGACACTAGTACTAGATTTAGGAACTACCTAGGTAGTTAGATTTGTTACTTTTCTCATTGTTGTGACAAACACCTGACCACTTAGAGCAACTTGAAGAAGAGTTTGCTCTGGTTCACAGCTCATCGTGGTGGGGGAACCATGGCAGCAGGAGTTGGAGACAGCTGGTCATGTTGTGTCTGTAATGGGAAGCGAGGTAAACGCTGGTCCTCAGGTCGTTTTTGCCTGACTTATTCAGTCTGAGCCTCCAGCCCATGGAATGGTACTGTCTGTAGTTAGAATGGATCTTCCCATCTCAACCCAGGCTAGAAACCTTCACGGGTGAACTCAAGAGTTATCTCCTAGGTGACGGCAGATCCTGATAGGTTGACAGTCGGTATTCACCACTGTAGTAATGGGGGCTAATCCCATCTCAGGACGCTCTGTCGAGTCTGTGAACACTTTTTTTCAGATTATACAATAACCAGAGATTTACATACCTATCTGTTAGTAAATGTGAAATTTAAATATGTTAGTTTGACTGGACCACCATACCCAAAATTTTGTAATTTGGGGGCTACTAGAGACTGAATTCAGGGTTGTAGACTTTCTAGACATCTAGTCTATTACTGAGATAAACGCTAACTCATCTATTTGCTCAGACGTTATTCTAGGCGGTTTCCTGAAGGTGTTTGGGGATGACATTTACATTTAAAGGGATGGGAATTTACAGTAGATTGCACAGTCAGTCCAGGCCTGAATACAAGGAAACAGTGATCTCTCCCACGCAGGAAGGAGTCTGTCAGAACATTTCATATTCATTTACAATGTGAACACTTCCTGGATCTCTGACCTAATTTGCCTTTGAATTTGAACTACAAGTTTTTCTGGAATCTAAATGGCCTGCCACCTTCACCCATCAGATTTTAGAATCAACAGCCACTATGGTCAAATCCTTAAGGCAAGCCTTTTTGTGTATATGCACAACTGACTTGTGTCTCCAGTGAGTCCTGACCAACCTAGGCTGTGGCAATCTCCATAAGCCTCTTTTTACCAGAGCTTTAATTCTTCAAGTTTTCTATCGGAGAGAAAGCTTCCATGGGAAGATCCCTTTATCAGACTCTCACAGAGGCACATCAGACAGACTCACCACTGACATCACTGAGCAAAGAACCTTGCGTGGAGCCCCACCACCCTTCCCTCAGGGAGCCCAGCATCCTTCTTTGCTGACTCACCCCCTTTCCTGGTCCACAGACTGGATCTATGCAGAGTGTATCCTCAGACCTGATGCTTGAGTTTCCTTCCTTTCCACACAGACAGATATACTAAACATTTTCTGTGATATTTTAATATTTTTATATCTCTCTTGAAATCAATCTCAGATCAGTTCTTCTATTTGTATTTGTATTTGTATTTGTATTTTATTTTATTTTATTTTATTTTATTTTATTTTATTTTATTTTA
>NW_021604644.1:5105528-5106800 GCF_004785775.1 Grammomys surdaster | reverse complement strand
TATTTTATTTTATTTTATTTTATTTTATTTTATTTTATTTTATTTTATTTTATTTTATTTTATTTTATTGAGATGCCATCTCAGGTAGCCCAAGCTGACTTGGAACTCACTATGTAGTCGAGGCTGGCCTTGACTTTCTGACTCTCCTTGTGGTACCTCCTCTGTGCTATGATATTGTAGGGGTATGCCACTGGCAGAACACAGTCCAAGAATGGAGTGGTGTGAAGAGAATTTTGAGTGCTTGCAAAAAAAAAAAAAAAAAAAAAACGCCAAGAAAACAAAATACGGTCTTATGACCTCAGGTGTACCAGATAGGAGTAAGTTCACTTCAGATTTTTCATTACAACTGGCTATTGTTATTTGTTTATGTGCCTCTATGGAAAAACACATTTCTGCCATGTACAGCTTGTCCTTGGGACTGTATACAACTCGAGCTCATGAGAACTTTGCTCGATAGTCCAGCATATGTGCAGCATGTGGTTAGTATGGTTTATAACTGGATTTTATGTGTGTGAGAGAGCTGCATGCATGTGTGCAGAGACGCATGGGCCATGGCACACATGTGGAGGTCAGAGGAGGACTCCGGAGGGCCACCTCTCTCATTCCATTGTGAGTGGCAGGCATTGAGCTGACGCTGTCAGGCTTGTGTGACAAGTGCCTTCACTGCTGAGCTGTCCTGCGGCCCAGTGTGCCTGCTGTGTTAGTCAGCAGCCTGGCTTTAAGTTCTGTTTGTTTTACTTGTTTTGTTTTGTGAGTCAGGTTTTCTCTGTGTCGCTCAGACTGGCGGAGAACTTGCTATATATCCTGGGCTGGCATTAAATTCATGATACCCCTGCCTCACAAGGACCACAATTATAGATGTGTGCCACCATGCCCAGCTCATTGTAAACCCCTTAGCACCCAGGCTAAGCCCCAAGCCCTGTATTCCTACGGAAGGGAGGGCTGACAGTGAGGGAGCCAAGCAGAATGCTCCAGATCCTCCACTGTGGGCTGGAAAAAGTCAAGTGGGGTCTGTGCAGCATTATAACTAAAGTTAAAGCAATCGTCTCTTCCTGCGTCTTCCTCTAACTCTTCCTGAAAGAAAAATGACTGAAGATGAAATAGATTTGAGCCCCCTGAATATCCCTGCATGGATATGTGCGTGTGTGCATGTGTGTGTGTGTGTGTGTGTGCATGTGTGTGTATGTGCATGTGTGTGTGTATGTGTGTGCATCTGTGTGTGTATGTGTGTGCATGTGTGTGTATGTGCGTGTGTGTGTATGTGTATATGTG
>NW_021604644.1:5085917-5105518 GCF_004785775.1 Grammomys surdaster | reverse complement strand
GTGTGTGCATGTGTGTGTATGTGCGTGTGTGTGTATGTGTATATGTGTATGTGTGTGCATGTGTGTGTATGTGCGTGTGTATGTGTGTGTATATGTGTATGTGCATGTGTGTGTGTATGTGTGTGCATGTGTGAGTGTGTGTGTTTGTGTGTGTGTGTTCTTTCTGTCCCTTCAGGTCTTTTTTCCATACAGCTCACTGATTCAGTTCTTGAAAGGGCTGGCAAGCTAGTCACATTGACCATTGCTTTATTCCTCCCTGCTTGCCCCTCGTCACATTGTCACAGGCATCTTGGCTCATGTACGAGCCTTCAGATCAGTGAAGATAGCAGTGAAGGCAGTGAAGGCTCATTTCAGTTGTCAAGTTAATGGGATTCAGAGTTACCATGGAAGCAGCCCTCTGAGCATGTCTGTGAGGGCGTTTCTAGGTTAGCTTAGTCCAAATGGGAAGATCCACACTAGCTGCTGCTGATGCCATTCTGAGGGCTGAAGTCTCGAACTAAAACAGAGGAGAAAGCAAGCTGGGCACCACCATTCGCCTCTCCCTCCTGCCTGGCTGCAGACAGTGTGCCCAGCTGTCTGAGGCTCCTGCTGCCGTGACTCTTTAACTGTAATGGACTACACTCTCAAACTGCGAACAAGATGCTTTAGTCGGGTGTTTTCTTTCAGGGACAGGAAAAGTCACCACTACACCACCTCTGGCCGACGCTTTGCTGGCCCTATAGCATTATCAAACCCTGTAACCTCACTCTGCTTTAACTAACAGAATGGCTCCCCCCTCAGTATGACTTCCCAAGCCTCCTCCTGGCTGAGACTTGCCTCTGTCTATCCCTTTCTCTGCTCTTTACATAGCCAAGGCTTTCCTTTCTCTCAAAGCCTTCCTTCTGTGTGCTAGCATGGGTTTCTGTGGCAAAAACAAGCCCACTGACCCAAACCAGTTCTCTCCACTATCCCAACTACCCTTCTCCCCCTGTGGGTGCCGTCTCTTTCCCTCCTTTCCCACATAGCAACCAGGCTTCCTACAGATTCTGCACTTGCCAGCTCTTCAGTCCTTAATTTTTCCAGTCTGAGCTATCCAGACTATGACCTTGGTCTACCTCTGTAGCTAGTTACCCTCTAACCCTTCCTTTAGTTTTACATGCCCCAGATCACTTTACACGCTCTTTCCAAGGCTGTTCCTGACATGTCTTCTCCCTCTGCTCTTGTGAGGTCATGAGGCCATGTCCTCTGGCCTTGTTTCCTGAGTCTCAGAGAAGCCTATGTGTGTTGTCCTGTGTTTCAGCAGTGTGACTCTCACCTGCCTTCTCATTAGAGGCACAGTAACGTGATTCATCTCCATCCCCTCTCAGAGTCCAAAGCTCAGAGTAGAAATATGGCAATCCTCATGATAAGGCTTCTGGATAAGTTGGTAAGAACAGTTTAGGTTTTTAGCAGGAAGTGTGGTTGTGGAGCCAGTGGCTAGAAGAACAAAGAGATGTTGGAGAGGGAGGCATTCCGGAGCCACCACACTGCTTCCTGCTGACAGGCCAGTGTAGTCAGCTGGCCAGGAGTCCCCTGACCGGAGGCCCCTGGGGTTGAGAGCAGTGTCAACCAAGGCTACCATAGTAACCCTCTAGACAAAAACACCCAGGACAGGAGAGAAGGAATACATCTCTTTCCTGAGGCATCATGGGTGGGACTTCTGAAAAGGAAGGACTCCGGGGCACTGTGATAGTTAGAATGGCCCAGACTCCTCAAGGAAAGGAAGTGCTTGACAGCAGCCTTGCTCACCCATGTCTGTGGAGGCCTGGAGGCCTTGCATGGTCCTTTGGATCTGCAAGGCTTGTTTTCAGCCCTGATGGGTCTTGGCTGTTACTAGTGGACAGTACCTGTTCTATCACGCAGCAAATAGGGGCAAAGAGCATGGGAAACAGGTAGGGGATTCCTTCCTCAGCTGCACCAAAATGCTGCCTAGCACTTGGGGTCTGGGAGGAGCAGAAGCCACAGGAAATCCAACCCCTGCCCTGCCTACTCTCCTCTCTCCTGCTATAGAGCAGGTCAATGCCAAGGCAAGCTATTTGACATTCTCCCCATATCTCCATTTTCTTTGTCCTAATAAACTTTTTTCTTTTTCTCTTCCCTTTTCTTTCCCTTCCTTTCTCCCTCCCTCCTTCTCTTCTTCCCTCCCCTCTTCCTTCTTTTATTCCCTCCTCCTTCTCTCTCTCCTTCCCTCTCTTATTCCCTCCCCTTCTTCCCTCTTTTATTCCCTCCTCCTTGTCTCTCTCCCTCCCTCTCTTATTCCCTCCCCTTCTTCCCTCTTTTATTCCCTCATCCTTCTCTCCCTCCCTCTTTCTCTCCCTACTTATCCATTTATTTTGAATTTAAAGTCTTGCTGTCTTGCTCAGACTGAACTTATTCTTTAAAACTTTTTAGATTTATTTATTTTGCTTTGTGTGTATGAGTGTTTTGCCTGAGTGTGTACATGTGCCTGGTATGTGTGAGCCTGGTGGATTCCCTGGAACTGGAGTTATAGATAGTTGTAGCATGTGAGTAGTGGGAATTGAACCCAGGTCCTCTGTAAGAGCAAGAAGTGCACTTAACCACTGAGCCATCAATCCTGCTCTGACCTTGAACTCTTGAGCTCCACTCCTCCCAGGTAGTCTGGTGCACAGGTACATGCCGTTGTGCTCAGCTCAATCAATAAACTTGCTGTTGGTGAAATCTGTTACGTACAGAGACAGGCATTGAGAGGAAGACAACCAGCTTTTGAAGTTTAACCTAATGGGATTTTGCACTAGCTCTTGTGGTTTAAAAAGAAGACATCAGAGGGCACAGATTTCTTGTTTCTAAGGGGTCTCTTTGCTTCAGTTGGCTTTGACCCTGGAGCTGCATTCTGACCTCAGAGCACACAGGTGCTGGTCTTGAGGTGGGGAAGAGTCGCTGACGTGGAGTCTCAACTTGCTCTTTTGTTTAGGAAGGGAGGTGGACAGCCGTGTGTGTGAGAAGGGTAAGCACTACTAGGAACCAAGGGCCCTGGAAACAGGATCTCTACAGGAAGCAATAAAGAGCAGTGGCCAAGCTCCAGCTCTGGTTTTTCTTGTTTATGACGTTAATCAGCTGACTGTCCTTCACTCACTTCTCATTTATACTCTGTCTCCAGGACTCTCTAACCGCTGGCAAGCACTCTAGGTTTCCACTCACATGATGGGTCCATGCCTCCCTATCCTATCCGTTTGCAAGATTAGGGCAATATCTGATTCAAACTTTTTCCTGAGAAGCTAAGCATGGTGGGTATCTCATGTCTGTATCCCAGTATGGGGAAGCTGAGGCGGTAAGATCACTGAGGTCCTAGGCCAGCCTAGTCAGCATAGTGGATTCCAGGCCAGCCAGGGATACTTAGTAAGACCCTGCCTTAAACAGAAAAGACTAGGAGGTAATTTGTGGGTAAAAGCACTTGCTGTACAACTGGGAAGTGAACTCAGATCTGCAGAACTGATGTATATGCCAGACGCAGTAGTGCAAGCATCTGTAATCCCACCTCTCCTCTGGGGACAGGGAAGGTGTGGACAGGAAAATCTCCGAAACCTCTCAGACCAGCTAGCCTGGAACACGCAGCAGAAGACCAGCAAAGAGGCCCTGTCTCAGACAAGGTGAAAGGTTATCTTCTCACCTCCACAGGAGTGTGTCTGAATTCACACACACACTCCTACCTACTTACACATACACACATACAAGGTGTCACTGTGTAGTGCTGCCCAGCCTGGAACTTACTATGTATACCAAGCTGGCCTTGAATTCATAGAGATCCTCCTGCCTCTACCTCCCAAGTACTGGGATTAAACATGTGCACCATCATATCACATCGTATCTATTTTTAATTATGTGTATGTGTGTCTCCCTGTGGGCATGTGCATAGCAGTATAGATGCCTACAGAGGAGAGTATATCAGATCCCCTGGAGCTGGAGTTACAGGGGATTGTGAGTCACCCAATGTAGGCACTAGGATCTAGCAATAAGCACCCTTAACCACTGAACCATCTGTCCAGTCTCACAATAGAAGATTAACAACAATAATTAATAGTTATAACAGGATTTTGTAATAGGTTATTTTGGCTCATACCTGCAATCCTAGCATTTGGGGAGGCCAAGGCAAGAAAATTGTGAATTGAGACCAAACGTGACCTATACAGATCCTTTCCTCAAACCAAGCCAGAACAAATAATTATTTAAAAACTTACACCAATGGCATTTTCCCACCAGGCACAAGCCATGCAGTTTTCTCAATTACACTGTATGAAGCAGCAAAGATGAAGGAGAGAAATGGTTACGTGTACAAGAATTGTCTTGCATGGTCTCATCTGAGCTGGTTGCATTCAGACTGTTGTAAGAATTGTAAGAATCTTGACTTTTTTTCTGCATTTGGAAACACTAAATAAAAATGGAAACATAAAAAAACAAACAACACACACACACACACAAAACTTACACACAAAAGCATTGAGCCTAGACAAAAACTCTACAAGGGATCCCTTGAGTGCCAAGCCAAATACTTAATGTAAGTAAGGAAAAGTGGGATGTATTTTGAAATTAGTGGAGATTGAAGATCAAAAACATCACTGGACAGATTGGGTCTGCTGATGGAGAGACTGGATCTGCTGATGGAGAGGCTGGATCTGCTGATGGAGAGGCTGGATGGATCTGCTGATGGTGGAGAACTTGAGTCTGCTGCTGATGTTCCTTCCACATTTCTAAGTTGACCAATTTGATTAAGAAGGATGCCTTTTGTGTTAGTTATGATTTTATTGCTGTGAATAGACACCATGGCCACAGCGACTCTTACAAAGAAAGACGTTTGATTGGGGCTGGTTTACAGTTTCAAGGGTTTAGTCTATTATCATCATGGCAGAAAACACATGAGAAAGAGCTGAGGGTTCTACATCTTGATCCGCAGGCAGCAGAAGGAGACCATCACACTGAGTGTAGCTTGAGCATAGGAGACCTCAAAGCCTGCCTCCCTGGTGACACACTTCCTCCAACAAGGCCACATGTGTCTATGGGGACCATACCTATTCAAACCACTACACCTTTCAAAGCAAGTCTTCAGTTCGCTACTATGGTGCATAGCTTACACATTAAACTTGATCACAGGTATATGGAGTGAATACGTAGGATTCTGTACCATCTGTGATTTCTGGCCCCTGCCAGGAGTCTTGGGATGTGTTTCCTATGGATAATGAAGAACTCTTGTCACCTCTTCTGCCCATTTCCATGTCTTGGACAATTTATCCTGAAAATTAAATCCTGCTTGTGGACCATAAAGGCAGCCTGGATCCAGACACCCTGGCTTCGGTCCCAATTTCTTTATTACTCACGCTCACTGATTACAGGGATCCTTCCCTCTTTGGCACACTGGGGATTAAGGAAAGTGCTTCAGTAGCCATTTGGTAGCAGGGACTGTTTCCCTCTCCCAACAACTGACATGGCTGCTAAAAGACATTTAATAAAACCAGGTGTGATGACACAAACCTGTGATCGCGGTACTTGTGATATAGAGGCAGGAGGATTGGAAATTCATGGTCCGGACTGGAGAGATAGCTCAATCATTAAGAGCAGAGGACCTGAGTTCCGTTCCCAGCATCCACATCAGGCAGCCCACAGCTGCTTACAACTCCAGCTCCAGGGGAATCCAGTGCCTACTTCTGGACTCTGCAGATGCCTTCATTCACATGCACAAACCTACACAAAGACACACGTAGACAGACATAGACACACGTAGGCATACAGAAACACACATCAACACACAATTTTAAAAATGAAAGAAATTCAAGGTAGTCCTTGGCTACTTAGTTTGAAGCCTGCCTGGAATGACTTAGACTCTGGGGGTGGGGGAAGTGAGAGCCCACTGGGCATGCAGCTTAGCTGGTAAAGTGTCTGCCTCATATGCGTGAAACCCTGGGTTTAATCCCCAGCACCTTTAAGGTGGCATGATAGCATAGGCCTGTGATCCCACCCAGTACTTGGAAAGTGGGGGTGGGGGGGCAAGAGGATCATGATTTCAAGGCCAACCTGGGCTGCATGAGACGTAGTCTCAAAAAAAAAAAAAAAAAAAAGAAAAGAAAAAAAAGAGAGAGGTAGTTACCTAGAGGGTGTTGGAATGAAGCACTTTCTTCCTGCCTGCCTTTAGAGTAATAATAAGTTACCAGCAAGGGCGAGGGCACCTCCTGCTGTCCTCTACCTTCTACCAAGCCTAATACAGACTTGCAAAACAATACCCACTCTTCTAACCAGGACTGGTCTTTTGCTTCACCTTCAGGGATTAGCTCTAGAGCCATTTCTTCTATTCACGAGTATGAGGCAGGCTCTCTGCCAGCTAAGATACAAGGAAGGTTAAAGTCTTTAAGAACCATCATTAAAAATAAGGTTTGAAAAAAAAATTAAAGTTACAGGCTGCAAAGCTTGGTGACCTAAGCTCAATTCCCAGATCCCACATGAAGGAAGGAGAAATGAGATTTCTGTCTGGCCACAGGAGTTCCATAACTTATACACAGACACAGAGACAGACAGACAGGCAGACAGGCAGACAGACAGACAGGCAGACACATATATGCATGCACACACATGTACGTGCATGAGTGCACACACACAAATGTCCTAAGATATGACCACAGATATGATCTGGCCATCTGAACCGTACTGGTGGGGGCTACTTGAATTCATATACTTATTTTGTGATCTTTAGCAAGTCACTGTAGAAGATCAGAATATGTCACCCCCAAATCTGCCTGTTTAGCACAAGGACTAATTTGAGGTGCTTGTTTTTAAAAACACCCAGAAGAGAGGATCTGCAAAGGAGGTAAAAGGGAAGTTTAATCTACAGAAGAGATCTACATTTGTGAGGCATTTTCCTGTCTGTACCGTGAAGAAGAAGATAACCCCAGATAAAAACTCCTATCTGTAAAGTAGGCGGTGACAGGTCAACACCACAGACCTGACTGTTCGTTCCTGGTCACCTCCCTCTTACCAGCCTGTCCCACAACCTTCCTTCTCTATGTATTCAAATATGGTACTTAAACCTAACTCCAAGGCGGCCACCTTTAAGACTGACCCACATCTGGGTATCTTCCATTTGTACATGAGCCACTTGTGGTTCTTTTTTCTCTGGTTGAC
The DNA here is from genome assembly GCF_004785775.1 of Grammomys surdaster. NCBI lineage: Eukaryota > Metazoa > Chordata > Mammalia > Rodentia > Muridae > Grammomys > Grammomys surdaster. The sequence goes on along the minus strand of NW_021604644.1, from coordinate 5,098,375 downwards.
TATCTTTTGTCATTCAAGATCCCTTGTGACTAAGAACAAAGCAGGGCAGAGAGAAAATTCTTTCTATTCCTCTGTGTTGCTAAATCATTCATGCCTGATTTTCTAATATCAAACGGGGGCAGGTATTAGTCATATTATAAAGTGTTTATAAGGATTCAAAAAGCTGATACATACACCGCCTGAGAAGAATACTCAGTACATTCTGACTTGTGTACATTTTATTGACATTTTTTACTCTGATATAAATTCTGATATTCTCAGAATTTATATGACATAAGCCAGACATGGTGGCTCATGTCTGTAATCCCAGCACTTACGTAATTCTAGTACTTAGCACACCGAAGCAGGACGGTTCTACAAATTGGAGCTCAGCTGAGACTACAGAATGAGACACTGTCTCAAAAAAAAAACAAAGTCAGGCATTTTGTTCATGGTATATGGAATTTTTTTAAAACCACCAACTCTCTGACTCTTGCATTCCCAGGTGTCTGTTCGGTCTGAGGAGTGATGTTTGGCTAGCACCAATCCTGTGCTCCAGGATCTTTACCTCATACATCATCTTGGGTGTGTTTGGGCTCAGGGTGGAAGTCAAATAAATAACTCGTGAGCCAGTTTGCGCAACCTCTTAGAATTCACAAAGATGGTTCTGTGTGCCTGGCAGTCATCACCTGCAGACTGTATACCTTAAACAAGGCAGGCCCACAGCTTCTGGCTGTTCCATGGTGAGTTGGATTGGCTGTTTGGCTTCTCAGTGCCATTCTGGGTCCTTTGGTGTCCTTTGGTGTGGTAAAGCTGCCTGGGGTTCCAGGTTAGATCTTACCTGTGAACAACATGGTGAAGTTTAGTGGGAAGAGTGAGTAGCTGTGGTTGATGTGCCACTGAGGTGAGCTGGCATGGACTTCAACTGCAGAAGTGAGTTTGTCACCCAGGCCCTGGGGTCCTGAGGGAGATCTGCCTCCCCAGTCCTACAGGCAGCTGAGGACACCCAAAGTGCTCATCCAAACATCTCCAGTTCCTCAACACTAGCCCCAGTTTTGTCTCCTTCCAACTGATTGGAAGAGAGTAGAGCCTTGGAATACAAGACAGAATGGTTTTATTCAGAAAGAAACCTACCCAGTGCCATCATTCCTTCCTCCCCCAACTCTGACCACCCTCCCTGCTCCCTTCCAGCCAAGAATCACCAGGCACTTTCTGTCTGTGTGGATTTGTCTTTCCTGAACATTGCCCACGCTCTGCATGGAGCTGTGGTTCACTGGCCTGTGGTTCATTGACCTGTACATTCTGCACATCGAAGGTTTGTGGCAAGCCTGCTTTGATCCATGCTATTTGCCAACCTTATGCCCCTGGGTCACCTTCTGGGAACCTGCATAGTAGTTCAAACTTTGTCATCACGTAGGCTGTGGTGGATTGGTGTTGGGGTTGTCTATTGTGATTGTTCCACACTCAGCTGCATGCTTCCACCCTCTCCCCAGGGGTCCCTGTTCTCTAAAGAGTTAAATGTTACCCACAGGCTCATGTGTTTGAACTTTTGGTCCTTAGCCAATGGGAGGTGGTGGAAACTTTGGGAAGTATCCTGAGGAGAGGGAAGAAAGCCTTTAAGCTTTTAGCTCAGTCTTATTTCCTGTCTATTCTGTTTCCTGTCCCAGATAGGTATCAAGTAGCCTCATGTCGTCTCCCCACCCCCTACCCCACTCCACCCCATCACAACCAGGGGTGCCCTGCCCCCCACCCCCAGGCTCCATGCCTCCCTCCCTCCCTCATGATTAGTAGCATGCCCCAAGACATGAGCTGGAATAAATCTCCTCAAAGCTATAATTGCCAGGTATTTGGTCACAGTGACAAGAAAATTAAAATACCCATATAATATTGAAAGTAGCTGGTTAACAACCCAGCAACAACCTCTAAGTACTTAGGTGAACAGTTGTGTTTTCTACATTTTCAAAATTCAGACATGATTAAGCTTAGTGAGGAAGGTGGGCCAAAGGCCGAGCTGTGGCAGGAGCTTGTCCTCTTCGTCTGAACAGCCAAGTTGTGAATGCGTAGGGAAGCTCTCGAGGAGATAAGTGTCCAGAGAGGCATTTCTATAGTCACAGAGTTGAGGAGATTCTTTTCTGAGTCCCAACAGCAGCATTAAACCACTGCCAAATGCCGCCGTGAAATCCTCTGTCACGGTACACACACCAGGTGACAGCCCACGAGAGAGGGCAAAGGCAGGTCAGGACAGACACTTTTGGGTCTGACAGTGTTTGAAAGTCCAGGCCAAGGTCTCCCCATGCTTAGATGAACCCTTCCCAGTGCTGACTGAAGGCTTGAATTCTGACCAGAGCCTGAGGCAGAGTGTTGTGTACAGGCTTTCTCCATAAGGCCTCAGTCTGTAAACTGTGAGACCTGAGTGAATAGGACTGAGCTCGGGGGAGGGGGCTACCTGCCTAGGAGAGCCTGCTGTCTAGTAAATTATGTCCTCCAGACCAAAAAGAATGTTGCAGAAGATGCTGGATTTAGAGGCTCACTGTCAGAAATCCCCAGAGCTAAGAGTCTGTAAACTGATACGAAAATAATTACACCCTGATTTTATCACGTTTAGCTTTTTCCTTCGGTTAAGAATGTGGGCAGCTGGGGCTGGGGAGAAGATTTAGTTGGTAAAGTGTTTGTCACCTCTCTTAGGCCTGTAGCCCCTCCCCCAGCCCAGTGCTATTCACTCAGGGATCACAGACTGAGGCCTTACTGAATCCCTGAATCCATGGAAACTCTGGGTGGGATTGACAGCTCACCTTTAATTCCGTCATTCAATAGGTGGAGATAGGATTCTCAAAGCAAACTGGCTAGCTTTATGGGTGAGCTCTGGGTTCCCCCGAAAGACCCTGCCTCAATGAATAAGGTAAGGAGTATTCAAGGAAGACTCTTTATATCTGTCTCAGGACTATACAACACACATGCATACAGATGTACACGCACAGACATGTGTTAAAGGAAAAAGCTGTAGGCAGCAGGTGTGGTGGAAGACCAGAAGAGCAGGATCAAGGACATCCTAACCTTCACAGCAAGGTTAGCTTAGTTAAGTGAGACTCGTGCACTCAGGAGGCAAAGGCAAGTGGATCTCTGTAAGTTCAAGTTTAGCTTGGTCTACAAAGTGAGTTTCAGGCCAGTGGGGGCCACGTAGTGAAAGCTTGTCTCAAAAAAATCAACCAGCTGCTGAGCATGGTGGCAGATGCATGCCTTAATCCTAGCTCTCAGGAAGTGGAGGCAGGCATATCTCTGCCTCTCTGAGTTCGAGGCTAGCCTGGAATATATAATGAGTTCCAGGGCAGGCAAGTCCCAAACAAAGCCCCAAAAGCCAAATGAGCAAAGCAGCATAGGCAAGAAACTTGCCTGCTAGGGGCACCTGCAGCGTGGCCGCAGCTTGGACACTTTCACATCCCCTTCTCTGTGTTTCAGAAAGCTCAAAATATCTCTTAGGTTCATTTCTTTAGAACCTGCTGATAGACCTATTGCTAGCTCTTGTCTTTGAATGCACTAGTAAATCGCTATTTTTTCTCCACACCATAGATATTTATATTTGGATAACTGTGTTTCAACATCATTGGCCTTATTTACAGTCCTTCCTGCTTATTTTATGCCTCAAAAGCCTGTGGAAGGACCGAGTTCAAGGCAGCAGCTGCTTAAGGGGGAGGTTCTGAAAACAGGAGATCTGAAGTTCCGTTTCCACATCCTTCTTAGAAGACACAAAGCCTTTTGTTTCTCACCTCTAGATTTGATCAAGAGCCAATGGAGTGTAGGCTGAAGCTGAGGGAGAGGCATGCTGAAGAGCCACAGCTGTTGCTGCCCCAGCCCCCAACATGCAACTCGGGTAGTATAAAGTCCTCTGAGGCCTGGACCCGCAGGGGTGGGGGAGCGCTGGTCCCTATGGTATTTTCCAACCTCAGACTCTTGCATCTCCTGTAGAGAGCTACCCTTCTAACGGTAAAGATGAGTTCTGACAGTCTTCATCTGATGATGTAACCATACCAGGATCTTATCACTGTGTAAGCCAAGCCTTAGCTCCCATGCCCACTTAAACATCACAACTTTCCTGTCTCATTAAGAAGGATCCTGTGGGGACCAAAAAGATGGCTCAATGGGTAAGAGAGCTTGCTGCACAAGGATTAGGACCTGAGTTCAAATCCCCAGAACCTATGTAAAAAAGCTAAGTGTGTCTGCATCCTGTTGGCTTCTAATCTTAGTGCTGGGATGGGTAGAGAGTGGAGTATTGTTGGGACTTGCTGGCCTCTGGCCTAGCTCCAGAGTCACAGAGAAACCCTACCTCAAGGAAATAAAACCAAGTGTGTCAGAAGAGAACAATAGTATCCTCCTCCAGCTTCTAAGGACAAAAGCAACCCCATATACATATGTATGACCACCCCATATACATATGTGTGTCCACCATACACATGCCACAAACACATACACACACAACAGAAAAGAAGGCTTTTAGGAACTTCGTGTGGTGGCCCTTGTATATAATACCAGGATTTAGAAAGGTAGCAGAGTTCAGGGTTTGAGGCTAGCCTGGTCTGTTGTACATGGGACCCTGTACTCAATAACAGAAGGCTATTGTGGAGTCTAGCCACCTGTCAGGAATACACTAACTCTTAAGACAACCCCAAATTTTCCAGTGGGTCCCGAGTGAGCCAACAGGAAGGGGTGTGGCTGGAGCAGAGCAGAGGTGTCAAGCTGGCTTGCTTGGCTCAGCTCTGAGTGTTTGGAGTGCAGGACTTAGCCCACGGGCTCTGCTGCCAGATTTTCTGCACTGGTACCTTTGCCTAGTAACCCCAAGGTGACCTGATGGAGAAGCAGGAGTCTTCGGGAGATAGATGCAGTGTGACCGGGCCCTCTGGGTTTCTTATTCGGTGAAGCTGATGTTTACACAGAGGTGAAGAGGAAGTATGGGGCCTCATTTCCCCCTGGATCTAGTGTTGTAAAAGATCAAAAAGCCATTTACTTGCTGAAGAGCAAACTTGTTGCTGATGGAGGAGTTAAAGATGTCACACCCACTCTTGCCATTACCCATCGGCATTTCAAAGTAAGTCCCTGATGGCCGCTGACCGCTGGCATAGCCACCTGTCTCAGAACAGTCAGGTGATGATGACAGGTGCACAGGCATTCATCCCGTTAAACCCCACACACCCCCATGGGCAGGACTCCTAAACTCACTTTCCACAAGAGGTAAAACAAGCTCACTCAGGTTAAGGAATCGGTTTCTTCACATCCTCTGCTTTCTAATTTGATTCTGTGACTTTAAATTCCCTTATTTTTGGCTTGAGTGTGTCTCGAATTTGGCAGGGGGGAGTCAAGGACAACAAGACTTTCTCCTGTATAGAGAAATTTCCATAGCAAGAGAAGACTTAGAGGCTGTGGGCCTCATCAGAGGTCTATGTGGGAATGAAGTTAGAAATCGGGGAGTGGAGAGCTGGTCCCCTGGTAGTGTTAGTCCATTATTACTAAAGTGCTATCACATAGATTTTTCTGCTTCTAAAAATTAAATGGAAATTTTAAGAAATCCAAAAGCTGAATGTGGTAGTATTTGCTTGTATCCCAAGCGTCCCAGCACTTGGGAGGCAGAGATAAGTGGATTGCCAAGTTGGAGGCTAGCCTGGTCTACAGTCTTCTTCCTCCCTGCAGGGTTTTCAGGCAGCCCCACTGCCCCGTTGCTGCTTTCCTTGGGAGAGGCCCTGGGGATCTTGAAGCATTTGAAATCTTTTGAACTTTGTAAGAAACTACTACAGCAACCAAGCCCTGGAGATTTCTATAGCTGCCTGTTTTGTGACTTTATCCAAGGACAGAATGTTTTGGCTCCCCGGGTAACAGCTTCAGAGCACTGGGTCAGCCTCGGCTCTCTATCAGCCTGCGCGACCCTCTGTTGTTTCATAGGCGGATGGGGATGAACATTAATGGCCGCAGGTCTGACTTCATACACCTTAGCACATCCTGCAAATGTGGCCCAGACCCTTCCTTGGGATGCAGGGGAGCCGAGCATCTTCTCACACTTGAGATCTCAGCTAAAATGGAGGACTCCTACAAACAAGTCCAGCTTCTACAAACAAGCCATTCCTTATCATTGAAAGTCTCTGCTTCAACAATCACTTTAGCCTCCCAGGATCATCAGACTAGTCCTTAAACTGAGTCCCTACCCCCAATTACCAAACCAGGAGAAGTTTGCCCCTGGACAGTTCAATGTACGTCTCAAGCTCCGAGAGCATCACGGTTGCTTTATAGTTTTGGTGAAAGGGATAATGTAGCTATTGGCAATCACTGAGTTCAAGAGGATAAATCGGGAGCCAACAAATTCATGAGCTAGTTTAGGTCTTTGATGCCAGACCCCCAGACCATAGGCTATTGATTACCATGTTTCTGGTTGGGTTCTTGTCTTCAAGAATAAAGCAGGTTAAGAGTGAAGGGTGAAAAAACATGGAAGGCTTCATCCACTGGAGAGAACAATTTAAACAGGAAAACAGGGCACCATGCTGGACTAACAACTTGAGTGGAAGAGAAAAGGGTTCAAGTTCTTGGAAGCCATGGGGTGCTGACTGAGGACTGGGCAGTGCCATGGTTCTGAGCTCTCAGCTGGCCTGGACATGAGACTGGGAATACCTTGAAGAGCAAGTCTGTCAAGAGCAGGCTGTCAGTGAGCCACAGAAGCAGAATCTCAGAAGGCAGGAGCTGAGGGGCCATTCCCAAAGCAGGAGGGGGTCCCCTTTCTGCAGCAGGAGTAGCAGGTCTCAGAAGGAGCCATCTTTTCCCTCTTCCCTGTCCACTGACAAGGCCTAAAGAGTCTGGCTCTAAAAAGCAAGAGAGACTCTCCCCTCTCCCCACCTGGCTGAAGAATGTGTTCTGGGGACAAGTGTGAGTGCAGGTCCCAATGTGCACAGTGAGACAGGACCTATTAGCAACAGCTAAAGCCAAACGTTTGGGGAGTCACCTTGCAGAAAGGACTCTGGCTGAGAACCCCCGTGCTTAGGAAAGGATTGGATTCTATTTCTTTGTTTGTTTGCTTGCTTGTGAGTTGATCCAGTGTGTATATGTGTGTGTCACAGAGTGCAGCCGGCCCTTCTTCCTTCCTTCTTTCCTCCCTCCCTCTCCCCTTTCTGAGGCAGTGTCTCATGTAGCTCAGACTGACCACAAACTCACTGTTAGCCAAGGATGCCCCTGAGCTGCCACTCCTTCCTGCCTTTATTTCCCAAGTGCTAGAGTTTGGCATGCACCAGCACACTTGGTTTAAGCTGGGCTGGGACTTAACCCAGGTCACCAGCATGCCAGGCAAGCATGCCCTACCAACAGAGTTCCATCCCAGCCCTGAGCCTGGGCTTCCTCATACCTGAGCTGCTCTGTTCAACATAAGCCTCTGTTGTTGTTTTAACACAAGGTCTTGGGGGAGGAGGGAGAGGACAGGGGGTTTCCAAAGGAGAGACCTGGAAAGGGGAAAACAATTGAAATATAAATAAAGAAAATATCCAATAAAAAAAAATACCAAAAAAAAAAAAAAAGACAAGTGCAGCCCAGGCTGGTTTAAATGCTGGCATAACAGGATAGGCTTTTTGCCATCCTACTGGGCACTATTTAACCAAATGGCTTCTACTTTTGAAACCACCATCTTCCAGAGACATTTACATGATTATATCGGATATAATGCTTTATTCAGCTTGTTATAGCAAGCCAGGCAGAACAGCCACAGCCATACAGGTGCTCTGCTGCCTCTCACCCCGGAGTCAGACGGAGCACAGCTGTGTCAACAGTCTGTAAGTAAATCTCAGAACATTCGTTTGCCCTGCGTAGGTCACAGGCTGCCTTCAAGTCCTGGCTGTGCCCAGGGCAATGGATGTTCCTCATTGTCTTTAGGTGACAAGCCTGACTGTGCCAGGCTTCAGGTGCATTTCCTCCTAACACGAATGGGCCAAGTGCCTGAGGACTTTTAGGAAGAGGGGAGTGGGGAATGGACAGGGCAATGGATACCTGATAGATAAGGAAAAGAGTTCCTCAGGTAAACGTTTTAGAACCGCAAGCCTAGGAACCCAGAGAAAATGTTACTTATTTATTAATTGTTTTAAAGACAGGGTCTCAGGTAGCCAAGGCTGACTTCAAACTCACTATATAGTTGAAGCTGACCTTGAACTCCTGACCCTCCTGCCTCCACCTTTTGAGTTCTGGATTACAGGTGTCCTCCACCATGCCTGGTGTCAGGGAAATTGATTTTTCCATTCGTTTCAACTGTCGATATGTGATTCCATAATCTTCTCTCCAGACCTCAAGGGAGTGCCTTTGTCCTCTTAGGGAATGTGTAATGGCAGATATGTGTCAGTGCTTGGTATACGGGTGTCTCACCCATCTCTGCGGTCATTTGCACCAGACAATTTAATTTGGGTCCTATCATGCTGTACAGACTCTTCACTCTCCAGGAGAAGCTTCGGGACATAGAGAAGTTCAATAAAATCATACAGGTGCATTGCTAAGCAACAGGATTAATTAGGATCCTTGAGCTGTAGCTAAGTTAGCTGAGTCAAACATGGGGAATTTGGACGGGGAATCCAGGAAGCTCCAGGGTAGAGATGCGAATCAGACAGAAACCAAACTGAAGCCGAGCCTTTCCCTCCTCTCCCTCCCCAACCCCTCTTTTCCTGCCCCAGAGGCTTCTGTGTAGCCCTGTCTGGCCTTGACCTCTCTATGTATTGAAGTGAGCCTCGAACTCCTGATCCTCCTGGATTTACCTCCCCAATTCTAAGATCACACTCTGAGCCACCAAGCTCCACTAAACAGCCAGAAAAGGCCTTTCAAACATGCTTGTGATCCTGGGGGTTGAAATCAGACATTCCTGCAAGGCAGGCAAGTCTACCTACTCACTCTTCTTGTTTCTGCCTCTTTCTCTCTCACAGGAAGGCTTTTCTGTTCTGTGGAAGAAAAGGGTCACTTAAGTCGTGGCCTTCTTCCTGACTTCCACATTCCGTAGAAGACACCCGTTAGCCATGTGTGCCTGAGTTGTGACTGTTGCTCTGGCCCCATTCTGAATGGGTATCATGAACTGAGTGGTCACTCTTGAGAGTACTGACTCCCAAGGCCAGCAGCAGGGAACGAAGCTAAGTGAACTCATTCGCCTACTTCCAGCAAGTGGCTGCCAGGGAGGAGCTTAGAGGCAGCAGCCCCCGCCTGCACATTCCCCCTCCCCTCGCCCTGACTTCACGGTCATCTGTGCAGGCAGTAGTGCTGTTCACCATCAAGTTCGCTGTGTGTATGTAGAACCCTGATGAAGTAGCCACTTGAGGCCCACACTTTCCCTCCATCTTTGTGAGACAAATTTGGGTGTTTTCTTCAGCATAACTATGGTTCCAGGTGGGATCTGATTCTGGGTGCAATCTGGATGATACATTCCTAGGAAAAGTTACAGGAAGCTAGTGATGGTGCTGGGGTGGGGTGGGGTGGCACAGACAAGGCCTCTGGAGGCAGTGGCCTCTGTTAGAGCCCAGGCTGAGGGACAGCTTAGATAGTATTGCTGCTCTGGGGATAGGCCACACTGGCTTCTGCCTTAGTGCCTTTGTGATTGGTCTGAGTATGTGGGTGTGGCTCTCATCCTACCTGGATGAACACTAACCTGGACCTAACTGCTGGCCCCACAGATCCGAGAAAGGTACCAGGCCCAGAGCCTGGGGCACTGTTGTAGCCATAGCCTCTCTCCCATGGGTCTGAGCAGTGTTTGTTGACCTTCTGTCAGGCATGGACCCATCCAGAGCCAGGAAGTCTTGTTAAGAACAGCATGCTCCAGTTCCTGCAGAAAGCGTGGCTGCCCCAGGCCTGGAGCCAGCCATGGTTCTCCCAGGAACCCATCTGCAGCCCCAAGGGCCTCTCTAAAGAAGCCTTGAGCCTGGGCTCCATCTTGCAGGAAGGAATTTCTTTCTGTGGGGAAAGGAGTAGGAGAGCTGTGTTATAAAGGAGACCCTCTACGTCAGCCTTGTTGACGCAGTGCAAATGTTCCTAACATGCAGCGTCCACCAGTCATCCAAACTGTCTGCTGGAAGATGAGCATGGTGATACGTGTCATCCCAGCAGCCTTGGGAGACCGAGGCAGGAGGAGGGCAACTGTTGGCCAAGCCGAGGATGGGCTGCACAGTGAGGCTCTGAGTTGACAGAGAGCAGCCCCACACCTATTGGAGTGCGGCCAGAGTTCATTCTCATCCCCTTACCTGTCCTCATGCTTCAAGGTCTGGTCCGCATCTCAGACACAGTCCTCAAGGTGCCTGTCCTCGCAAGCTTAGCCACGAAAACCTAGGAGTGAGTCCTCACCTCTTCATCCAAGAATCATCTACTCAAGTCCCACCTTTGGTTGGACCCTATTGCCAAGCCTTAAAGGTAAAGATGTAAACAGGCTCAAGGGGACTCACTGGCTAGTGCAAAACACACAAGCACCTGTGTGCAGAGCCCAGAGGGAAGCCAAGATCAGAGCAAGGGCTTTTCAGTCAGAAGGGCTGGAGCGGCCTGCTGGCTGGCCAGCTGGCTGGCTGGCTGGCTGGCTGGCTGGCTGGCAGTGGTCAGGAAAGGCTTTCAGGAAGAGGTGACCAGAGAGATTGGGTTCTGAGAAGAAATCAATAAAGTGCCCCCAGCAGGCTGAGGCTGCTGAGAGCAACATCGAGGGCAAAGGTGCTGAGAGGCTCAGCAGAACTGTGGCAGTACTAGAGAAGGTTAGAAGCTTAGACAGGAGAGGTCACCTAAGATGGTGGGCATTTTGTCCTGATCATAGTAGGGAAACAGGAAGGACTTGTGTTTGGGTTAAAGTGGATGCTGAAGGCAGCCCTAGTCAGAATGGTTTCTCTTGGAGGCTGTGAGGAGCTTGGCTATGAGTACAGGGACATTCAGGTATGGTGGCACACATCTTTAATCCAAGCGCTCGGGAGGCAGCAAGAGTTATCTTTGTTTTAGGCTAACATGGTCTACATGAAGTTTGCTAGGCTAGCCCAGGCTATATAGTGAACCCTGTCTCAAGAGGAAAGTAGGGGAGTGGAGTCTTGAAGCCTAGAAGACAGAGCCTGAACTAAGGCTGTGGAAGAAGGGTAGACAAAGGGCCATTTACCCCAGAGTGACGTCACATGCCTGTAACCCCAGCACTTGGCAGGAGAATCATTGTTTGAGGCCAACCTGGGCTACATAGTCAGTTCTAGGCTAGCCTGGGCTACATAAGACCCTGTCTCAAAAACAAACAAGGTGGAAGGCTATGAGATGGCTCAGCAGATGGATGACCTGAGTTTGCTCCTTAGGACCCAGCTCCTGCCAGTGTCCTCTTTTACCCACTGCCCACACACACATGCACATAAGCACACACATGCGTATGCAGAGTAAATAAATGTTTAAAAAGAAAGTACAGTACACAGGATGATCAGGGAAGAAAGTTTGTGAAATTTTCTCTGTCTCTGTCTCCGTCTGCCTCTCTCCCTCTCCCCCTACCTCTCTCTCCCTCTGTGTGTGTGTGCTGGGTTATAGCGTGCATGGGTCCTGTTTTCAGGTTGATGTATGTATGGGTTCTGTGCCCATCCACAAGGGGCTAGGGCTGCTGCTCAGAGAAGCAGAGGGTCGGGAAGTTGACTGTGTTCTCCCCACTCCGGCTCCTTGGGGGTAGGAAGTGCAGCCTGAGGTGCTTCGGGAAGCCAGAGCTCTTGGCTTGGGGGTCCCTGGGCCAAAAGGTGGCCTAGGACCAGCTGGTTCTCAGGCTCTTGGGCCTCAGATGCCACTGGGGGGGGGCCAAGAACGAAGTGGGGGTGTACAGGCTAAGTTTGCCAGCAGCCGAAGGGGAGAGGAGGAGAGAGTGCCCTGGCTGTGGCCCCAAGGGGATGCAAGTCTCACTTGGCTGGGTCACCACTGTTTGCTTGGCTTGAGTGGCTGGGAGCGCAGAGAGGTTGTCAGCGGGAGATTAGGCAGTGGATTGAAGCCTGCTCCACTGTTCCCCACAGTGTATTTCGAAGAAGAGAAACAGTTCAGTCTTAAGACGTTTATTGTGATGGCGGAAAGCAGATGAAAACTATACCCGGTTTCTTTAGGGCGGGCCTGAGGTTAAATACCTTTTGCAGGGAGCAGGGTCTGGGAAGGATTGTTTAATTGGCTCTGCCCCTCTGGCCTTTAGGTACCTCATTAATATGGAGATCTGTCTTGAGGCTCTGTGGTCTGTAGTTACACCCTCGACCTATGGAGGGGCTACTAGGGGCATTGTCCTAAGTGACTGAAAGGCACAGATCTATGGAAATCTGTGGCCTCATGTCAGGAGCCTGGAGGCTGGGAGCGTGGTGAAATGCATGCTGTACCTTAGGGCCACCTGCGTCCCACCTGGGGCCCCCTCAGGATCACCTGGGGTCTCTGGCAGTTTCCAGCCAGTGCTTGACCAGAAACCAGGCTGTCCTTTCATCTCTCTCTCTCTCTCTCTCTCTCTCTCTCTCTCTCTCTCTCTCTCT
>NW_021604644.1:5008755-5085907 GCF_004785775.1 Grammomys surdaster | reverse complement strand
TCTCTCTCTCTCTCTCTCTCTCTCTCTCTCTCTCTCTCTCTCTCTCTCTCTCTCTCTGTGTGTGTGTGTGTGTGTGTGTAACTGGTCTTTTGGCTGCTTTGTGGGTTCTTCTCTCTTCTACTCTTCTCAACCCTTTTCCTTCCCTTTTGTGCCCCGAGCACTAGACAAGAGATAAGAAAGGATAGAGAGGAAAGAGATCCCTGAATAAAATCAGGGGTCAGAAAGGGGGCGACGTTATCATTAGACTACTTCTGCTGATTAGGGGAGTCCATGGGGCGAGTTTGATCTTCACTGTCAGGATATCTAGTTTCTTCTTGTTGCTTCTTCTTTGTGCATGACTCCTTAACAAACCACAACCAAGAGCAACCAACCAACAAACAACAACTTTAACATAGGTGTGGCTTTTTTATGGGGGCATCAGGTCACACCATGTAGTCCAAACTGGCTTCAAACCTGTGATCCTCCTGCCTCTGGCTCCCAAATGCCAGTATTACAGGTGCATCCCACAATGTAGCATTCCACTTAGATTTTTAAAACCACTTCAATCCTGACCTGTGGACGCATGTTTTTGACACTTGGTAGTGTATAATAGCGCCCCCTGGTGGAAACTTTATGAATTAGTTTTTTTCATTAACCTGGGCATTTAGAAATGATCTCTGTTCTCATTTTTTCTCCTTTCACATTAGTTTATTCAGATCTTTATCATTAGTTGTAGAATTTAAAAGAAACACTTTAAAATAAAATATAGATATTTTTAATTTGTGAGCATAAAAAGACATAAGGTGTATCACACCAATCCCTTGTGACAATAGGTGACTGCCAGCGCTCAACCTCAGATAGCTCATCTCGGAACCTCTCCCATCAAGGCTCAGAGAACACTGCAGATGTAAGAGCCATGGGCTGGGGATGAGAGCTGTCAAGTCCTGTCTTCCAGGCACGGCATAGCAGATGCTTACCAGCTTTGGCTTCTGCAGAAGGGCTGCACGACATGGAGCTAGCTAGTCAGAATTTAACATGGGTTAAGAAATGCTAATCCAAGGCTCTGCCTCTGACTGAGGAGCTACCGGCAACTGATTGACGGCTGCTGAGGGAGGCGGGGGATGTAGCCACAGGTAAATTGTTCATGCCTGTGTATGACCCCCCCCCCATCCATTCACATACAGTCAACACTAACTGGACTAGGGTTCGGGGTAAATAGTTATGTTTTTCTCTTATTGAAAACAGATTTTTTTTCTCACATAATATATCCCAATCACTATTACATCTCCCTCTGCTCCTCCCAGTTCTTCCCAGCCTCCCTGCCATCCAGATCAACCCACTTTCTCCCTCTCATTAGAAAACAAGCATGTAAGAGTTAATAAAATAAAATATAATAAGATAAAACAAAATCTAACACACCAGAATTAGACAAAACAAACAAAAACAAACATAAGGAAAAGAGCCCAAGAAAAGGCACAAGAAACAGAGACACATGCTCCATTCAGGAATCGCACAAAACACTAACCTGGATTCAGCCCTGCTTAGACTTCTTGTCATGTACTCCCTTGGGTGTGATTTCTTCTGTTTGTTCTAGAGCTTTCTAGTGTACCGTTAAATTACTGGTACAAGATCTCTGGGGTTTGTTGTTGTTGTTCTATGTTGTTCATTGTGTCCCATAAGATTGGGTATGTTTGATTTTATTATAATTTAATTCTAGAAAGTCCTTAATTTCTTTCTCTTGACTTATTTTTCACCCAGTAGTGAGTTGTTCAGTTCCCATGGGTTCGTAAGCTTTCTGTTGTTTCTGTTGTTGATGATATCCAGCTTTAATCTGTGGTGGTCAGATAGGATGCAGGGTGTTATTTCAATTATCTTATGTCTGTTGAAACTGGCTTTGTGTCCAAATATGCGGTCAATTTTAAAGGAAATTCTGTGATCTGCTGAGGAGAAGGTATATTATTTTGTGTTTGCTGGAATGTTCTGTAGATACCTTTTAGATTCATTTGGTTTATAACATCTGTTAGCAACAGCATTTCTCTGTTCCATTTTTGTCTGGATGACCTGTCTATTGGTGACTGAAATCTCCCACTATCAGTGTGTGAGGGCCAAGGTATGATTTAAGTTGTACTACTGTTTCTTTTATGAACTTGGATGACCTTGTATTTAGAGCATAGAGATTAAGAATTAAAATGTCCTTGGTAAGTCTTTGCTTTGATAAGTCCTTCCCCATCTCTTCTGATTAGCTGTGGCTTAAAGTCTATTTTGTTAGATATTAAAATGTCTACACTGGCTTGCTTCTTAGGTCCATTCGCTTGGGATAAATTTTCCATCCTTTTATTCTGAGGTGCTGTCTGCCCTTGATGTTAAGGTGTGTGTCTTGGCTTCGGAAGGATGGAGCCTCTTTTTGTACCTGTTCTTGTTCTTGGGGAATCGAGACCACTGATGTTGAGAATTATCAATGGGAGGTGTTGATTCACATTATTTTGTTGTGGTGGTGTCCCCCAGCTCCAATTTGGTGGTCTGTGATTATTCCTTGTGGGTTTTTTAAGGAGGATAGGGTTGGTTGGAGTTTTCCTTCCAGCACCTTCTGTAGGGGCTGGATTTGTAATTAGATGCTGCTTAAATTTGGTTTTATCACAGAGTGATAAAACCATCTATTTTTTTCACCATCTATTGTGATTCCAAGTTTTGCTGTGTATAGTAGTCTGGGCTGGCATCTGTGATCTCTTACAGTCTGTAGAACATCTGTCCAGACCCTCTGGCTTTTAGAGTCTTCATTGAGAAGCCAGATGTTAATAAAATAGATCCACCTTTTCCCCTTGCAGCCTTGAGTATTCTTTTTTTTTTTTCTGTATATGCAGTGTTTTGATTATTATGTGCCAAGGGGCTTTCTTTTCTGTTTTAATCTAGTTGGTGTTCTGTATGCTTCCTGTACCTTGATAGGCATCTCTATTCTAGTCCCTAAAGTTTTCACTTGCAGATTTCCCTTAGTTTGGATTTTCTTTATTGATTCTTTTTCCACTTTCAGGGCTTGAACAGTTTTATTCAGTTCCTTCCACTGTTTGTGTTTCCATAGATTCTTCAAGGGATTTCTTTGTTTCCTCATTAAAGAGGACCTCCATCATTTTCATAAAGGCTACTTCAAGGCTTTTGTTTTGTGTTTTAGCTATACTTTCCTCAGAACCTACTGTAGTAGGGTTGCTGAGTTCTAGTGTAAATAGATTGTATTTTATGCTGGCCTCCAGGCATCTGGGTGTGGGACGATTGCAATTTTAGGTGTTGATATCTGGCCTGGTGTTTGTTGGGTCCATGTGCTGTTCCTTAGTTTCTGTTGCTCTCTCTGGTTCTCAGGAGAATATAGTGGCTGTGTGTTGCCTGGTAGGAAATCCTTCTGGAGTCCTGATAGGTGTAGGCGCTGGGGGTTCCAGGTAAAATGTGTTTCAGTATTGGGAGCTGACACTTGGGAAAGGGGATGGGCAGAGGCAGAGTAAGGGGTCTACAGGCAGGAGGAGAGCAGGGTGTTCACCAGGATCTGCTTAGTGCCCTGAGAATGGAGCCAGAGCATGAGGAGAGGCCACAATAGGTAGTCTATTACAGAATTGGGGATGAGACTGGGAGACTGAATGTGGAGAAGAGGAGGAAGCAAGATCTAAAGCTTGCCTACCCACTTCACTGGCCTACTTCTCTGGCACGCTTGGCTAGAGGGGTTCAGAGAAAGCTTGCAATGGGATAAAGCAATAATTGGGAGGAAGAAAGGGAAAGGGAAGATCTGTGTGATCCACTGGGGATGGGGGAAGGAGAGGGGTGACTGTAGGAGGGGGCGTGGCCACAAGAGGGGCGTGGTCTCAGGAGGGGGCGTGGCCGCAGGAGGGGAGGCGTGGCTGCAGGAGGTGGTCTGTATTGTGGGATATCAACCAGAGAAGACGCCTCGGATATGGACTTTAGCAATAGACACTCTTGATTAGTGGGCTGGCTACTGCACTGGGTGTTCAGGATCCCAGTGTACCCTGAGCCTTTCTCAGGGTGAGTTTCTAAGCACAAAAAAAACATGTTTTGAGTTGACATACTTTATTTAACAAGAACAGTTAGCCAGAGGCAAAACTACAGAAGCCAAAAAACAAGGTTGATACATTTCGAGACATTCCCAGAACTCTGGATTTTAGTGGATTAATTTATTTTTTCGTTTTTTCTTGTGGTGCTGTCTACATGCTGAGATTTACAGCATGAATGGTACTTCCATCATGGAGTCAGTTGTGCTAAGGTTTCAGAGCCTACTAAGGTCTGGGACCCTGTTATATTCCCCACTGGTTTTAGTGAATGAGTCAAATCATGGACTCATCCTGCTCTAAAGAGGTGTAGTTGGTCCCAAGGACATTAATTTTATTGAACTAATACATAATTGATTTTATAATTTAAGATGAAGTATCCCGCTATTAATACAATCAGAATGAGAATTAAGGACCCAGCCAGTGCTGATAGCAGAGCAGTTAGCCAGGGAACAGAAACTGGTACCAATTATCTGATTGATGCCTTTGCCTCTTTCTCTTTTTGAGTTTTCAACCATGGCATGATGTTTTTAAATTTCTCCTGATCAATTAGCATAGAAACAACAGGTTATTCCAAATCTATCTAGGCATACTTTCTTCATCTCATGAGAATTAAGTTTAAGCCTCTCTGATTTTGTGACATCATTTTCGTAAAGGAATCTAACTTTTGTTTTAATTGAGAAATGGAAACTTTTAATATTCCAGGTCCTGGGCAACCTGTCTGCTTAGTTCCTTAAAGTCCTGTTGAGCCAGGCATGCCTGCTCTGACCCAGAGTCCGCTGAGGACCAAGAGAGCTCCTTTTTTTTTTTTTTTTTTTTTTTTTTTTCTTTTTTCTTTTAAAGACCAGAGTCTCTTCTTCGGGAAAACACGAAATGGCGGATGACATCGGGAGGACACGGGGGGGGGGGGGGCCAGGATTAGGAGGCCGCGGTGGCTTCCGTGGAGGATTCGGCAGCGGTCTTAAGGGCCGCGGTCGTGGTCGAGGCCATGGCCGTGGTCGAGGCCGCGGGGCTCGTGGAGGAAAAGCTGAAGACAAGGAGTGGATCCCCGTCACCAAACTGGGCCGCCTGGTTAAGGACATGAAGATCAAGTCCTTGGAGGAGATCGACTTGTTCTCCCTGCCCATTAAGGAGTCTGAGATCATTGATTTTTTTTCCCGGGTGCATCCCTAAAGGATGAGGTTCTGAAGATTATGCCAGTGTAGAAGCAGACTCGGGCTGGCCAGCGGACCAGGTTCAAGGCTTTTGTCACTATTGGGGATTACAATGGTCACGTTGGTCTTGGTGTCAAGTGCTCCAAGGAAGTTGCCACTGCCATCCGAGGGGCCATCATTTTGGCCAAGCTCTCCATTGTCCCTGTGCGGAGAGGCTACTGGGGGAACAAGATTGGCAAGCCCCACACTGTTCCGTGTAAGGTGATAGGCCGCTGTGGCTCTGTGCTGGTGTGTCTCATCCCTGCCCCCAGAGGCACTGGCATTATCTCTGCTCCTGTGCCCAAGAAGCTCCTGATGATGGCCAGCATAGACGACTGCTACACTTCAACCTGGGGCTGCACTGCCACCCTGGGCAACTTTGCCAAGGCCACCTTCGATGCCATCTCCAAGATCTACAGCTACCTGACCCCCGACCTCTGGAAAGAGACTGTGTTCACCAAGTCTCCTTATCAGGAATTCACTGACCATCTTGTGAAGACCCACACCAGAGTCTCTGTTCAGAGGACTCAGGCTCCAGCTGTGGCTATCACATAAGGGTTTTTATAAAAGAAAAATAAATGAATTAAGTCTGTTAAAAAAAATAAAAAATAAAAAATAAAAAAAGACCAGAGTCCATATTATATAAAGCATCAGCAGAAGCAACACATTTAGTCAAACCATTGGCACACACCCACCAAGTAGTCTCAGAGATCCAGTAATATTGCTGTTGTCCAGATGAATCAATCACCCACAAGGCAAAATGGCAGGCACCAAGATAAGGGGATGTGCCTAGGTTAAAGGTTTTGAATATTTGACAAGTTCCTGTCCCACAAGTCCTCTAATGTTAATTTGGGCTGCCCCTGGGACTCATTTGAGTCACAATAAGTTTGTCAGTCAATGGGCTAACAGTCTGCTTAGCCTATGTAGTCCGGGAGCTAGAGGTCTAAGCATACAAAACCAGCAATCCTGGCCCATTTCTGGCTAGGAATGAACTCAAAAAGGAGGCCCAGCCACAGGGCATGTATAAACTCTGTAATTTTAACTCCAAAAATAAACTCCAATAAAACTAAACACTTATCAATAAACAGAGGTCAAGATGGGTGTAGGCTGCTGGTCTGCAGTCACATTGGCTCTCACCACCCCTGTATCTGTCTTCCTCAGTTCCCAGGTCCAGACCTGAGGGAGGGGGGTGTCGGTCCATGATCCTGCATTCATTGTAACCATAAAACTTGGAGGATATGGAAGGGCAGGGAGTGGAAGGACCTGGGGCCTTAACTTTAATGGGTTCATAAGCTAGGAAAGTCCACTTGACTGAGGACTATAGTTTGCTTTCTGACCTGGGTGTGGTGGATTCATGGTATAATGCCAGTACCTTCACAGCCATAGGAGTGGAGAGAATCATCCCATTGTGATCTAAGCTGATCCCAGTGTCCCTTTGGCTACCCGGTTGACCCAGACGGTATCACCAGACTCAAACAAGGAGGAACTGGTGGTGGACTTGGAGGTCGGCTGGGTCTCTCAGATAGTCTGATAAATAACCCGAACGGAGAGCTGGAGGGCTGTAGCGGCTTGAGAATGGCGTGTTAGAGAAGTCTACCAACAGCTGGCCTCTGAGCCTGCGAAGCAGTGGAGAAGGTCTTGCAAAAATAATCTCACAGGAGGCCAGTGGTAAATACCCCTCTGTTGGATGCAGTGGAGCCAAAGCAAAGCAAAAGAGGAAAGCCTATCTACCCTTTGCTGGACTCTAATGAGATTTTTGTTAGTTTCTTTTAGTGTCCTGTTTATTTATTTTTTACTTGTTCAGAGTTCTGAGGTCTATTTTTACAGTGAAGTTTCCAGTCTATGTCTAAAGCTTTAGCTGTTTAGTTGAGAGGTTTTGGCTATGGTCGACAGGCCATATGGACCCCAATGCTATGGGAGACCAAGTTAGGAGATCAGTTTTTGATCTTCGGAGCTTTTTAGTTACTATTTGAGTCGTTTCAGGAGTGAGGAACACTTCTCCACACCAGGAAAAGGCATTGTCCCTCAGCAGGCCAGAACTTGGTGAAGTTGATGTTGGTCTCACATTTGGACCCCTTCCAGGGTAAGGGTTCTGTGTTGGATTCATTTGAGCAAAAACCTGGCATCTGGCTGAGACATCTGTGCTAGGATTTCCAGCCTAGGTATAACATATGTTGGTCTGACTAAAATTTTGTGGACCCCAGATGAGTAGCCTGGCCAAGGTCAGTTACCAGAGTTCTGCCAGCTGTTTCTGGGAGAGTGACCTTTCCCTCTGGTGTTCTCATCAACCTGTGGGTTTGAACTGTCCATTTCTTCTTTACCATGGAGTTTGGGGCAGTACCGCATCATGGTATACCATCAGAATATCAATAGGCTCCACTGGTCTTAGGGCCCTTTGTCGGGTAGCCAGGTCATCAGAACGGCAGTGGAGGACAGCCATTTGTAGGAGAAGCCAGATAGCCTAGGAAGGCTGTATTTCTAACCTATGCTTTCCTCCACATCCTTAACCTCATGAAAAGCTCCTAAGATTCCACAGACTCCTCAAATCCAAAGCTAGAGCACCCAAAAACTTCCCATCTACAGCTCATCCCGTCCGTACCTCTGCGGGCTCGGGTATCGAAGCAGGAGCTTTGGTTCCCCACTATGGCTGTTTCTTTTGATTGAAGGCAGAGCTTTCAGCTTGGAGGTTTTCTTCTGACAGAAGGTAAGACCAAAATTTTGCTGGTAAATCTAACTGCATCTCATCATCAGAGAAGGTGACGGGCTTTCAATTTATGAGAAAGGTCTTGTGGCAATCAGTTCTTTGTTGTTAAACACCTCTTGAGCTACTTCAGCAACTGGGACCTACCTAAAATTTTCTTTTATAACTTTTTCCTAATATCTGGGGCCACCTGGGTGATAAAAGAAATCTTTTTAACAGCTGTGTCTAAGCCTTCTAAAAAGAACCTAGTGAAAAATATTTGAAAGTCCGCTTGGTCAGGGTTAATAGGAGAAAGAACTGTCCTGTCCAGGCCACATCGTCCAGCATCTCTATCCTCTTGCCCAGGCCTAAGGCAGCCCCTCCCCCTCTATTTCTTCAGAGAATGGTGTGTGTGTGTGTGCTTTTTTTTTTTAATGGATCTTTGGTGGAAAAGAAGGCATAAATCATGAAAGGAATAAAACTTATTTTCTTCCCAGGTATGGCCTGGGGCAACTTTCTCTCTTTTGGGGGGTTGCTTAACACAGGTGGGGGAGTTGAGGGAATGTGCATCTTAAGGGACTATTTCACTCTTCCCATATGTATGTCAGATGTCAAACGGCCTTGGATGAGAGGCCCGTGTTCCTTTCTGCCTCTGCACAGTCTGGCTTGGGCCTGATTGAACAGGAGTCAAGCAAGTTAAGCCCAGGAGTGGGCCAGGCAAAGGGGTTTTTTGGGAGGGGGCTCTTGGGGGGTGACTTATCAGAGTCAAAAGGAATTGGTTGGTGCTCCAACAGGAGGCACAGGTCTTAAGCCAGGGGATGGGATCTCACAATAGAGAAAGCCACTGGTCAATACAGGGAAACAAATGACAGAAATACATAGGCCCATCATAAAGATAGTCAGGGGTGGTCACCCATATTCATATACCCGAGACAGGGGCAATCTAGTGACATCTCACATGAATCCAGACACTGGATCAGTGGCTGCGTCTGACCTCTCCTATGTGTCTTAAACAGAAGGCGCCTTAACCAGACTTACATCCTGAGGTCACAGACCAGGCGACTTTCTAGCTTGTTAACTTTTAAGGTAGATGTGTCAGACTCCTCTGAAGCATTGATTGAAGGGAGGAGCCCTAGGGACCTGGAATATCTCAGGTTGCATACCCTGTAGGAGTCTCCTGACCACCACACACTTCCCTGCTCCAAGAAGATCTGTCTCAGGGACTGGTCTCTGGGATCTCACTGGGGTCTCCAGAAACATTATAGGGTATTTACCAGAGACTATTTAGACATGGGTTTAAGCCAATAGATAGTCTTTATTGGCTGGCCTATAACTGAACTGGTGTTTGGGATACCAATCTAGCACCAAGCCTTTCTTAGGGTGAGCTTCTAAGCACCAAAATCATGTCCTGGGTTGACATCCTTCAGTTAACAAGAACAGCAAAAGCAAGGTTAGTACATTTAGAAACTTTCCCAGAACGATGGACTTTGACGGATCAGGCCTTTATATCTGACAGGTGGTGGTGTCTACATACTGAGTTTCATGTCCTGAATGGTACTTCCACTATGGAATCAGCTGTGCTAGGGGTCTGTAGTCCTGTTACAGTCTGCTCTAGAACTAGGGATGACATTGGATTTGGAGGAGGGAGAGGTGAAGATCTGCAGTTTGCCTATTTTTAAATTGAAACACAGATGCCTTGGAATGAGAGGGGAAACCTTTTAAGTATTTTTACGTATATGTGCAAGTGCTTTCCTTACCTTTGTGTCTATGCACCCTGTGTGTGGCTAGTCCATGGAGAAGCAGAGTCAGATGTCCTGGAACTCGAGTTAGAGTTACCATTAGATGGTAATGAGCCCCATGCGGGAGCTGCCAATCAATCCCATGTCTTCCCCAAGAGCTGTGCATTCTTACCATTGAGCTCTCTCTCCAGCCTGTGGGACTACTTTAGGTTTTATGTAGTGTGCCTGTTACGGTTTAAAATTGTGCATTTGCCTTCATCTTGCTCATTGTCTCGGAGTGTTTTTGGATGAGTGGTACCTAGTTTGACTTTTTGAGATGAGTCTCACTTTGAAGCCTTGGTTGGCCTAGAACTGTGTAGACCAGGCTGGCCTGAGTGTTGGGATTAAGGTCTTTTCCTGTCACACCTGGACTGGCACCTAACTGATTTGTTTTGACACAGGGTCTCCCTCAGTAAGTCAGGCTGCCCCTTCGAAACTACCTTTATAAAAATTAGTGCCGGAATTATAGGCACACTCAACCTACCATTTATCTTTATCTTTAAAAGAGTTACACACGCATATTATCTTCATTCCCTCTTTATACTTTCAGAGTTGAGGTTTTAAGCTTAGGTGGCAGGCTACACAGCAAGCACCTTACACCTGCTAAGCTATTCCAATACCTTTTCATTCCTTTGAGAAGAGGGAGGTGTATCTTGTTATACTGCCCAGGCTGCCTCAGAAGGCCTAGGCTCAGGTGACCCTTTTTTCCTTTCTGGCTTGTCTCCCCTACTAAAATTTGGTAGCTTGGACCTGCCATTCCCCAGGGCTTCTGGAACTAGAATAGCCAATCTATTTCTCTTCTCACCAGTGTCCATACTAGGGCTCTTCTAAGGCTGAATCATAAGACAGAATTGTACATTCTCCTTGATTAAGCTAGCTTAATTTTGGCAGGACAGTTGTTCTGATATTTCTGTCCTAAAGTAGCAAAAACATGTGAGTCCCATCTCCACTTACTACAGAAATGTTTATCTCTGTAATTTTGACCAGCAGTTACTAGAAGATATACAGTCACTATTAGAAGATTTCAGTTTTTTTTTCTTCCAAGACAAGGTCTCATACAACCCAGACTGGTCTCAAATTCCCTATGTAGCTGAGGATGACCTTAAATTTCTGATCCTGTCTTCACCCCACCCAAAGTACTAGGTTTATCCCTGTGCATCACCAAGTTGTTTATGCGGTGCTGGGACCAAATCCAGGATTCATGCATGGTAGACAAGCAATCTACCTCCTGAGCTAAATCTCCCACTTATAAAAAATGATTGAGACACAGGCCTAGGGCAATGGAAGCAGGAAATTGCTACATTGACAATGTTTATTCCTAAGGGTAAAGGCAAAGATGGCAGCACGTTGGTGTTTTGTGTGCACTGCTCATGGTTGGTAGGCTGCTAGGAATGGGACTGTACACTGCATCTCACTTTACCTTGATCTCATGGACGCCCAAGAACATTTTGGTGGTGCTGGGGATGAAATCCAAGGCTTGCAGATGCTAGGCGAGTGCCCAATCATGAAGCTACTAGTCTTATCCTACTCTTATCCTGGATTTCCTGCTACCTTGGAAAGCAGAGGACCGAATACGAGAGGTAAGGAGCATGTGTGCTGTACAGCAGTCTTATTAAGAACCCAGTCATCTGAAAGTAAGTTGAAGGATAATCATGCCGATTATTCAGAATGCCCAATGTTATAACAACTCAGATAGAAAAAAAATATTTTTATTTGTGCGCACATTGAGTGTAGATGCCCAAGGAGGCCAGAAGAGGACATTGGATGTCTTGGATTCAGGACTTTTGGCAAAAGCAGCAACCTCCTCAAAAGAGAGGAGTCATCTCCAGCCCCAACTGCCATTTACTTCTCTAATTTAAGTAGCTGGGAATTCTAAAGGTACTAATCAAACATAAGACATGGGAATCTACTGACCAGACAAGGAACGCTGACTTTTGACACAGGACCTCAGTCGTCCTTTAACTCACCATGTTAATTTAAGGCTGTCCTAACTCAATTCTCTTGCCTTCCAAGTACTGGGATTCTAAGTTCAAGTCTGTATGATGCTGGGATAAACCCAAGGTTTTATGCTAGGCAAGCACTCTACCTTCCAAGCTATATCCCCAGCCCTCTTTGTTCCTGAATTGTACCAGGGCAGCATATTGTTCATAACTAAGCCAGCTTTGTAAGTGAAGGTTAAAGACTGGGTACTTGACTATCTCCTCTGGCCTAGCTTGCGTTTACAGTTTATATTCTTTTTTTTTTTAAAAGATTTATTTATTTATTATATATGAATACACTGTAGCTGTCTTCAGACACACCAGAAGAGGGCATCAGATCTCATTACAGATGATTGTGAGCCACCATGTGGTTGCTGGGATTTGAACTCAGGACCTCTGGAAGTGCAGTCAGTGCTCTTAACCACTGAGCCATCTCTCCAGCCCTACAGTTTATATTCTTAAGTTTCACACATCCAAACCATGTATATTGGTCATATTCGTACCTAGTTTGTCCCTCCCATTTCCCCAGGTACCTCCAGCATGTCTTTATGCCCCTCCTCCTTGTAACCCACTTCGATGGCTATTTGTTGTCAACAAGGCTGTGTCTGCAAGTAACAAACTTAAACAGCTGGTACATCTGTGGGATTATTTTCTTGATTAATTAAATCATTTGAAGTGGGAAGAACTACTTTTAATCTGTATCCTTTGGGGGTGGGGGAAGATACACCTTTAATCAGGACCAGACCTTTTGCTGGTAGCCTATATAAAGGACATAGAAGGAAGCTTGCTCTCACTCTATGGCTAGCCCATTTTTTCACTGCCACTAAAGCCTACTTCGAGATTCTAGCTTACACTGGACTAACACACTCACTGAGTATAATTAGCTGCCGCCTGTTGGGATGTTGACTAGTCTTGGCTTGAATTTTGTACAGATAAACTATAGCTGCAGTGAGTTTTGGCATGTGTTCTCCGGAAGACAGCATTTCACAGCACTCGTTACCTTCTTCCTCTTTCACACGGCCCTGAGCCCTTGGGGAGAGCTGTGTAGACTCAAACTTTTTAATTTTATCATTCTATGCTTTAAACTATAGTCAGATTAAAAATCTCTTTGAAGAGCTAATCTAACTCACTATGGTGTAAACGGCCCAACTGTGATTCCCAGAACCCACATTAAAGCAAACAAACAAAAAAGAGCCGAGGACGGTGGCAGATACTTGAGGTGCCAGTGCTGGGGAGGTGGAGACCACAGAATTTGGGGGGCTCAACCATCAGCCTAGCCTAGCCTAGCCTGCTTGGTGAGATCCAGGATAGTGAGAGGCCCTGTCTCAAAGGACAAGAGAAACTCCTGAGTAACACAGTTCATCCTCTGCACACACAAGGTTGAAGGATGGAGAGTCAGGTGCATTTAAAGAGGATCTCCTTCAATAGAGCCCAATCAACTTTTAGCTTTCAACTATCACGTGTCAGGATTATAGACACACACTACCCATAGTTAAAGCACAGCCCTTTAGAAACCAGAAAACGCAGCGCAGCAGTCTCGACCTGAGCCACAGGCACCAAGACAGCCACATATACTCTCACATATGGAGAGGACTGGACTGGACTGGACTGTGTTTCCAGTTGAAGCACTCTACATGATCAATTCTTCTGCTTGGAAATGTGGCCACTAAACTACACTTCTGTCAGACCACACAAGAATTTTACTCTAGGGCTGGAGCGATGGCTCAGCGGTTAAGAACACTGGCTGCTCTTCCAGACATCCTGAGTTCAATTCCCAGCAACCACATGGGGTCTTACAACCATCTGTAATGGGATCCAGCGCCCTCTTCTGGTGTGTCTGAAGACAACTATGGTGTACTCATATAAATAAAATAAATAAACCTTTAAAAAAAAAAAAGAATTTTACTCTAGTATAAACAGGGGCTTCTAATCATTTAAATATTATAGCCAGTGGTGTTTGCTGGCACATTTGAGACGCTTGTAATACTATCAAAGCCTAGAGAATGCTGTAAACACTTGTCAAAGGGGGAATTCGGGTTGGAAAGATAGCTCTCTCTCTCTCCAGGGGTTAAGAGCACTGACTGTTCTTCAAAAAGGTCCCGAGTTCAATTCCCAGCAACCACATGGTGGCTCACAACCATCTATAATGAGATCTGGTGCCCTCTTCTGGTGTGTCTGAAGACAGCTACAGTGTTGCCATACACATAAATAACAAGCAGTTCATCACCTGATGAACTACTTCCTCCTAGAAGAACATTTGCTGAGGATGTAATGACTTTTTACAACAGCTTTTTCCCAGGCTAATGGTTCGAAATCAGGATTTCTGCATGAATTTGCTGGGGCCATACCAGACACAGTTACCTGCTCAAGTAACTAAGGTCAGCTTATTGCTTACATTTCAAGTCAAAGGAGAGATCTATTATGCAATCATGTATAACAATGAGAAGATCCTTTTCCCTTGTTTATGTTGACAGTAACTTGGATATAAACTGACCCTAATGTATACTTCCTTTTCCAGTTACCTGGGATTTTTCCTGTATTTTGGTTCATGGGAGTGGGGGAAGGGTTATGATGATACACTTAAGTTTCCTACACCCATACCTCCTTTAGATATGCACATACCCATGTGTGCTACATTTTCTGCTGAATGCTTGTCTTCCTTTTAAGGAAACATGTACTTCACATTCCAATGCTCATTGTGTGAGTTTCGGTTGTTTACACAATGCCAAAGCACACACTGAAAGATCGAGCTCGGTGGTCAGCACCTCACTACAGCCCTGTTACCTACCGTGCTGTCCCCTCACCTCTAGCTAGCCCTTTGCAAACAGACTCTAAAACACACCTTACAGGAAACACAACATGTTTTAAGTGTACATCATACATTTATTACCAACAACCCTCTCAACTCCAAAATTGGGCACAGGGATTAAAAATAAAAATTCATTGCACTACTTAGTAAAGCATTACTAGTAACTCTCATAAAAAATGTACAAACTTTGTTAAAAATTTATCAAGCCTTCAAATGATTTTGGTTACAGATATTTATAATACATACATATGTTAACTGACACAATGGAATATGATTTGAGGAAATGACTCAGCAAACGATTCCAACAAGCACCCCCGTGAGCTTTCATAATCTGAAACAAACAGCAACATGAGGTAAGCAGATGCACAGTGGGGGACAGACTTAAGGAAGGCCTGGAGATACTGTGAAAATATTCTCAGAAGCAGGCAGGCAGACTGTATATGAACTTATCACAAGAGGCCCAAATATAAGAATGTTAGCAAATTACATTTCAGGTCGTGTATAAAATCTAATTTCAGATTCTGCTAAAAAAAAAAAAAAATTCAGGACATCTTGATACTTGCAGGCCTTGAGTTGTTTTGTGGAGGTTGGAGTTTTTAAAAGTACAAAATATCGTGATTCATGAAAAAAAAAAAAAACAAACTAAAAAACCAACAACAACAACAACCCCAAACCAAACCAAAATCAAAACCAAACTAAAACAAACCAAAAGAAAACGAAACCCCAAATCCAAATCATACAAAAACACCACAGCTGGGTTAGGATGGTGATGCCGATCATGTTCTAGAGGCAGAGGACGAAGGCTACCCGCATCCTCTGCCACCCGGTGCATCTCCGTCCTCATTTGCTAGCTACAAAGACACTCACCAGGCTAGCTGGAGATCACAGGCAAGTGTGCACCTAAGACAGCCTAACCCTGCCATGAACAGGTCTGCACTGCCTCAAGAGCTCTGTGCTAAGACATTTCCAGGAGACAGCAGTCATCTGCACAACAGGATTTTACCAAGACAGACCCAGAAGCCTCCTAAATTGCCAACTGCTTCTGAAAGAGAGAGAGAGAGAGAGAGAGAGAGAGAGAGATCTATCTATCTATCTATCTATCTATCTATCTATCTATCTATCTACTGGGAAAGGGGCTTCATGGCAAACACAGATAGAAGAAAAGCTCCTTTCCAGCCGTGAGCACAATGAGCCTTGGGAGTCAGTCTGTCTGCAGTAGTTAGGAAAGTGCATCAACAGGATGGATGCTGAGTGGAACAGTGTCATGTTAGAGCTGCTGTACAGGTACAAAGTTTCTGAAGCTATATAAAAGTCTATATATAAGATGGACTTTTTACCATTTTAAACATGATTTCTTTAAATTAAAAAATAAAGATTAAACTGTATGTGATTTGGAGCTGATTAGTATATATGTCAATAATTTTGGTATTTAACACACCTTTTATTCATTAGGAAGCGGACAGGGGTTATCCTAATGATTTAAAAGTAACGTGCATTTTACCACTGTTTACATATTTCCGACACTAACACAAATCTAGGGGCAATAGAATGTAGGTCAAATCCTATTTGTCTAACTAGATAGAGGCAACGGTGTCTGGAAGAGGACAAAATTGTGCTTCTGTGTGGATTAACTTTCCTGAACTCTAGGCTGTGATGAGCTTAGAGAAACTTCAAGGGATGATAAGGAACACGGCAGTAACAAGTAGTTGAACACTGTCCCTGTCTGAGTAAAAAAACAGGCCTCAGGCCTGGTGCCAACTGTGAGTTGAGTGAGGTTGGCAGGCAGGTGTCACGGCTGCGAGTGGAAGGCTGCAGCCTGTGTGGCTGCACACATGCTGACACTCACAGAGGCAGAGAAGGCTGAGCACACTGAGGAGAAAGGAATCCAATGTTGCTGAAAAATGACCTCAAACAATCTGATTTATGTTCAATGAACCTATTTTTAAAAAATATACACACACACAGCTATGTATCATTTCAGATTAAATAAAGGTCAATTCCCGTTTGACAGCATTATTTTTTTTTTATACAAAAATCCAATCTTCACTTACACTGCAAGTATTCTGGGCACCTGTTGTATTAAGCTTTTCTCATTCTAACATAAATTAAGAGTAAGACATCAAAGCAAACCAGGCCTGAGAAATGAGCTGTCACAGCACTTGACCCATTCTGAAACAAAAGGCTTCAGTGAGAATCTTTACTGAGGGAAGAAGCAGACAACCTCAGGCTTGGAGTGTGTGAACTCAACACCACAGAACTCAAACACAGAAACAAACAGTTCTCTTGAAACCGTTGTTGCCCATGGAGGCCTGAGTGAAGAACACAAACCAGAACCAGGCTGAGTCGCTAACAGGTTTTGCTCTAGAAGAAGTCAAGGAGGCAAGACTTCCAGGACCAGTGTGTTCTTAAAAATCTATCACTCAAACATCTTCAGAACAGACCATAAATCTACACATTAATAAAAACCCAGGTCCTTTCTGTAAGGAAGCTACTGGAAATGTAAAGAAAAAGCAAGTAACACTCAGATCACTGATTGAAATGCTAATATTGCTAATGATGATATATATGATATTGCACCTTCTTTTTGGAAATAGCAAGTTGGAGACTAAGTTTCTTTTACAATAGAACTGAAAATTAAAAAAAAAAAATCAGGTCATGGAGAATCTGATACTTTTTTCTTAAGTGACCCACTTAGGATCACGAAGGAAGAGAAGGGGACAGCTGCCTGAAGCAAAGGAAGAAGGCTTTTCTCATTCCACTCATTGGGAGGGAAGGGGATGGAGTATTCAATGCTTAGAATCGATGCACCCTTAGCAATCAGTGTGCAACAGCAAACACAAGGGAAACCAGTGTACAGTACTAGTGCTGTTTAAATAACACACCAGATTATACATTGCAGCATAATTAAAACTACACACACATTCTGGGTACATGCTGGTATATAGATCTCACACACACAGTAGCTACCATGCTCCCACACATGTAGTTGCACACTCTCTCACAGATTCACTGATCACCAGCAGTCATACGCTGCACTCACTTCCACTCACAGTTTCTGAAGGCTCTATATAAGGTAGATTGCTATATCATCTGGAGCTACCACTTTTTATAAAAGCACATGCTAAAAGATCACGTCCACTGTAATCTTGCAGCAACACTCGGAATGATCACACAAAAACCAGGGAATGTTAGTGCACACACAAAATTAAGCTAAAGAAAAGGTCTTTGGAGTTCCAATCACACAGTTAGTATAACAATCCCATAATTGTGAAGACTAATTGTAAGCTTTTATAGTTGATTAAGTCACACAGTGCAAAGAAAGGTCCATTGACCCTTTTGGTAAAGGGAGGGCTGGAAGCCACACAGGTTAAGTTCAATGGATAGTCCATATATACATGTGATGAGGAACACCCAAACTACATTTGTGCTCTTAGGCTGGTCACTCTGAATCCCGATGCACTTCTGAAGCATCAGCTCGGCAAATTGGGCAAGTACGATTTCCCTGAAAAACAAGAGGAAGGAAGCTCATTGAAGTCACATCTCATACAGTCAAGTACCAAGTTCATATACTCTCATATGGTCTTTACGTTCTATTTCTTTAAAAACAAATCCTAAACCTAGATGGTGGAGGCAAGAGAATCGTAAGTCAGGCAAGCCTCAGCTACATGAGAACTTGTTTCAAAACAAAACAAAACAGCTAGATAACTCACTTTTTAATGACTTTGTTTAAATTCATAAACATGACTTGCTATTTGCAATTAGTTTGGAAAAAAAAAACTTAAAATCAAGATCTTGGCTGTTCTTTTTGGTTTTGGAGGAAGGATAACAGGGATGGGGCTGGGCATTAAATCCAGGATGCCATACACACTAGTCTTCAGAATGGAGCCCTCCTCCTGTCCTCACCTCTTCACAGTGCTAGGACTTCACATGCCAAGAGCAGGCCTGGGTCCAGTCTTCACTACTCTTAGTTTTTGCAAGGTCTCTCTGTTGTGTAGATCAGGCTGACCTCCAACTCAACGAGACCCACCTGTCCTGCTTCCTGAGTGCTAAGATTAACAGAGTAAGGTCATACTGTACATGGTTCCCACTTACTCCTTCCCTGACTCCTAACGTGTTTTTTTCCCTTTATTTCCACAGGTGGGAAAAACAAAGGCATCACTTACTGTCTTACCTGCTATGACCACTACTCAGCAAACACTCTAATTCCCACATTATGATGGATGGCTCTGAGAGAGATCAGTCTTCTAGGCTGTTTATCACTACTCACTATGCCTGGCTCACCCTCATCCTATTCAGTTCCTTTCTGAGGAATGTATTTTCTGTCTCATTCTCTACACTGTGGCCAGGGAGGTTTGTAAAACACAGCTGCAGTAGCACCCTCCCCTTGCTTTTCAGAATCAAGCATAAACTCCTCCATGCTTCAGACTGACTTTTCAGTAACCAGTGACATCATCATCGGGTCTCCCCTGTGCACCACCCCTCACACACACACACAAGCCATGTTTTTGTTTGTTTTTTCTATGAAGTTTAGACTCTTCATTTTCAGGATTTAGTAGACAGGTCTTACTATGTAGTCTGGAATGGCCTTCGGGGCAAGACTTTCCTGGCTTAGCCTTCCCTTGAGTGGGAGGATCACAGGTATGTACCAGAACACCAGCTCTACCTTAACTGATTTCCTTATTAGACTATAAAAGTTGTCTAATTAGCACATTCCACTAAAAAACTCTCAAAATTGACTATTTACATTCTTTTGTCATTTTATTTATATTTTATTCACATAACTAAGACTACACAAAGCAAAAGCTTAAAAAGGAAGACAAGAGGCCTCAGCAGTCACGCTGAGAGACCACTGACTGCTGCTGGTCTTCATCTTTGGGCTTTCTATATGCACAGAAGGACTGATCAGAATTTAGTAAAAAGCTTATTCCTCAGAAAAATCTCTGGCAAAAAAGCCTCAGCAAGGTCCCATCATGACTCTGATTTAATTAAAAAAGAATTCTCAGGAGCCCAGGTCTTAAGCCCAAGGTTAAAATGAGAACACACAGATAATAATAGGGACACATCGAGTGCTTGCTCCCTGCCTTGCCCGTGTGAAACTGCCACCTCGTTGATGGCGACAATTACCTTCTTAAAAAACAAACAAACAAACAAAGCTGGAAACTGCACCCAGAAGTCACCCATGCTAAGCACACACAGGACCAGTCTATCTTCAGTCCAGTCTCTACAGCTGCTCTTACCTGGACTTCTCACAGAGTGTTCCCTGTAAACGCCATGCTTCCATCGGCTCTCCTGTGCCCCACCCGCCTCCAAACCATGGACTTACTCAGCTGATCTTATCATCAACAGAAATGCCAAGCATAGTCACTCTCTTTACACTCGTGGTCACTTTACCTTAAGCCATTTATCAACACACTTGGCATGGAACTCGTGGTTACAGGGTAAGACTCTAAGGAGCTGCCTTGACTCAAAATCACACATGCACACTACACACCTGGAAAAGAGCAAAGAAATCATTTTTGGTCTTCTATTTTTTTATGACTATTATGTTTAAAAAACTATTCTTGGTTATCAAAATATCACTTTAAAAAAATTACCACTATCCTAAACATGATGGTGCTAAGGGATTTACTGAGGGT
Organism: Grammomys surdaster; assembly: GCF_004785775.1. Lineage (NCBI taxonomy): Eukaryota > Metazoa > Chordata > Mammalia > Rodentia > Muridae > Grammomys > Grammomys surdaster. Next base: position 5,065,807 of record NW_021604644.1, on the reverse strand, counting down.
TCTTTGATTTATTGACAGATTATCAAAAGTGTCTGGTTAAGGAGCAGGAGAGATGGCTGAGTGCGGAACAGTGTTTGTAAGCATGAAGACCCAAGCATCCATGTACAAAGCCAGGCATGGGTGTGTGTGCAAGTAACCCCAGCACTGGGAGGTAGAGACAAGGAAGTCTAGGGTTCCTGGCTGGCCTATGTAGAGGCAAAAGCAAACTAGCTTAGTAAGGGATCTTATTTCAAGACAATAAAGTGGAAAGCAACAGAGGAAGACACCCAATGTCTTGTGCAGGCACAGGCTCATGCACCATTCACATGCAGGCACTACACAACTACACTCAAACATGTTACACACTCACCAGAAAGAACAAAAAACAAGTGACAAAAAGGGTCATTTCTAATTAACATCCCAGTCCATCTGAAAACTAGAGATATTAGACCACCAATAATGTATTATTCTTAGAAGTACTGGAGTAAGGTTGAGCATGTTGGTGGACACCTTTAATCTTAGTGCTTAAGACAGAGGCAGGAGGATCTCTCTGAGTCTGAGGCCTGCCTAGACTAGTGAGACCCTGTTCTTCCCTCCTGTACCCCTCCCCCCAAGAGTACTGGAACAGTAGGATATTCTCAAGAAAAGAAAAAAAAAAAGCAATATAGAAGACTCCAAAATCTTACCCCATATACGAAATCAATTACGGATGGGGAGGTGGTTTGGTGGATAAAGTCTGTTGTATAAATAATAGGACCAGAGTTCAGACCCAAAGGTCTGACTCACATAAAAATGCTGGGATTCCTGGGACAGGCTGGCTAGAGAATCAGTGAGGTTCAGTAGAGACTCTGACTTCTAGAACTGCAGAATGATTCAAAGGACACCTGATATCAACTTCTGATTTCTATGTGCACACGCACTTGCATATAACACAACGAACACACACAGTATGAGAAGCACAGTGTTATAGGATTCCAGCTATGTGCTATCTAGAGACAGAGGAGACAAGGCATTAAGAGGATGAGCGGCAGGCAGGCAGTGGTGGCCCACGCCTTCAATCCCAGCACTCAGGAGGCAAATGCAAGTGGATCTCTGCTGAGTTCTACAGAGCAAGGCCAAGTTCTATTACAGGTGGGGCTACACAGAGAAACTGTCTCTCAGGGAAAAAAAAAAAAAGAGAGAGAGAAAAAGAGAAAAAGAGAGGGAAAGGGAGAAAGAGAACAGGGCTGAGAAGATCAGGAACAGTGGCTGCTAATAGGTTAAGAGGAAACCATTTTTTTTTTTTTTTGGAGCGATGAAATGGTCTAAACCTGTGGTGATAGCTGCACAATTTTATAAATACCCTAAAAAAATTAAAATAAGCCAGGCTGTGGTGGTGCACGCCTTTAATCCCAGCACTTGGGAGGCAGAGGCAAGCGGATTTCTGAGTTCGAGGCCAGCCTGGTCTACAGAGTGAGTTCCAAGACAGCCAAGGCTACACAGAAAAACCCTGTCTCGAAAAGCAAAACAAGACAAAAATTAAAATAAAATTAATAAAAAAAACCCACTTAAATTCAGTGAACTTTCTGATATGAATTTCAGCTCATTTTGTATTCAAACCTGTACTTAAACTTCACTATCAGTCACTTGCTATTGTAACTTAGGGAAACTTAAAGAGTCCACAAGGGGGCTGGAGAGATGGCTCAGCGGTAAGAACACTGGCTGCTCTTTCAGAGTTCAATTCCCAGCAAACCACATAGTGGCTCATAACCGTTTACTGATAGATCTGGTGCTCTCTTCTGGCCTGCAAGCATATATGTAGGCATAACACTGTAGACATAAGACAAACAAACAAATAAAAATGAATTTTAAAAAATCAGTCCATATGACTAGACTCCCTTAGCAGGAACCTGGTCAGGGTCTATGCTAACCACCCACCTTTATCACATTCTCTCAGGCACTCAGACTTTAGCTTCCTAAAGGTAGTAGGAGTGTCACAGACACATACTTACAAAGTCTGCTCTGACTGGTGGTTGCTAGGGTTGAACCTGTAAGAAGGAAGCTGCTCAATATCAGCTTTAGTCAGTCCCCGAGGTTTCGCCTCTCCCAGTCTCTCTGCCAGGTTTAACAGGGCCTAAAGAGGAGAAGGAGATAGATTTTTCATCTCTTTACATTTCCTCCTGGAGTACTATCATAACAGTTTAATTTCTTGTGTATGTGCACCTGCATGCACACACATGGTACCATGGAGCACAAGCAAAGGTCTGAAGGCAGTGTATGTGGGAAGGCGGTACTCTCCATTACACCAAATGAATCCCAGAGACTGAACAAGAGCCCTTTGGCAATCCACTGGAGTAACTTCTATTTTTTTTTTTTTTTTTGAGACAAATATCAATTTGTAAACTAGACCGTTGCTTCAGTCTCTCAAGTGCTTGGACTTACAACTCTTCATTTTATATAGGTAAACTATGTACTTAGGCTGTAACTAAGCTGTACTCTAAACTTAAGATTTTTCACATATGCTCACAAGAATAGTCAGTCATTAGGACAGCAATCAGGATAGCCACTGAGAAGTGATAACCATCACACAAGAATTTCAGGATGATTTTATCAAAGACAAATTCATTTCCAAAACAGTAGAGGTAAATATACAACAGGGCCAGGTATTCTAATAAGAATGACTCTGGCTCAACAAAGTAAAGGCACTTGTCATGGGCCTGACAACCTAAGCTTAATTAATCTCCAGACCCACATAGTAGGAGAGAACCAACTCCCACAAACCTCCCCATGACATGGCAAAGGCACCACATGCACAGAGCCATAAGAAACACAGACATTTTCAAGACTTAGTTTAGATATGACTAACTGTATAGACTAACTCGTGCAAAGTGAGCCTTGGGGAGGTGGGTCACGTCTATTACATAATCAATTTATTAAAGATAGAAAGATGGCTCAGCAGTTAAGAGCACTGACTACTCCTCTAGAGGATCTCGGTTCTAGCACCCATATGGGGTTCACAACCATGTGACACTTTTTTAGCCTCTAAGGGCATCACACACACACACACACACACACACACACACACACACACACACACGGTACACAAGTATACACATAGGCCAAACATCTATACACGCAAGAAAAATTTAAAAACACAACCATGGCATCATATTACAATTAATTTAAAATCAAATATCCAATTAATATTCAAATACTACTGACTATTTTTAAAGCAAGCATTGTATTCAAATAGGGACACAATGTCATCATATGTAAAGTCCTATATATGCATGGGTGTCAATAGAGATTAGAAGCAAGATGTTGGATCCCTTGAAGATAGAGTTACAGATGTTTATGAGTCCCTGATGTAGGTGCTGGGATCTTTACTCTGGTCCTTTGATAAAGCACTAAATTCTTTTAATAGTTGTAGCATTTCTCCGGCCTCTCAAGTTTCATTATCCTTATATTTGTTGAAGAAATCAGGTCAAAGACCTGTAGAGATTCCCAGTGGGTGGCTGTGACTGGACCTCACTTAGTGGAGTGCTTGCTCAGCACACACAGAACTCTGGGTTCCAGCTCCAGGACAACATCAAACCAGGTGCGGTAGAACTCTTATGGACAGGACTCAGAAGACAGAGCAGGACTAATCAGACAGGCAAAGCTATAGAACAAGTTAAAGGTCAGTCAGCTTGGGGAACCTGTCTCAAAATTAAAACAAAACCCACAGATGTTCCCAATGTGACTTTAATGACTTCCACTTCTGACTTGGTTCAGCACATTCCTGTACAATGAGAGATCTGACTTGTCAGGCCCATTGCGCTCTACTGTTCAGCCACCAGGTACAAATGAACCTACTGTGCCATTAATTCATCAAGGCTGGGAGAATGATACTAATTTCATCATTATTAAAGAAATATTCTTATAATGAGTAACTTACCCACACCAAATTGTAAAAAAGATCAATAAATTGAGTTTTTAAAGTGTTGACCATGAACTCATATTTTAAAACACTTGATATATCTTATTATGTTTACTGATTTTACACTAGTACCTCACTCTCCCTTAGTTGTTAATGGTTCATTATTCATGTCCTTCAACCTATAACTAGGTTGTCTTTTTATATAAAGATTAAGTGTCTTGCTATACAACTTGATCTTGGAACTTGAGATCCTCCTGTGTCAATCCCAACATAATGCCTCAAATCTCCATTTTCTCCCGTTTTGAAGACAAGGTCTTACCATGTAGTCTGAGCTGACTTTTAATGTGTTATCCTCTGCTTCCAGCTCTTAAGTGTCCGGACCATAGGCATGTGTCACCACACAGGTCACAGACCATATTCCACAGTGTGCTAACACTTCCCTCCTTCAACCATATGCAAAAATAGATGAAATAAAAATAAATAAAAATCCCCCTTTTCAAGATTCAGCTCAGACACCTTTGCTTCCATAATTCTTTTTTAAACACCTAATCAAAACTTACCACTTTCCACCGTTTGCATCCTCCCCCTGGAATTATAAGTATGAACAAGTCTACCCACTGTAATAGGTATGTGGCAAATGTTCAAATACCTTAGGGACGCTAAATAATTTTTTGGATTATTTTTATCTTAAAATGCAAAGTTAACTTCATAAATGTTTACGTGAAAGGATAATACATACAACACTCCCCAAATAAATTCATAGATTATCTACTAACCTCATAATTTTCAACTTCTCCATCTTCAACATCCAACTCAAAGCTGAAAGTTGGGCCCACTGCAGGAGGTACTGGAAGCATTGATCTACAGAGAAAACCAGCAAGGAAACATTAGTAAGGATGTACAACAACACAGATAATGACAGAAGGACAAAAGACAGATTACATGGACAAAGAATGGTCAATGCTAAGTAGTGGCATTAAAGGCAATGACTTTACTAAACAGACAGAAATTGAGAGTAAAAACAAGCTATTCGCAATAGCGTAAAGAGATAAATATATGAAGGCCAGAGATAGCTCAGGAGGTAAAGGAGATCTGTCAAGCCTGATATTCTGAACTTGATCCCTAGAACCTACATGATGATAAGAGCATTCAACTCTCACAGTTGTCTTAATTTCCACAAGTGGACCAAAGTATGCGCATGCACAGAGGCCACTGTGTGCACATACTCATGCTGAATAAATGAATGTAATGAAGAATTTAAATGTAGGAATAGATTTAATAAAGCATATGTAAGACCTATATAATAAAGACTGATAAACAGTTAATATATATGTGGACTAGAAAAATTACTAGTTACCACTATTCCTTCATATTGATCTATGGATTTAAAACACAAAACTCTACTAAACCTTATAATATAAATGTCTTTTTGTTGCAGGGTATGTGATCACATTATGAACCGAGATTGTGTTGTTTACTAGAAAAATCTGTTTCTAGTTGTAATGTGGCTCAGCCCTTAGTGCACACTTAATCCTCAGTGCACGTCTTTAATTCCAAACAATAAAGGTAAAGTTACTTTGTAGAGAAAGCACCCATGTTTGAAAGTAATTAAGTCTAATTGAGTTGCAGAAAAAATGATGACTCGGAAAAAGATCTGACAGAATAGGATGTGCACAACTCTCACAAGAACAGAGGAGAGGGAAGCTACCTGAGGGGCAGTGCAGAGAAAGGAAAGGAAGTTCTACTGGGACAGTTGTACACTGACAGGTTACAGAGAAAGAACAAGTTAGACACAGGTGAAAACAGAACGAGCCAGAGAATGAGAAGGAGCCAGGAAGACTACAACAGATTGCCAAAGCTAGCATGCGGCCAAGCAGAACATTTCAGAGGCTGAGAAAGAAGCCAGCAGTCAGTTTGGAGAGGAGTTTGAGCCAGAACAGCTCAGAAAGAACTAGAAAGGATGAGCTTCTTCAGCAGTTAAGTCTTGGAGGCTGAAAACATTCTAGCCCTAGATTAGACTGCACAGAGCCTAGAAGCTTCCAAGGCTAAGCCTCAGTTAACAGAAAGAGGCAGTAAGCTTCCAAAAGGTGCTAATTACTATTACTACAGGAGAAGAAAAGTTACTTTTATAGCTTTTAGTACAAAAAGAATGCTAATTTTAAAGTTTACATGGAAATACAGAAGATTAAATAGAAACATTTCTGAGCTACTAAGTTGGGAGGTTATAGTACCTTATTTTAAGACAAATAGGAGAGGAAGGTATATGGTAAGGGGAAACAGGGGGAAGCTAAAATTATCAGAAAAATAACTTGAAGCTTAAAGATTACATTTCATACTTGTCTTAGAAAGTAATTACAGACATGATTAAGTCCCAGTCAGGGAAATAACAACAACAGTAATATATTCCATTCTGGGAAATGTCAAGAGAAGCAGGTAAGCAGAGAAACCTACTTTATTTTCTTTATTTTTTTAACCCTTCTTTTCTATGAAATAGGATCTTGCTATGTAACCACACCTGGCTTGGTACTTTTTCTGTACAGCAAGCTGGCCTTGTATTTAGGGGTAATTTTTGTGCCCCAGCTTCTTGACTCCTGGGATTACAGTATGCCACCATACCCAGCTTCCCACATCCACTTCTACTAGCTGTTTTACTATAATGGCCTGAGCTTGAGAACAGAAGAATTCACCCCCTCAGACACCAGGGTAACAAACCACACTGGATTTGGCCTACTTCTACTCTTCATTATGTAAGAAATAAAATTATGCCATGTTTAACCCATGATGTTCATTACAGATAAACTTAATCCTAACAGACTAGCTAGTTCTAAGACATAAAAATGACTTCTTGTCTTTTCTAAGAAAAATACCATCAAAAATGATTCTAGGGCCTAAGAGACAGTAAGGTTGCTCCCTGCAAGCCTGATGATCTGAGTCTGATCCCTGGAATTCATATAGTAAAGAGAACAAACATTCCCAAGGTGTCCTCTGACCTCCACATCCACATACAAGTTGTGGCATACATGTGCTCCCCATCCCATACATTCTAGTAAGTGTAAAAACTAAAACAACAACAACAAAAAACAAAAATCCTGTTGTTTATGACTCTAGGAGCTGAAAAGATGGCTCAGCAGTTAAGAGCACTTGCTATTCTTGCAGAGGACTTAGGTTCAGTTCCCACCATCAATACAGTGGCCCACAACCATCTATAACTCCATTTCCAGAGAGCTAACGCCCTCACCTGGGCTCTATAGGCACTGTATGCACGTGACATGCATACATATACTTGCAGGCAAAAGACTCACACAAAATACAATCTACAAAACAAACAAAACAAAACAAAACAAAAAAACTGATTCAACTGTGTAAGTGGCAAATACTTTAAATTTTTCCATTTTGCAATTTGATAAATAATTTGAGTTTTCTACCTTCTCATTTTCTTCCTTAATAAATGGCTTCCAAGTCCCACTTAACATCAAGCCAAAGCAGTAACTTAACACATACTAAATGACAGACCACAGAGAAGGCATTCATAAAGCAAAGAATCTCAAGAGAAGTCAGAAGAAGGAACTTACAACACGTATGGTAGTAAGCTGGGATGGTAAGGAGGAGGGGGTATCGGCTGCTGGGATCGGTATCTACTCCGTCCTGTGAGTCTCCGAGGCATAAATGGTGGATAAGGCTGTAGAAGGGTAAGGTTGAAAATGATCATTCTATGTTTATAATCAATGTCAAATAATCTACTTTTTTTTTAAACTAAAAAAAATTATTGTATATGCATGATGTATAGACAGGTGTACATGTTACAGCATGCATGTGAGGATCAGAGGACAAGTCGATGCCATTGCTTCCCTCCTCCCGGAGTTGCCAGGCTTACATGGCAAGCACCCTTACCCTCTGACACCCTTGCTGGCCCCAACATGGCTTTTTGTTTTTGTTGATCATGTTTTTTGTTATCTCTACATAGCCCCAGCTGTGCTGGACGTCACTATGTAGACGAGGCAAGTCTCCAACTCAGAGCTCCAACTGCCTTTGCTTCTGCCTCCCAAGTCTAGAATAAAATTCAACTTGCTTTTTCCCCCCTATTAAAGACTTATTTACTCTGTGTGTGTGTGTGTGTGTGTGTGTGTGTGTGTGTGTGTGTGTACGTACACTATTGTTCTCTTCAGATACCAGAAGAGGGCATCAGATCCCATTTGCAGATGGTTGTGAGTCACTTTGTAGTTGCTGGGAATTGAACTCAAGACCTCTGGAAGAGCAGTCAGTGCTCTTAACTGTTGAGCCATCTCTTCAGCCCAGTCAACTTGCTTTCTTTCTAAGACAAGGTCTTCCTATCTAGCCCAGAGCAGCCAGGATCTTGCTCTGTAGACCAATCTGGCCTTCGTAACTTACAGCAATCCTTCCTAGTGCTAGATTACAGGTCTGTGCTATCATGCTCAGCTGATAGCTGCTTTTTAAAAAACTTACTGTTTAAGTTGCATTAACTAGTTCTTTAATACAACCAGGATAAAACACACATGCAAGTGATTTTAAGAACACATGAATTCTGAAAACTCAAAATAAGTTGTCGAACAATTAAATGAGTATTAACAATGAATGAAGACTTACTACTCCAAAGGACATCTCCTGATGCAAAGGGTCATGTGTCAGGAACTGCAAAGGAGCTGACGGAGGTAATGTTGGGGGATGGGCCGAAGGGGGATAAGTAAAACTGCCTACTTGAAGATGTTCTCCTAAGAGCTCCACTTCATTTTCTATCCTCTGCAGAGGCTGTGGGGGGGAGGAGGGGAGAGAGAGGAGAAATCAGCATTACTCCCAATGCTTTTAAAAATTGTTTTTTTTTTTAAACAATGTTTTCAAGTCCATTGTTGATACATCGAACTAAAAAAAATAAGTGGACCCAAGATTTCCTACCTTTAATTATAGTCTGTCTTATTTACACATTAGCATTTGCATCATCTAGTATAGTTTACATGTCCTTTGTTTTGTTTTGTTTTTTTTTTTCCTAATATGTAAGTCCTTTATTGTCCTCAAAGAGCCCAAATTGTATTTGTGATCAAGATCTTGTTTCTGGAGCTAGGAATCTGAGGCCTCACTCGTCAGCCTGCTGCACAGTTCCCTTCTCAGACACATAGATGCCATCCAAAAACTTTTTTTAATATCTTAAATTGTTGTAGCTTGCTGAATCAGAGCCACTAAATTTGATACAAGTTCTATATCATTTCCTGCAAGGATTAATTAATCCTCTGGGCTTGAGAGACAGAACAAGCAACACCTGTCCTCATCTGAGCCCTGTGGATGTATTTTTCACCCAAGAAATTTCAGATTTCAACCAAAGACCCATTCTCCTGAATAAGGACGTTGATGAGGAAGTGAGCACACACAGACCTCATCTTGTAACGGAAGCCTGGTGTAACACCCTTGATCATGTTCTGAACATGACTGCAGATGGTTCTGACAGTGGCCAGTTCCTTTCTGTTATCCCACCATTTGTCAACCTGGAGCATCTTCTTTTTCTTTCCAAGAAGACTCAAGCTCTACACACTGATGTGATTGAAGTCCTTCCACAGAGTTCCCCTGGGGCCCTTCACAATGACGGTGTGCCCCTTAAGAGTGATGTCGACATTTTCCAGAATGTCGACAGTCTGATTGCTGAGAATGGTCTTAATTCTCTCAGTAGATGGGGCAAAAAGAGTATACATGTCCTTTAATACTCAAGCTTTCAAAATGGGAGAGGAAAAATCATAGCAAGTTAAATATGGAAGTTAAAAGTTTCAGTTATCACAATACCCTGATCAACAGAGAATTTCAGACACTGAGCCTCCCTGAAGAACAAGCATATGGTATGTGTGTATGTCAAAAGTAGAACAATGGGGCATGGTACAGTACAAGTTTCACTCCAGTACAAAAACAAAACTCGTGGGCTCTGGTGTCAATCAGTATGTGACTTTTAGACCAATTCTAAGTATTCTGACTTACAAAACTGACCTATTTCTAGCTTACTTCAGAAGTGTACTATGGCTAGGCATCCTAGCATATACCTATAATGTGTTTATTAACACTTGGGGTAAAGGGAGGAGGACTGTTTGAGGACAGCCTGAGAGACTCCAGAGAGACTCCAACCTAATGTACTGTGAGCACCATGCAAGCAATGATTATAAAGCACACTGTACTTTGTTTTCTTAAATGGTGTAATAGGTAGACTCACTCTAAGCTTCTTTTGCATAATAATGTCTCCCAAACCTGGGTTAAAGGAGACCGTTTCAAAAAACATTACTAACCAATAAAAGAAGGAAGAGGAAAAAAATGAGAAAAGGAAGGAGGACAAGGAGGAGGGAGAAGAGAAGAACAGAGCTAGCTACAGAGATAACTAAGAGGTTGCTCTTCCAGGCAAAATTCAGTTCCCAGCACCTGTACAGTGTGGCTCACAACAGACTGAAATGCCAGCTCCAGGAGGCACTGACGTTTCTTCTCATCTCCATACGCACATGCACATATGGGGACACGTGATGTATACACACATTCTCTCTCCCCTCTCCTCATCTTTAAAAGTTTAAGTACGGACAATTAAAAGGTTTCCAACCTTTCAATTTAGAAATACATGAATGAGACATTGAAATGGCTCAGATGGTGCCTGCTGGAGAACCTGGCAACCTGAGTTCCAGTTCTTGAATGCACATAGAAGGTAGAAGAAAACCAACTCCATGAAATTGTGCTCTGACTTCTATATGCCATGCACTCCTTCCCCTCAACTATACAGTGCACACAAGTAAGAATAGACTTAAAAAATCATTAGAATACATAAAATAGGAAAAAAAAAAAAACCCTAGTACCAATTAGGGAAGAAGTTTCCTTTGCTTCAAAGTGCCTGAGAGACTGCAGATATGAAATAATAAAATTCACTTAAGGTAAGTAATACTAAAATAACAAGGAAAAAATTTAAAATAAATTATTTAAAATTGAAAGTAACTGAAAAGTATGTTTAAACTAACTTATTTGTAAGTCCCTTTAATTCTTTCAAGAGCTATATAAGAATACCAATGTCATATGCTTAAATGGAAATTATTTACATTTACTAAACTAGCCTAATCTAAACATTCCGGAAAAACTAGAAACATAAAGAGAAATACGTACCGATCGTGACTGCTGTGTTTGGAAAGGGACAAATTGGCCTGGTGGTGGCAAGTGAGGCGGATGATGGGGAGAAAGATGAGGAGGATGTATAAGAAACGGATCACTAGAAATGAGGGGTGGGAACGCAGCATATGGTACTGGTAAGTGCTGGACTGAACATGCCTGAAGCATCTGTAAGAAAAAAAAAAACATTTCTTTTAGGTTAAAAATGCCAGAATATAAAATATTCTTGAAAAAGTTATGAATCAAATTGCCACACCAACTCATACAAAATATGTAACTTATATTAAGTACTGGAATATTTTTCTATCTATAAGTAAGAATTCACAGTTTAGCCTGTCGTTTAAGGAGAGGGAGCACTGTGCAGAAGAAGCTCTTCTTTACTGTCCTCTCACTGTGTCAGTTGGTAAATATCACACAATGCTTCACTCTGCTCCCGAGAGACCTGCTTGGGTCATTTAATTATTACATTGATACACGTATGTTTATTTTAACCTCACAGGTAGACCAGAGGGTTAAACTTATACTTAGATTTTTTCCAAGTGCTTTCCTCTGAAGATATGTTACTGAGACCCTCTGGATCTCAACCACTTCATTGTTAAGAAAGTTAACTATGAGTCAGAATATTACAAGCTAAAATGTAAGCTCTACAGGGAAAAACATGTAGAATGAATCTCAATGTCCCCACAGCACTAAGCAAGTAATTTTACCTTCCAGATCAAGTTTACAGACTGTCACTCAAGAGACCCTAATGAAGCCTCAGTAAGGGCTAAGATGGCTATCTGCTGAATGCTACATTACTAAGTCTAACACAAACATTTATTAATGTTTAATTACAAACTATTTTTATAGGAAGAAATATGGTTTAAGACACTTAAATGTATATACTTTAATCACTGTAAATAAAATGTATTATACTTTAAGGCTAACTTTATCTAGTGGTCACTATAATTATGCTGAGACCTTTATTATAGTAAAATTATCTTTTTGTTGGAAGTGAAGCTACAAAGACAGTTTTTAAACTTTGTCTGTTAGCTAGCCTAAGCAGGGATTATAGACTTAAGTCATAAAAAAAAAAAAAAAAACACAGGCTGGCATACTTATTTTAAATAGTTAAAATCAACTGAGAATAAAGACATAGACTTACTGGAGGAGGCACACTACAGACAGGGAGGTGTTGTCCACTGAAAACAACAGAGCACCCTGGGACCTGCTGTGCACTGCAGGCAGGGATGTGCTGGCCGGTGCAGAGTGGAATCCCATGGGGCGCCACTGTGGTCACCGTGTAGGAAACAGGAACTGTTCCTTGATGGAGCTTTTAGGGAAGAAAAGTAGAACTTTTGAGAAAACGTTACCTATTTTTAAAGTTAAGATGTGAGGGCCTGGAGAAGTAGATCAATTGGTATGAGGTCCTGGGTATGACCCCAGCACCATTTGAACCAGGCATGGTGGTGCATTCATGTAACCTTGGCACTGGGAGGGGGAACCAAAAGCATCAGAAATTCAAGGTGTTTTATTTACATAGTACATTAAAAGCCTGGGCTAAACAGATTTATTGATTGCCCTGTTTACATACTGTACTTTCGCAGTGTTCTTTTTTTCTTTTTTCTTTTTTTTTTAAACAGTCTAACCTAGCTCAAGTTAGGCTCTGACTCATGATGTAGCCAAAAATGGCATTGAATTCCTAACCCTCTGCTTTCTCCCAAGTGCTAGAATTATAGGTCTGTGACACCATTCCTTGCTCCCTCTAGTAGATTCAATAGGAATATTTACAGTCTTTGCATAAGAAAGACAACTCTATGAAGATTATACACTATTCTCACAGAATTAAAAGATTGAAAAAGAGGGGCTAGAGATGGTGAAGAGCACCTGTGTTACCAAAGTCCAAATGTATGTCCCCGGTCTGGGCTGCCACCTGGGGCCATACTGATGTCCAAGGGCTGAGCAGAGCTGGTGCCAAACCTCACCTGGGCAGCACAGTAAGCTGGCCCTGATGGTATGAGCGCTGAAGAGCCAGCCAGTCCTGCCCCTCACCTGGGCAAAGTGGGAGAGCTCACCCTGGTGGTCCTGGTGCAGGAGAGCTGGCAGGCAGAACAACTTATCTATTACCCAGGCACAGATCTACTCCATGTATAAACTTCTGAAAGGGGCCAGTCCTACAGAACCACAGCTGTTGGAGCTTCATGACACTGGGCAATAATAGCATATCCAAGAGGAGTCCCAGAGAAGACCCAGTTTTGAAAGTGTGGCAGAAATCAGAAGCTTCTAACCAGACCAATGACTCATTGCAATGAAGCTGTTTGGGCAAAAAGACATACTGTGTGACAAACAGTGACACACTGCAGCTTCCATGAGATGATTTTTTTGTTTTTGTGCTCTTGGGGTGTGTGTGTGTGTGTGTGTGTGTGTGTGTGTGTGTGTGTGTGAGAGTGTGAGAGAGAGAGAGAGAGAGAGACAGAGACAGTGAGAGAGAGAGAGAGAGACAGTGAGAGAGAGAGAAGGGGGGGGGAGTGCAAGCAAGTGCAGAAGCTAGATATGGAGAGACAGGGAGATGAGTGGAACTGGGGTGCAATGTGAAATTCACAATGAATTAATAATTAAAAAAATTACTGGTATGTTAACTCTTTCAGCCTGCCTTGTAGAGCAATACTCCTAAAAATATAGCTTTTGAAAATATTAAAACTTGTAATTTTTCAAAGATTTATTCTGATTGTTTTATGTGAATGGGTGTTTTTCCTGCCTGTAGATCATGCAATTGGAGTGCCCATAGAAACCAGAAAAGGGCAACGGTTACCATAGAACTAGTTACAGGTGATTGTTAGCTGTCATTTGGATGCTAGGAATTGAACCTGAGTCCTCTTCAGTAACAGCCAGCGCTCTCAGCTGAGCCCTTTCTCTATACCAAAGCATGTGTGTGTTTGTTCAGTTGGAACAGGTGGGAACAATGAAAGTGGCATTTAATATTAAATCTGGGTTAGGGACAGAGCTCAGTGTAAGCGTGCTTGCTCGAAGCCCTGGGCTCCATCACCAGCACCCAGCATAGAATACAAGGAAGACCAACCTCCTTTTTCCACCCAATACTGCAGCTTTGCCTTCCCCTCGTTGAGATTAACCAGATATTTCAAGCATACTTGTTGTACTAGGTTCACAACAACTGCCATTACTCTTCTGCAACTACGAACACAACTTACTGTTTTATATTAGTAGTAGTATTTATCTCAAAGCATACTGGGTGAAAAGATGGGGATACATTTCAGATTTAAAAAACAGAGAGATTGAGGTTGGAGAGATGGCTCAGCAGTTAAGAGCACTGACTGTTCTTCCAAAGGTCCTGAGTTCAATTCCCAGCAACCACATGGTAGCTCACAACCATCTGTGATGGGATCTGATGCCCTCTTCTGGTGTGTCTGAAGACAGCTACAGTGGTCTCATATTAAATAAATAAATCTTAAAAACAAAAACAAAACAAAAAGAGAGATTTATTTATCATTTGAATGCATATGTAATGTGTGTGTCTGTGTGAGTTTATGTGCAGATGCCGGTGATGGCCAGAGGTTGTCAGAATTCCTACAAATTGGGGGTCATGTCAGTTTTGAACCTTCCAAAGTAGGTCCTTAAGAACCAAACTCAAGTCTCTGCAAGAATGCCTCTGCCATCTCTCCGTCCCCATGTTCAAATTTTTTAACGGTACCATCTAATCACCTGAAAAGGCTTTATTAAAAGTAGATCAAACTCCAAAAGTGATGTAAAAGGACCCAATTCCTAGCATCTCTCCTCAAAGACTGGCGTTACTAACATGCTTGCCAATCAGTGAGAAATGGTATATAGCATGCTTGATTTACATCTGCATTTCTCTTACTAGAGAATTTTGGTAGACTTTCTTTTCCACAGCCTTCACTGTTTGCTGATTGCCCATCTTCTACTTTGTCAAAACCATGTTTGCTGACCTGGGGCTCTCTGTTTCAGCTTGATGTAGCTTGTCCCAGCCATCTGCTACCTCACCTCAAGGACTAAAGGCAGTCCACTCTGCTCAACTGATTCTTATGGATATCTTACATAACTGATGTGCATCTCAATCCCATTCCTCAAAGTTGTGGGGCAGGCCCAGAATCTACGGAGCCATCTCCTTATCCCTTATTATTATCATGTGTCTATATTTGGAAACAAACACACATGGTGCACTCAGAAACCAAGAGGACAACTTGCAGGACTTTGTTTTCTCCTTGCACCTCGTGGGCTCTGGGGACTGAACTTAGGTGGTTAGACTTTGCACTATGTGTCTTACCTGCTGAGCCACCTTGAAAGCCATTTTATTTTTATCTTAATGAAGTCCACTTTTGTCAAGTGTGGCTACTTCCTTATACACATATATTTAGAAATCTTTGCTGGAACTGGAAAGAAAGCTAAATAATTTAAAGCACTTGCTGCTCTAGCAGAAGACCCAGGTTCAGTTCCCACCACCCACCTGTAACTCCAGTTCCAGAAGATCCTTCACCCTCTTCTGACCTTGGCAGGCACTAGGTATACATCTGCTATACATACACACAGACAAAATCACTCATACACATACATACACACACACACACACACACACACACACACACACACACGAATAAAGTATAAATTTTTTTTTAATTAAAACTAAAATACTTCCTACTTAATAAAAACAATCAGTTGTGCTAATAGCATTATCTTTCTAATACATATCTAAACTCTAACTTGAAGATTTTGAAGATTTTGTTTTAGTCTCTAGTTCAGGATAGTCCTGAACTCTATATAGCAGAAAATGACCTTGAACTGTTGATACACCAGCCTCCCCTTCCTGGGTGCTCCATCATCTGGTTGGGTGCTGGAGAGCACACCTTGTAGGCTAGGCAGCACAGCTGAGGTACATCCCAACCTTACTTGATCTAACTTCTGTGGGTGAGATAGAGCAGAAGTTCAAACTCACTCATATGGATATTGAGTCATTACTGCATCAGTGCTAAAGACCTTCCTTCCTCTTTTATGAATTATTTTGGCAACTGGCCAAGCAATTAAATAGCATATGTCTGACAAAGAGCAATGAAATTAAAAAGTTTTAATTACATACATGTGCCACTAGTTTTGTTTACTTTTTATGTGTTCTAAGAAAGCCCTTCCTTCTGAAGGGAATGAACCTATTCATAAACTTCCTAATTGTTTTACCATCATTTAATAAGGACTCTGTCATCTTCCAAATTCAACCATCACCATATACCAAATAAAAAACATTCACAGATGTGTCTTCTTATTTCTAAGCTTTTATATTTCTTTAGCCTAACTGACTATGGCATAGATGCCTTAATTAAGGCCTACAAATTGGAAATAAAACTGGAAATGCGAAATGCTGCTTAGCTCAGTGGTTAGATGCTTGGCTTAGACACAACAAAGCCTTGGTTTTATTCAAGACTTGGGCCTTAAATCCCCAGTCCTGCTGGAAAAGCTGAATTGCTGTTTCTGCTTATGTTGTTTTTTTCCTCAGGATTATGCAACAGTGGCTAATTGAAATATACACTTCAACTACCTAGAAAGTCTATTAACCTATATTGCTGGGTCTGATTCAGTTAAGTCTACTATACACTCTGTAAATTGGCATTTAAAAATAAACAGCTTGTATATGGTTGTGTGTGGATAAAAAGACAACCTTTAGGAGTTGATTCTTGCCTACCACTATGTAGGTCCTGGAGACTGAACCCAGCAAAGACTGATCCATCTCAGTGGCTCTGAACTGGCATTTTTTAAATGGTGCTGCTTTTTCTACTCAGCCAATAAAAACTATTTACAGCTCAGTGGTTAGGAGCTACTGCAGAGGACCCAGGTTTGATTCTGGCACCCACATGGTAGCTCACAACTATCTAGCTGTAACTTCAGTTTCAGGAGAACTGACACCTTTTTCTGCCCTCCACTGTGCACCAGACATATACACAGTATACAGAAATACATGAAGGCAAAACACCATACATTAAAAAGAAAAAAAAGGCATCAGAGAACCATTTGCTTGAGGCTTTATGCCAAGGATTAAGTCCATGATTTTTTTTTCTTAAAAGACAAGGTAAAAAGTAGTCCTTTAGGTTTGTAAGCTAGACCCTGTGGACAGAATAAAGTTGCTGAGATGGATGAGTAGGGATGAAACTTTTCTTTCTTTTCTTTTTTTTTTGTTTTGTTTTTCGAGACAGGGTTTCTCTGTGTAGCCCTGGCTGTCCTTGAACTCAGAAATCCACCTGCCTCTGCCTCCCAAGTGCTAGGATTAAAAGCGTATGCCACCACTGCCCAGCAAAACTTTTAAAAAACAACTAGCAACAGCTTGCTTTCAATTATAGATTTAAAAAATATACTGTCATAGAAATCAGGATCAACTTTTCAAATCCACTGTAATTTTATTTAGGACTACACTAATTCTGCATAGTGTATTAATTCTATACTAGTTCTTTACTTGAGAACTGACAGGCTTTATGAAACTGGATTTTTCAAGCCAACTACTCGTCTTTTACACAGGTTTTCTTAAATTTCTCAACAATGTTTTATAATTTTCTTTATACAATTCTTTGAAGTACTCTTCAAAATAACACTGCTCATCTCATGTTCCTTCATTTTCTCATTCATTCACTGGGACAATGTCTAACTGTAGCCCTAGATGGCCTCAAACTCAAGAGACCTGCTGCGATCCCAGGGATGGGCCACAGCCCTGGCTACCTGACCATTATTAAAAGGAATGAAGAACTTAAATAAGACACATTTCAGGAATTAGAGAAACCTGCATCAACAACAACAACAAAATCAGTGGATCCTAATAAACCATTAGCTTTTAACACTTGTATTTCCAGGACATTCTGCTACTGTACCTGATCATGTATGTCAACCATGACTGCATTCTGCTGGGGTGGATGAGCAGCTGGATGTAACAGACGGGGAGATACATTCGGAGGGTGGAAAGCTCGAGGTTCCTCTATTGCTTGCTGCTGTGCATAAGGGAGATGGTGATAGTTTTCATCTTGACTAATGGAATTGTGTCGAGACAGACGTTCCCTTCTTCCTCGCTGACGCCTAACAGGAGGACTATAATAGGGTAAATGCCAAAAAGAAGGTCATTACTATAATGCTTATTAGTATGATCCATCAGGATTCTTATTATTGTGTGTGTGTGTGTGTGTGTGTGTGTAAGATCGCACATGCAAGCACAGGCACACATGCTAAGGTAAGTACAAGCAATAAATAACTGTTATGGTTCAAAATTAATTGTAAAAAAAAAAACCCAACAAACTTAACTATAAAACTCACCAGTAATTTTTAACAAGCTTGGATTTGCAAGGATAGCTACAATGTTACTCTGATAGGGATTTTCTATTACCTTCATTTCTATACTCATTAATAGAATTGTTTCATAAGGAAAATTTACTACTCCTTTTTTTTTAAAAAAAAAATTTTTTTTGGGGGGGGGGTTGGATTGTGAGGCATGCTACGATGTGTTTGTGCAGATCAGAGGGAATTTCTTTCCTTTTACTGTGTGAGTCCTGGGGATCAGAGCACTCTACACACTGAGCTATCTTGCCAGCCCAAGTTAGCACTTTCTTCTCCTTCATTCACTTAGTTGATGATCACTGGTATGGAATCATGGGTAGATATTTGCTGGGTTGTAATTCCTACTACTGTTTTATGAGTGTTAAGTATCCATCCCCTGCTCCTTCTTTGTACTGTTATAAGTGAAAAGTACGATTCTTTTTGCAGATTTAGAAAGAAAAGCCAGTTTCTATCTCCTCTGTAAACACACCCTGCCATCCATTTCCTATTTTAGGCTTATACCTAATACAACTTCTGCACATTTAAATAAGGTGTGTGTTCAAAGGTTCCTAGTAGTACTCCTTATAGTACTAACAACCTGGACATGACTATTTAAGCCAACAGCAGATGGATAGATTGTCATACTTTAATGTAAGATTGTATCACAGTAAAAATAATTGCTGGGATAGAGAGATGACACAGTGATTAAGAACACTGTTCTTCCAGAAGACCAGAGTTCAATTCCCAGCACCCATATGAGGACTCACAACTGTCTGTAACTCCAGTTCCATGGGACCTAATACTTCACACAGACATACATGGAAGCAAAATACCAATGCACATAAAAGTAAGTAAATTTCAAAAATAAATGATCTATTTCCATCAACATTAAACATAAGCAGTCTATGATTAAAAAACAAAGAATACAAAACAAACAAACAAAGAATACACTTAAATGAAAGCAAAATCCCAAACCGTACTGTTTAAGAATATATAGGCATTCAAAACCACAATGAACAGGGGATCCATAAACTACAAGTTTACTTCCTTGGAAGGAAGAAAGGATGGGCTGGTGCATGAGTGCATACTTCAGAGTTGTTGTATGAGGCCAGTTTTAACCTAGGAGTTGGTACCATGTTATCCTTTTGATCATACATTTGTCTCACATGTTAAGAATGCATAACAGTTCACCATACAACAGGAAAAGACTATAAACAACCAGATATTTAAGCTATAACTTTTATTTTTTTAAAAAAATCCTATTTCCACATACTGGTAGTCACAAATTACTCAGACATTTCCATATAGTTGCCTAATATATATAATACTGGACATTTAAAAAGTGTTAAGTGTCTAAAGAAAGCTTAACTCTGACAGTTTATTTTGGCTAATTTGGGATATCAATGGTGGTTTTTAAGATCATATCCAATCTTCTAAGAATGCTGTAACAAAACATTATAAGCTGGATGCCTTAAATAGGACTTTATTCTCTCTAAGTTCTAGGGTTACCAGTCTCTGATCAAGGTGTAACTGACCTGAGAGTTCTGATGAGAACTCTGTTCCTGGCTTGCAGACACTCTGCATTATCGTCATGTCTGTATATGGCAGAGTGGGCTCTGATGTCCCTACTTATAGAAACACAGACCCTTTTAGACAAGGGCCCCATCCTCATTCCCTTATTCAACCTCAACAACTTCCTTAGAAAGTCCCATCTCCAATGACAATCCTAATGGCGGTTAAAGCTTCACTACATGAGTACTTTGTGTAGAGACACAAAACCATTTAGTCTATAAACTTCATAACTTACTTATTCCTCTTACTACTACGATTACTGTATACGTGGAAACAGGTACCTCAACTCACACTGACTTTCTTTTTCTTTCTTTCTTTTTTTTTGTTTTTTTTTTTTTTGAGACAGGGTTTCTCTGTGTAGCCCTGGCTGTCCTGGAACTCACTCTGTAGACCAGACTGGCCGCGAACTCAGAAATCCACCTGCCTCTGCCTCCCAAGTGCTGGGATTAAAGGCGTGCACCACCACTGCCCTGCCACACTGATTTTCTGGAAATAAAGTGATTTCTGGCAACTAAAGGACAACGAATTGAGGAAGAAATTAACTCCTCTGAGAAGGAAAGGCAAGCACCACACACCTTTCAAAAGATGAAATTCACACCAGTTTTGTTAGAAATACAGCTCTTCTCTCAGCTCCTTTTGAGGGCACACCCCTAATGCCTTAAAACCTCACACTGGGCTGGCCTAAAGTTTCCATAGCTTCCCAATAGTGCCACAGGCAAGGAAGCAAGCTTTTAACATCTGGGCCTTTGTGGGGAGAGTTCAGATCCGTACTATAGCATCAGCTGTGTAAGACAGACTGATTTATAGGCAAGCATTAATTACTAGATTAAGAATTTTTCTCCAGATAGGTTGCAATTTTTTTCTGTAACTGCTTTTCTGGTGTCTCCAAAATGTCCTTAAAGGCCTCAAGTTAAGTTCCCTGGATTAGGGTCATTATTGTCTGCTTTTTTAGTTGGAGGAGATAGGGTCTTGGATAGCTCAGGATCTCAAACTTGTTATGTAGCAGGCTGGCCTTGAACTCATCCTCTTGAGTCTACTTCCCACATACTAATTAACAGGTGTGCTGGACCACGCCTAGTTTGGATTAGATCCTTTGGAAAAGCTATGATAATTATCCACTACTGGGCAACTCAGCAAAAGACTTCTTAAAACCGTACATCTGTTACCGACACCTCACTCACCATCTGGATTTTATAAGTTATATAATGATGTTTCATGCGTTGTATAAAACTCGTTCTTTAATTTATGGCTGAATATATTGTTACTTTTTAAAATCAGCTGTTATTTTATATTACTACCTATACTCTTGCCATCTGTGCTCTGAGTTATGAGTAGAAAAGAAAAATATGAAAAATTAAAAAAAAAAGAAAAAAGAAATACAGCTCTTTAAGGATGCCAACGCTGGAAGGGCAGACGCAGGTCATCTCTAAGCTCTGATATGGTATATATCATATATATCTTATAAGGTATAAAACACATTTTTCAACTACCAGGACTGTAGACTAGCCCATAAGAAGGGCTGTGTGTTGGGGGTACTGAACACAAGACTGATATAAAAATTTAAAAAGTGAATTTTTTTAATCTCATCTAGCTCCCAAATAAATGAGACAGAGACTGTAAGATTTATTTAACCAAGCTTTACAGCATAATATCCAAGTAGTTATTATTCTATTCTAATAATCCTCTAGCCAATCTTGCTACCTCCCAGCCAAAACCTCCAAGATACTTGGATTTTAGTACTGCTCCAGATGCCTTTTCAAGGTGAAATGCTACCCTCCCTCCCATCAGAAGTCAACTCTATTCTCTCCCCTGTTCAGACACTGGCTGATCAGCTTTTATTGACAGATCAGAGATAAATGGGGAGCAGTGTTTATACAACAACCAGGAGAGGCTTAGAATAAGCATTACAATGCCAGGTCCCCCACTACAACCAAATACGGGGGCAGAAAAGTCAGCAATTGAATAATGCAAGGATTAATCCCAGCACTTGGGAGGCAGAGGCAGGCGGATCTCTGAGTTCAAGAGTTCGAGGCTAGCTTGGTCTACAGAGTGAGTTCCAGGACAGCCAGGACTACACAGAGAAACCCTGTCTCGAAAAAACCAAAAAAAAAAAAAAAAAAAAAAACAGAAAAAAAAAAAAAAACAGAAAAAAAACAGAATAATGCAAGGATAATCTTTACACAGTGTACAATAATATTATGTCCACACAGGACTTTATGGATACTAGGCAAATAATTTACCTTTAAGTTATATTCCAGCTCCATAATCTGTTCTAAATCATAAGGCAGGTGAATTTATATATAATGGCCACGATTCACTTTAGGAAAATCACTTCAGTCTCTTTCAGTTTCTACACTTTCAGTTTCTACACATGAGCAGCTTAATGAACTCTTTATAACCTAAGATAGAAACCTAAACAACTTTTAATTTTTATGCATGAATGTGTGTGTGTGCGTGTGCAGGTACTGCCATATTTATGAAATATCTACAAAAATATACTTTGACATATTTTTGTCAGAAAATCCACCAGTAGAAGTAAAGAAATAAACAGTGGTTGACTAACCTCCTTCTGTTGCGTGCCGGTGTGTTACACCGTTCCCCTGAGAAGTGATGTTGATTTGGTCGAACTGAAGGGGGCTGCCTGTTTGATGTCATCTCCCATGGTCGCATTGGTGGTGAGGGAGCTGGTGATGCTGACGTGTAATCAAAGACTGAATGAGAGAGGCGCTGTCTCTTAGGACTTGGACTATCTTCACTCTGCCAATGCAACAAAAAGGATCGCTGAATAAACCCATAATGATTTTATATTACTTCATATGCAACAGGTTAAAAAAATGCATTTCTCATAAAAAAAAAAAACAAAGGATAGGCATTGCACTAAAATCCTAAATTAAGAAATGTAGGGGCAGGGGTAGAGAAAAGGGGGATAGACAGTAAATATACATGTAAAAAAATTGAACTGTTTGAAAACCATTAGATAACAATATATAAGAAACAGAGCGCTAACTCTTATATATATATAGTACCTGACCTTCTAGAAATCCTAACTCCTAAATCCTGAGAAATGCCATTATGCTATAAGCTATCAGTTCACTTTAGATAGTGATGATGAGTTTGGTCATGAAGAAGCCCTCTTGTTTTCCTGAGTAGGCCCCAACCTCGGATACTAACCACACACCTCTACCATTTTTGTTGTTAGGCCAGTTATTGCTTCAATGATGGTTACATGAATAAGATAAAACAAATTTTATATAAAGGAAATCCAACTGATTAAGATCAATAATTCTTTTTAGAATGTCATAGCACTTTGGGAGTATCATCCAATATTCAAAAGGTCACAGTACAAGCTTTGTAGATATAAAATTTATACGGCCATGTAACTGCTATTAACTCCAGGAGTCCCAACTAATTCAATCTCACCAAAACTGGCAATATTCCAAATTAACTGAAAATCTAAAAGGCTACGTTTTGTTGGGAAGACTGTTCCTATTTCTACACTAATCTACACCCCCAAGTTTTAATTATTAGCCATTAAATTACTTTTAATTGGTTTACAAAATAACTGATATTTGTGAACAGATTCTCTAAGTTTACATTTATTTTTATTTTATGCATGATGTTCTGCCTGCATGTCTGTGCACCATGTATTTCCAACACTTGTGAAGACGAGGAGGCTATGAGATCCTCTGGAACTAGAGTTACAAATGGCTATCAGATATATGGGGGGCTAGAAACTGAACCCCAGTCCAATGTAAGACTAACAAGTGCTTTGATAAGGTAAGCCGAATTTCTAACCCCAACAATGTCCTATTTTTAAATAGACAAGCAAAGAAAACAACTGATTTTAGGAACAAAGCAAACTGATCTATGGAGCTGAACCTAGAGTATAATTCCAGAACTTGGGAGACAAAGGCCAGAAGATTGGTAATCTGAGGTCATCCTTGGTCACATAGTGAATTCAAGGCCAGCTTATGCTACATGAGACCCATCTCTTACATTTAAAAAAAAAAAAAAAGCTAAATGGTTACATTTGATATTTCAAAATTATTTAGCAAGTGTATCAACAAAATAACATCTAACCTATATTCTCTTAATGATATTAGTTAAATATACTTGTTTTTAATAAGAAAGCCAGGTTTTATGAGAATCCCCAAACTTTAAGAGTATCCTCACACATGTACACATCACCCTCACACATGTACACATATGCACATATGCCATGTACATAGAGAAAAGCAAGAAAATTACTGCCTAGTAGCCCAGACAGCCTCCAACTGGTTCTATAGGGAAGAATGACTTTGAACTTCTAATCCTCCTTCTTCCTTGTCCTGAGTGTGCGGTTACAGGCACATTTATGTCGTAGTCTATTACATACTTTTTTGTTTTTGAAGACAGTGTCTAAGTAGCTCAGGCTGGCCTTGAACTCAAGAGATCTACCCACTTTTATCTCCTAAATGCTGGAATTAAAAGGGTGTGCCCCACCCACCCAGTAAGAATGGCTACTTATGAGGTATGATTCCCAGTGACACTTGGTGCTGCTAGAACCAAACTCCAAAAGCCACTGAATTATTAGATGGGCCTGTCTTTTTTAAAAGAAATTGGTTTTGAATTCTCAGGGGGGAGAATTCTTTTCTGTAACAGTGGGCTAAGTTTTCAACATATCAAATGCCGACAATTTAAATGTGTGAAGTGTTAAGGCATACAGTTACTACTTCTACTGTACAGAGCACTGGTACAGACTGGGAATCAAGGGAGGAAAGAAAGCAGGAGGTGTATGCATGAGGTCTCACAGTGAATATAAACAGAAGCAGAAGCAGGTCCCAGCTGCTTCTGATGACTAAAATGTGCCCGACTTTAGCAATCATTGTACTTTTTGAGGATTTCATTCCCAAAGAAGGAAGGAATTGGCTTATGTTGAGAGAGGTGTAAAGATCCACCTTTGCCCATCATGATGGGATAGAGGCAAGCCCATGAGCATGTCTGAGAAGTTTCTAGGTAAGGTTAACTGAAGCAATAAGATCAATTCTAAATATAATGGCTGGGGTTTTGGACTGAACCAAGGAAGGAAGATGAGCAACTCTTCTGCTTCTTGAATGGAGGGTAGAGGGGAGGCGGTATGGTGAGACCCCACTGCCCCCCATCCCCACTGCCACCATGAACCATAACTTAAAATGTGAGTCAACAGAGCTCTATCCACAAAAAGCACTTAAAAAGCAAAGCTAATCCCAGCACTGGTGACAAGCAGGAACGGCAGGGTCCTTGGTCAGCCAGTGATGAGATCCAGGCCAGTGAGACCCTATCTCAAAAGACAAGATACAAGAAGGTTGACCTCTACACCAACACAAGGAAAACAAGAACAAAGCACGTCAAAGTTAAAGAGTGACACAACTGATCACCAAAGGTCATAAATGACAAAAACTTTTGTTCACTAACACTGGTGATAGGCTAGGGCAGTGGTTCTCAACCTGTGGGGGTCAATTGACCCTTTCACAGGGGTTGGCGATCAGATATTTACATTATGATTCATAACAGCAAAAATTACAGTTAGAAGTAGCAATGAGCCGGGCAGTGGTGGTGCACACCTTTAATCCCAGCATTTGGGAGGCAGAGGCAGGCGGATTTCTGAGTTTGAGGCCAGCCTGGTCTACAGAGTGAATTCCAAGACAGCCAGAGCTATACAGAGAAACCCTGTCTCGAAAGACCAAACAAACAAACAAACAAAACAACAACAAAGAAGTAGCAATGAAATTAATTTGATGGTTGGGGGTCACCACATGAGGGACACAACATGAGGAAGGTCAAGAACCACTGGGCTAGGGATAGAGCCCAATTAGTAAAGTGTTTTTGCCTTACAATCTTAGGAGCTGGGTTTGAGCCCCAGAATCACTTCAGGCAGGGAAGTATGGTAGTGCTAGAAAGGCAGAGGCAGGTGAACCTTTAGGGGCCCCTGCCAACCTAGCTTAGCTGCCTTGTCTCTAGGCTAGTGAAAGCTATCAGAAACAAGAGTAAGGATAAAGAACAATACTTTTTTCTGCTATAGCTGTCCTAATAATGAGCCATATGTCCAACTCCATGTTTACAATAAAAATAGTTATTTTATGCCTAAAGAAAGCTACAGGGGAGTTGAGTTCTTGAAAAATGGAAACCTCACCTAGGAAACAGAGAGGATGTTTTGAGAAAGGAGAAATCCAAAAGGGTTGAGCCTGGCAACAGAGACTTGTTAATACCAGCTGAACATAGCAAGTCCTTGGCTCAAAATTTTAACAAAATATTAAAAAAAGAAAAAAAACAGTAAGTATGTAAGCAAATTAAATAAATGGCTGAAGAGATGGCTTGGCATTCAAGACAACATATTACTTTTGGAGCCCATTATTTATATAGGTGGCTCAAAGGGTCATCTATTACCCATGTTATAGCTTTAGGGGCATGTGCAAACATATGCAAATATGCAACACACAATCACTGAAAAATATTTAGAAAGAAGGCAAAGTAAAAGGTATCCGAGAAAAGCCAATGTCAAGAGACTATACTAAGGGAATGACTTTCTAAGAATCCCTTCTCATGTGGGAACAAGGTTTTATTTTTATTTATTGCATGTGTCTGTGGATTTCAGATCCCTTACAGCTGGAATTACAAGCATTTGTGAGCTGTCTTAGTAGGAGCTAGGATGCAAACTCCACTCTTCGTGGCAAGAACAGGAAGTGTTCTTTATCACTGAGCAATGCTGGGTAGTATCTACAATATCCCAAGTTTTTAAAGGGAGAGGCACTGCTGAAACTAACAAATGATACTCATTCTGACAGAGAATTAGTCATTGTATCCGTATTTCTCAGGTCTTCGTAAGACCCATCAATTTTCTTATCCAGGGCAGTAACTGAGTAGAGAAAAATCTCTGGCTCTCCCCTGGAGAGTACAGTGGAAAGGCTTGTTCTAAAGGTAGAGAAAAGACTAAACTAACACTATAAACAAAATTAAAATACTTCTTAATTTTCAATAAACCCCAGGGATTAGGGTATACCATATGACTAGAGAGAAACATGAGTAGTTAGAGGGTATATATAACATGACTAATTAAGAGAGTGTAGCATATGACTAACATGGGCAAAGGGTTCATTTCAACTGCTAATAGCTTTGGAAGAAAAAAAGCAAAACAGAAAAATACCAGTACAATTAGCTCTAACTTTTAACTTTATTGTTTTATTTTTAAAACAAGGGTTTTAATTTATTGCATTTGTATTTACTAAGTTTAAAGTTAATACTCATCCCTGAAGCCTTCAACAAAATATGAACACAGAAAATGAGAAGTATTTATTAGTGTCTGTAGTTAAGTGTATTGTTTAGCAATTTTAAAAATTCTTTTATTTTTTTTGGATACAGGATAGCCTTGGCTCGACTTAAACTCAATAGATTTGCCTTTCTCTGCTTCCCACACTGGGATTAAAGGTACATGACATCACAAAGTTTAAACAGCCTTAAAGTGTCTTTCCTGTCCTTTCTTTCTTTCCTTCCAATTTTGTTCCTTTGTGTTTTTGAGATAAGGTCGGTCTATATACATAGCCTTGGCAGTCTCAGAACAATATGTAGACCAGGTTGATCTTGAACTTGCAGAAATCTGCCTCCTTCAGGCTCAGTAGCGCTGGAATTAAAGGCACTTGCTACCAGCTCTGGCTTTAAATTTCTTAAGCATCAGTCACCAAATTATATTGAGCTTCTGTGTGCAGACAATGCTGTCTGTAATCAAAACAGCAGTCAATATGACACACAACTCACAGACAATTATACCTCCTAAAATAGTTATGTGCTAAATACTTACAAATATATTTACAGAAATGTGAATATCTAAAGGTAGTGTGATATAGTAAACACAACGCAGCTAAAATCAGATGAGGCCCTTGCTCTACAAATAATCGGATAGAAGTGTGTACCTTGAACTTTTTAAAGCCTATTTCCGTACAAGATGCCTAGTTTACTTTGAGATTTAAAAACAGTAACACATAATACACATATAACAGAGAATCCAGCACAAATTCTAAAAGGAATACCAGGCTAAAGAGAGCCCTAGATCACCTAGAGGTGGCACTCACAGCACATGCCAAACTTAATATATCCTAAGTATTTCTCTTTAACTAGTCAAAGTTCAATAGCCAGTGATTTGTATGAGCAAATCCGAGTAATGTTATTAATAACCCAAAGATGGTTTTAATATATCTGTACTCATTTTCATCTTATATTAAATTTCTTCAAATCAAATTTTTATGTATAGGTACTATGAGGTACACAGAAAACAAATACCTTATGCACTAAGCAAGTAGCGATGACTTCAAACAAATGCTTTCATTTTTCCTTTCCTACACACCTTACATATTTTAGTATCTTCTATCTACAGAAACTGAATGGTTAGAACAAATGATTAAGACAAAAGAATATTTTTAAAACAGAGTATTAAGTGGTAAAATAATGAACAGTAGCTCAAGACAAGAGATTCTTCAGAAAAACTCAGTTAACTTCAAGAAGTCTCTGAGAGGAGTGTTAACTTCCACATACAACAGAAAGTAAGAGGATACTCACAAGCTTGTTTAAACCTTCCTAGAAACAAGCTAGAATGTATCTGTGACTTTCAGCCCTGTGTAGGGAAAGGGTAAACATATAAGAACCTGGAAGAAAGCTTTGAAGTGAGCATCCTCTTGAATGGTAGTGTTCTGATCACTTGGGAGAAGAGGGAACAGGCTCTGAAGTCTCACCCTTTCACAAATCACCTTGTTAGGATGGCCAGGTAGAGGTGCTGAATTGGCCCCGGGAGATATCTGGGAAAAAGAGGGAGAAGAAAAGGATAGTTCATGGCCAGCCACACCAGTATGGAGAATCAAGTCTGTCAAGGACCCTTTGGGCTTTCTAGTGTTTGATAATACTTGGGGGCGGGGAAGAGTAACTTTAAACATCAAAATATACAGGAGGCAGAGACTGTCTCTAGCAATGGAGCTTCTCACACACAAAAAAAGGTTTGAGATAAAAAACATCACAGCTTGGGAATTTAAGTTCTTGTTCCCCAAATACCTAATAATAATCTTTTTGGTGACCCCTAAAGGTCAGACTTCAGGTAAAATCACAAGTAGAGTGATGAATGTCTGCCTACACTATATTTTTTCTCATTGTTCTTTTAGTGACCATGGTGAAAAAAAAGACTTGACAATATTTATGGTAAAAGTTCTATACTTTCAGCTAAAAGACTTTACAACATATACATATGTCCACATATGTTATGTTTAACCAGGGATGGCCTCTCCATTCTACTCAATAAACTGTAGCTACATTCATTCAGTACTAGGGAGGCTGAGGCAAGAACATCCCAAGTTCTAAGCTAACCTGGGCTAGAAATCATGATCCTGTCTCAAGATTTAAAAAAAAAAAAAGCAAATGAAAATCCTCAAACAGTAACAAAAGGTCAAGTAATGGAAACAACACAAAACTAGAGGCTCTGCTAAAGAAATGAAGACAAACTCATAAGTCTGAAACAACGTTTAGCTTAAAAATCTAGACTGTAAGTTAAATCTCCTTAAATTTGTGTGAATCTGTAGCAATTTAAAAGCATGAACAACACTCCTCACTATATTGTGACAGTGAAATCTTCCTTGGGGACTCCAAGTTTAAAGATTTGCTTGCACTCACACATACAAAAAAAAAAAGAAAGAAAGAAAAAAGAAAAAAGAAAACGTGCTTAACATTGTGATTTTACAGTTTTTGTCTCATTTCTTCCCTTAGTCTTAGATTTAAAAGTCCCCTTGGTAACAAGCACTAAAAAAGAAAGAGGCATGGTTTCCCATCTTTAACAAGTATATGCTATCAAAGAAGGAGAGAAAGGGGAAAGGAAAGAAAAAGGACCAAGTAAATCACTGTTTAGGAAATTTCTGATGAAGCTGACATTGAGTGCTCTGCTCTGATAGCTGGCAGGGAGCAGGATAGTAAGGAAACAATTTTCAGTATGGCAGATAGTAAAGAAGATGCTAGAGAAGAAATTAAAGATTGAATGTTGTACTACTGGCATGCTTTGATCATCTCTGGCCCTCTGTAACTTTGCTGTTGGTGTGGTATAAGTCTCATAAACATGGTAAGAATAAAAATACTGCCAAAGACCTATTACCACCCCTCAGAAGTTAATAAAGAGGAATACTTGTTAGTTTACTACACAGTATATTTTGGATATAAACTATTGTTTATCTCTGTATTGTAAACATAATGTGCTAATGTTCTTTATACTTATGAGTATGCACAGGTGAAGGAATATTTACTGTTTTCTAAAAGCTAAGCATTATATACATATATGTTAATATATGTTAAAGAACTAAGCTATAAAGATTAAAAAACAAAAATCCCAATGACCTTATTTTAATTAAAAAGTGAGGGCCAACAAGATGGCTTAGTAGGTAAAAGGTCTTGCCACCAAGTCTGATGACCTGGATTAGATCCCTGGAACCCACATAGTGGGTACAGGAAGAGAATTTACT
The DNA here is from genome assembly GCF_004785775.1 of Grammomys surdaster. Taxonomy (NCBI): domain Eukaryota; kingdom Metazoa; phylum Chordata; class Mammalia; order Rodentia; family Muridae; genus Grammomys; species Grammomys surdaster. The sequence goes on along the minus strand of NW_021604644.1, from coordinate 5,035,426 downwards.
GCCAGAAGTTTGTCTTCTGCCCTCCACGTGTCATGGTTTAAATGTGTGCCACCCTATTAAATAAATGTCAAAGGGGGCAGGACAAAACAGAAGCAAGCAACCAACAACAGTATGATATTTAAGTACTATAAAGCAGAAAAGTACTGGAACATAATTAAATTGATAAGAAAATAAAAGGCAATTTGATTTCCAGCATAGCAAAAGAAAAAAGTTCATTTAGCCTTGCAAGTAGCTTGTGCCTCTAATCATAGCACTCCAGAGGCTAAGATAGAACTGTTACAAATTTTAGGCCAGCCTTACATAGTAAGAAGTCCTTTCTCAAAACAATAAAACAAATTCAAAATAGTTTAGAAGTATATTTGCCATTCTTGATCTTCATTCAGCAAAGAATGTCACAAACTCTCTCCAAATGAGCTACTCCTTCTTCAAGTTAGTACTCTGCCTGCAATTCTCTTGGGCTTTTCTTCTTTTCTTTCTTTCTTTCTTCCTTCCTTCCTTCCTTCCTTCCTTCCTTCCTTCCTTCCTTCCTTCCTTCCTTCCTTCCTTCCTTCCTTTCCATTTTAAAAGTAAATGGGGGCTGGAGAGATGGCTCAGTGGTTAAGAGCACTGATTGCTCTTCCAGAGGGTCCTGAGTTCAATTCCCAGCAACCACATGGTGGCTCACAACCATCCATAATGGGATCTGACGCCCTCTTCTGGTATATCTGATCACAGCAACTGTGTACTCACATACATAAAATAAATAAATCTTTAAAAAAAAAAAAGTAAATAGATGCTTTGTCTGTATCGTGCACATGTGCGCCAGGTACCCAAGATCAGAAGAGGGCATTGTATACCCTGAACTGGAATTCTATACAGTTGTGAGACGCCTGTGGGTGCTGGGAATCAAACTCAAGTCTCCTGAAAAAGCGGCCAGTGTTCTTAACTGCTGAGCTCTCTCAGACCCTGTACTGTGTTTTAAGCAGTTCATTTATCTTCAACAATCATGGTCAGTTTTACAAATCACAAGTACAAGCACCTGGCTAGCAAAACAGAAATCAGAGTCAGCTTTATTCTTCACTCTTTGATCCTTTGGAAAATTTAAGAGTTCCATCAGCATAAGTAAAAACAAACAACAACAAATCCCTAGCACCCTTGGCTCTTGTCATACTAAGAGATTTCAAGTATATCTTTTCTATCCACAATAGTGTTCTTCTGTCAGAAACTCCAATTATCTCTAAAGACAAATAATATGGTAGAAGAAATTATATTCCAGTCCTACAGAATCTGTAACAAACCACTGCTGGACTTGGTCGAAACCAGCACTGATCTCACAGTAAGTTCATAGTTTTATTTGTGTGAAATATATGATAAACAGACTTCCTATATAAGATATCACCATAAAATCTCATCACTCATGTATAATCCTCCCTTCATTATACTTGGAGCAGATTCCATTGATTTGGGGTGGGGGGCAAAGTAGGAATGAGTCTCAGGGTGATCAAGATTCCAACAGTTGATTTTAAGTTAAACAGAGAGAGCATCCTAAGAGGGCCTGACTTAATCAGAGGAAGTTCTTAAAAAACAGAACTGAGCCATTCTTGAGAAGTTCTCTATCAGCCTTCCAAACTAAGGTACAGCGCTGTCAGAAGAGAGAAGAGAGAAGGGAGCCACAGAGCAGGGAACTGGGGACAGCAGCCCTAGGCACTGGAGCAGTTACCATATCAATATCAACCAATGATTTCAAAAGAGAACAACCAAGTAAATTGTATAAGCTCCAGCCAGGTAAGAAAGATACTTATATCAAGTCTTCTCATACAAGGTTTTTGGTTGGTTGGTTTTCTTGACCAAGGGTCTCACTATGTAACTCAGGCTGGCCTTGAACTCAAGAGATGTTTGCCTCTGCCTCCCAAAAGTGAGGATTAAAGTCTGAGGTTACTTGTTTTTTAATGTTTGCTTACAAATAACTATATGACAAATTCATCCAGTGCAGCTGGAAAGCAAGACCAATGTTTGCATATATCTTTTAAGCATCAGGGCATTAGTACTTTATGATACTTTCTGTTTAAGTTGGCACTTCTCTGTTTGGGCAGCTAATAACATCAATAACAATTTAATCCTTGTCTTAGAGATTAGCACAGCTGCACTATTGTGCTAACAGGATTTAAGGAAACACTATTCCTTCTAAAACTGTTTCTAATGGCAGCTTTCCACCATATTCAGTTAATTTTTTTTTCATAAAAATGAATGAAGCAGAGAGATTTAACAGTCTTCTGTGCCAGCTTTTTTGTCTGTTTTTAAGACAGAGGATGGCCTTAAATTCACAAGCATCCTGTCTCAGACTCCTAGGTATTTGGATTAAGGATGTGCACCACAACTTCCAGGATAGTATACTAAATGATGTACTTTTTACAAATTAAGTTGCTTGAAACCTGACTTCAATCCCTAGGATCCACATGTACACCCTGGTAAAGGTGAGGCACACACATAAGATAAATGAAAATTTTAAGTTTACAATTTTTATCAGTAATTTCTTTCCTTAATCACTTTTTATTTCTTGGTGGATTTTTCTGAAATCCTTTCAACAAAGTTATTATAAATTGTTGATATAATCAAATTAGGCTTGTCACATTTCTATACATATATAAGTTGTGCTTTATGCCCACCTTCCTGTCTTACATGTCCCCACTCTTTGTTCCCTAATTGTCTCTCTTCAGAGAAAGCATGCCATATTTGTCTGACTTAATTTAACACAATGGTTCCCCCAGTTCCACCTTTCCTGGAGATAAACGAATGTAATAAATTGTGGAATAAAAAGCAAAATCACAAAAATGCTAAATCTAATGTGCTCTGAAGCAAAAGAGGTGAAAATCCTGTAAATCTGTAAATGTTCCTACACAGCTGTAGTATGGTAGGACAACACTGTAATTCTAGAACTCTAGAGAGCCAGACGTTCAAAGTCAACATCAGCTACACAGGAAATGAGGCCATCTGGTCTGTAGATCTTGTCTCAATACAGAAGTTTAGAACAAAATAAAAGTATGGTTAAACATGTGCTACATCATAAATCTGAGATAAATTTTAGTTCAGAAACCATAATCTGTGTTTACCACTGTTACTATTACCTAGAAGTGTAATATACTCTACTCCCAAACTAATTGAATGATACAACAGTCAGCTTCTCTAGATTATGTCACAAGTTTATTATGAATCTGCTCACAATTAAACACGCTAATAAAACTTGGAGTGCTGAGAGACGGCTCAGGATAATTTCTTGGCTCACCAGCATGAGGACTTGAGACCCCCATCCCCAGCATCCACATAAAGTCAGGAAGAACAGTATGCATCTATAGCCCCAGTGCTTCTGTATTAAAAAGAGCAAAAGACAGGAGACTCCATGAAATTGACCAGTCAAGTTAGCCTGGTATATGCAACAGTGTGCTAGAGACTCTGTCTCAAGATGGGAGGTTGTCCTCTGACCTCTTAGCACTTGTTTATGTGTGCCATTTTTGAGACATCACTAGGCACTAATTGGGGTAAAAATTAAGTATTTAAGGGAAGGTGATCACTACTGTTGAACACTGGAACACATGTGTTAAGTAAAACTTATTCCCATTTTTGAGTTAAGACAAACTAAATAGATCTACGTCTTTTGGGAGGCACTCAAAACCAAAGTTGGTAAAAACAACTAAAGACTACTACTCCCTCTCCTTTCCCCAGTCCAGAGTTCCATAACACAAGGGTAAGGAAGAGAAGCGAGGCACAACTAATTAGTATGGACAAACTGGAAGGAAATGACACAGTGTAGATCACCCCGTACTTCATTTGTTTACATTTCTGTTTCATTTTTACAAAGAATTCAATCATTTAGTTCCTTTAGTCAATGTCATAACAGGTATTTAATATCTTCTGATAGATGGAATAGAACCAGAACTATATGTATAAATTAATGCTGAAATGCTTATGTTCCCTGGAGAGAAACTGAAAGCAATCTATGAATGAAGCAAAGCTAATATTCGTATATGCACCTAACTGAAAAACAAGCAGAAAATGTGTAAGCAGTCCAAGAGACACTATGCAACAATCAAGACTAATCAAGAACTACCCACCTTTCCAGTAAGAGAGACTGCAAAACAGTGCTCCAAACTAATGGCAGCACAAACACGAAACAGAACTAAAGATAAATATCCTGACCAACGGTCTTTCTACACTGCTCAAGTATCTAGCCATTTTGGAGATTTTTACTTTGAAGACTTCTCACCTGTATTAACTTAAGTAAAAATATAATCACAGTGCCTGGCAATGTTAACTAAACAAGTTAACTAAAAGACTTATCCAATGCTGGGGCAAAGAGGGACAATAGATCTATTATGATGCTTACAGACTCCCTTAAACACCGATTTGTTTCAATTTTTGTCAAAAATCAGATTGCTCTAGTAAAGAAAAGTCTTTATACATACCCAGATTAATATTTACCAACTTAGTTAAGGATCGGGCCTGATGAAATGCCTCAGCAGGTGAAGGTACTTTCGGCAAAGCTGGAGACTTATCAACCTCCAGAACCCACAAGGTAGAGGTACCCAACCAAACAGGGCAAGTTGTCCACACATATTTATTGTTAAAAACGTTTTTTTTTTTTTTAAATCATGACGGACATAAACTTCAACAAGCGTAGAAACACAAACAACTACCTTTTGGGATAATGTAAGACACCACTAGTGAAGAATAAGAATATTTAAATACAATTCTTTCATAACTTACAGAGATTGTGAGGACAAAACCTCTTGGGAGCAGAACTTAACACTATCCTTAAGTCCTCCAGTTCTTGTAGAATAAGTAGTACTTACTCCTACAGAAAGTTACAGAATTGACTTTAAAGTAGAACCTTATAATGAACAGGCTTAGGATGAACAAGTTTTATTAAGACAAACTACATTACACTAGCATGTTTATAAACTAAAAGGAACTATCTCAAGAGGACAATTTGGTGATAGAATTCCAACTCAAAATTGTCATCTTTGAGTGTTACGTACTTCCGCACCAGATCCAATACGTTTGATCTTGTCATTTTTCTCGTAAGTTGGATTTCTCCATTAGGCTGTGTTTTCCAAAATGAGCAAAAGTTTACTTTATTTTTCGGTTGTGATTCAAATATGAATGGAATTCCTTAAATTCTGGTTATACAGCTGTATGCTATTTAAAGAAACTTTGATAAGTAAATGTTACTACAATAGTATCTACAAAACAGGGAGTACTGGGTAGACTTAATTTCAAGTACTGTGTATGAGCGCTGAATACATTTCAACGTCCACCTCGTATAAAGAAAGAAATCGCAACTCATACGATGCTAGCTAGCAACGACTATATTTAAGTACTCAACTCTACAGTAGAAGAATTACCACGTTAACTTTTACTGAATAGCCTGCGACACAAAAGCGTTGTCTATGTTGGATGATACAGAGGAAAAAATAGTTCTCTTTGGCTTTCGGTAACTCGAAAAACTCCCGTTTCAAAAACCAACCTCTCTCATTCTTCAGCCCTGAAAGGAAGAACTTCCATCCACTGAGAACAAAACGGATCCCGTCCAGAAACCCGCGGAGGTAGAAGGCCGCGAGAGAGGACCCCTCCAACCGGGTTCTGAGTTCTCCCAAGTGACATCATCATTTCACCTGCGTCTCGTCCAGGCAGGGGCGGGCCGGCTCCCAGCCGCCGCGGGAACAAAGAGCGCCAGGCTGCCGGGAAACGTCCGCCGAGCGCAGCCCGCCGGCTCCCAACCTCCCGCGGCCAGTACCGCCCTCGCGCGGTAGCCAACGGCCGTCACCGCCAGTACCTGCGAGGGGAGGCTCCGCCCTGCGGGGCTGCTCCCGCCGCTCCGGGCCGGGCCGCCGCCTCCTATCGTGACTGCTCGCCCCGCCAGCGGCCAGCTCGCAAGGGCAGCCGGCCCCGGTCGTCCTTGGCCTCGGAACCCGGGTTCCGACTGAGGCGCTGTCACGGCGCTTCCTTCCTCTTGGCACCATCACACGGGCCTCTCCAGAAAACCACGGCTCCACGCCCTGCGCTGAAGGAGCCGGCTAGCGCCTCGGAAGCCCCATCTTTTCTGCCCGCCGTCCCAACCGCCCCGGCCTCCGGAGGCCCGCCCGCCAGCCGCACGAGGGGCCCCGCCCCCGCCCCCACCCACCCCACTGCACCCCCTTAGCGCTCGCAGACCCGCGCGGGCCGCGCCGGCGCAGTGGATTGCACTGCGTGCGCAGGCGATACCCAGGGCGCTACGCTTTGGACCACATAACTCGAGAGGCTCCCACCTCTGAGTTCCGGACGCCCGCCCCACCCCTCGCCTGCACAAACCTAGCCAGCCAAGCGCAGGATCGCCGGAGAGCTCCGCCTCTTTCCCCGCGCCGAGCCCCCTTTGTTTCCACCCGCGGGGGCGGGGCCGCGCACGTCCAGGCCGCTCGGGCCAGTTCCGGCAACAGAGCTGGTGCGCAGCGCCCCTGCGCAGCCCCGCCCAACTCACGCGCTTGGCTGGCCCCGGCAGCGAAGGTGGAGAGGTGGGGCAGCGTGTAGTGTCTTCCAGCACAGAGAATGCCTAACGCTGCGGCAGCTTCCGCTCCCGCCAGCAACTCTAAAACTCAGTAGTAGAGCACTAAACCTCATAATATAGTATGTATTTACATGACCGAAGAAGTAGGAACTTTTACTGATGTAGACACGTGATCTCAAAACAAGCAAGCGTGTATATAACTTGTCCAACCCTCAGACGATTGTGACAGATTCTATGACTTTGCTGAGATAGGAAGTTAAGTTCGAATACTAAATCAAGCCTCGGGTCACTACTGCGTTCAAGATCTCTATTGGAGAACACAAAGACTATATTGGCTCAATAAATACAGGGAAATGAATGGTTCAGTATCACTGGAAATTATATAATGGTAGGCTTTGCAAATAGATAGAAATTAGAGGTTTAAAAGTTTATTAAAAGTTAAAGGATCAATGAGCAGAAAACCCAGACTGAGTTGGGCATTGTGGGCTCAAACACTGGGAAGGCTAACAAAGAGGACTTCTGGGAGCTTGAGGTCCGCCTGGTCTACTTACTGCATTAAAATCCAGTCTAAAAACTTAGACTCAAAGAAAGAAGGTGGGGGGGTAGGAGGAGGCTAAGAATAAACAGGAAGGGGGAGGGCGGTAAGAGGACAAGAGAAAGGAAAGCAATCGAGCCTTTAGAGGACTTAACCCTTCCCTTCTTCCTTCTCTGAGTCTCAGTGGCCTCGGCTAAGAAAAGCAACACTAAAATGTTTCAGGATCTTCTTGGGACATATACATTGTTTATGAATAACACCATATGGTAATTATATACATTTGTCAACCAGTATCAGACTGAGCACCACTGCTCTATTATGACTAACTCCAAGGCTCACTATTTCAGGCTCTTAGCAACTGCTGAAGCAAAGCTCTAGCAATTCTTGTATATTTACAAAGGGCAGCTGGAAAGAGACAGCAGGCCCCTGTGAAGTACTCCCTCACTCAGTTCTACACTCCTACTACGCAGCTTTCTCTTTTCTTTGCCCTCTAACCCCAACTCACTCTTAGACCAGGCTGGCCTTGAACTCACAGAGATCCATTTGCCTCTGCCTCTAGAGTACTAGGATTAAAGGCATACCACACTACACCCAGCTTCTAAATGCTTTTTTAAAATTAGATATTTTATTTATTTACATTTCAGAAAGAAATCGGAAATGTAAATAAAATATCCAAAAAACCCATCTGAAATGTAAATAAAATATTCAATAAAAAAATCTGAAATCTAAATGCTTGCTTAACCCCCAAGTTTGATACAGATAAAAACACAGTGAGAGGGCATGCTTTTCAAGAGACAACTGACAGTCTAATGTGGTGGGGCTGAAATTATGTCTGAGTAGTTGTTCAACAGTAGTTCAGCTAAAGCTGTCCTTGCTGTCTTTTTAAACAGTGGCAGAAACCCCTGTTGGAGAGCTTAAAAAACCAAAAAACTGAAAAACCCTTTCTGTAATGGAAATTTTCTACATCTGCACAGCTCAGAAGGTATCAGAGCTATACCACATGGACAACAAAAGGTATAGCACTTGAAATGTATGTAATTAGTATACTAGTGAACTAACAGTTTGAAGCTGTATATCCAGCATCTGAAGGAAAAGTTGTTGCTGTGGCAAGAGCTTTCTGAGAATTTCAAGGCTGCCCTTTAAAAGAGGTTTTCCCGCCAGGTGGAAATTGTGACTGTCTTCATGAAGTCCTTTATCACATCACTCACTGCCTAGGAAATGGGGAAGTGCTAAAGTGGACTTCAAATGTAGCTGGTAGTTTTTCTGAGCTCAGCCCAGGGGCCTTACCCTTCTAATATGAAGGAGTAACAGCAGTCATCAAAAACCTTCTCTAGATAGACATCCAACATCATACAGGAACCATAAAGAAGCTCAGATCTGATCACAAAGTAAGAAAATTCACACCACTCCAATTCTGTAACTGGTTTCATTTTCCCAAGGATTTGGCTCTAACTAATCTCCTTAAGCCATCAAGCTTTTCTGTCTTTACTGGGACATTACTAACACATCATTAACTTTCTCCACCCTTAAGTTTTCAACAGTAGACACACCTGCCTATCTACTGCTTCCTTTAGGGAGGTCATTAAGGAGTTTTTCTGAGAGATATGTGTTTTCTTTTTCATGTTTAGATACTTATGCTAGAATATAATTTTTCTGCCAGGCGTGTAAGCAGCTCATGCCTCTGACCCCAGCATTTGAGAGGCTAAGAGTAGGCAGATTAAGAATTCTGGTCCAGCCTGGGCTGTGTACAAGACACCCTCAAAAAGAAAAACATTCTTTATCACCCTCATGGATTGTATTTCGGGGTTCAGAAATCTTGTCCACTGTTGTCTTTTGAATTTCAATAAAAAAGTTTTAATAATTCTAAAGAAAAAGAGCAAATAGGATTTTAATTAGGACTTCATTGAATCTAGAGCTAAAGAAGCAATGTTAGTTAGATAATGCCAAGTCTTCCAACATCTGAACAAGATGAAGCCTTTTATTTGCTCAGAAGTTTTTTTTTTCAATCACGCTTCACAATAGTCTGTAATTATCTTACATTTCAGTTCTTAGGTTTGTTCCAACTGACTTTTCTAATTCAACTAGTAATTATAATAGTTAATATCAACCCTTGAGGCTTTTTAAAATAAACAATCCTGTTTACGTTCTGTATATTCAGAAGAAAATAACAGTACTTTTTTCTTGCCATATGTCTTTTTGCACCAGCTGGTAAGTACACCCAGTCAGAGGGGGATAGCCACCCCAGTCAGAGGGAGGCAGCCATGGGACGACCTTGTTTTTCCTATCAAATCTCCACTAGACAACTGTGGTTATTTGTGTATGGAGTTTTCAGGGTATTTTCAGGGTATTTCAGGGAAATAATTTAAGGAGTGTCTTCTATTTCTAATTTGCTGAAAGTGCATTAAATGGTGGTTTAATCGTGCCAAAATTTTCTTTGCCTATCATATTTTATAGTTAATTTATAAAGTGCATTAGTTGGATTTTGGCTATTAAACCAACTTTATATTACTACTAAATCCATTTTGGTCTTATGATTGTCCTTTTTAAATACTGATGGGTTTGGTCTACTTATATTCTTTAGGACATTTATTTTTTGTCCTTGTACACAGGTATAATTTTCCATTTTTAATGCCTACATCAGGTTTTATTACAAATCTTTTTGTTAGCCTTAGAAAATATGAGAGTCAGTCTCTCCCCCCACCTGCCTGTGCTATTAGGATAGACGGACACAGAGACACAAAGAGATGAAGATCTTACAATCTGCTTTTGGAAAAACTACATTCCAATCATGTGATTTTTGAAAGCATTATAAATATATTTTCAAGCACAGTACATAAACACTACAAGTTTAGAGACATGCTACTTAGTGCTATCAAATGATAAATGTAAAATTTGTTTTTCAGATCAATTTACTTTAAAGGTTATCGCAATAATGGTTATCTGAAGAACTGTTCTGTTAAAAAAGACTGTGGCTACAGTATTTGTTGTCTGTTTAAATACTTCTATAATAAAATAATGCAATTTTATAATATCTTATTTTCTTCATAGAACTGTGAGCTACTTGAAGGTAGTTCTTATTTCTCCTCTACAAGTATTTTTTCCACTAAAATTGAGTGAACGAAACTGGTAAGATAAAAAGCTTGTAATGGCTGAACAGAACAGCCTACAGCATCTATAAGCAAGCCACTTGTAGATCCACTGCAAAACAATCCAATTGTACAGTTCCACCCAGAAATGTTAACACCTGTCCACAGGAAAGTCTAATTAGCAGCAACTTTCAATTAGAGCTTCTAAAAACCAGAAGGGGGCAGCAAAGGCCCATCCAAATCCAATCCCACTACAGTCTTAGCAGCCAGTGACCCCCAGGCTTCGGCTGTTCCAGCTGTGCGATTGAGAGACTGCAGAGGTAGGACCACAGACACTTGCACAATGAAGAAAAAAATGGCAGTGACAATGAGAAGGGGGGTGAAAGAAAACTCAGGGTGAGAAGCCATTAGCCAAAAAAAAAAGGGGGGGGCTCAATCTGCATGCCCAGGACCAACAGGCATGCTGGTGCAGCATATTCCTTTCTAGGACAGGATGTGCAGACAGGAATTGACCCTGAAGCAGACCCTACATTCCCTGCATGATCTGCCTGTACTTTTTGTATCTTTTGTGTATATCTGTGTGCATTCAATTGTATGTGAGAGCACAGCACATGTGGTTGGATACTGGGGTCTCTTGATTTTGTTGCTGCCTATGCCAGGAGGATTGGTCCAAAAGCTTCTAGGGGTTCTCCTGTCTCCTTCCATTTCCCTATTAGAGCAGAGATGTGTTATTCTGTTTAACCTAAACTTTCTAATGTTTATGATAGTGGAACACTAAGATGTACTCATTCTCATTCTAGTGTCTCACTATCATATAAGGAGAAGTTTGATTTCTTTAAAAACTCACTATGAATAGGTTTGTTTTAATCTCAGGTGTCTATGATTTGTCTCATGTACTAGGAGGAGTGTGATTTTTGCCCAGCTGCAGACAGGTTACGTGTGGAATTCTGGGAACTTTTCAGACAGTATAAATGCCAGAGCCCCAAGAGGAGTCCAGGCATACTCTGAGGGGGCTGCTGGGGGTTTCTGCTACTGTGGTTTATCAAGTCATTGTGAGCAAAGAGACTTTTGACTGTGTTTCTCCAAGGAACTTGGACACCCCTAATCAGCAGTTAGTATTCTAAATAGGTCTACACCCCCATCCCCTAAGTATTGTAAAATGTGTAGTTTGGCATTCATTTGAAAATTTATCCTTTAGCAAATTTGTAACAGTGTAGTTGCTTGTTCAAAGAATATGTGCTTCACATTTTTTTCTAGATATAATCTATATTGTCTCCTACAAGACTGTGCCAATTTTTTCACTGCAACCAAGAGTAAATGCACAGCATTTAGTGTATATTCTGCAGTAGAAAACGGCAGTGCTCATTTAAGGGTGCTCTCGTGGAAAGAAAGGATAACTCCAGGGACTGCAGCAAGCCAAGCCTGAGAGCAGGGAGAGAAAAGCCCCGAAGCTGAACTCAGCCCAGTTTACTTTTCAAACAGCCACATTTCATACCCAAATTATAAGTTCTCTTTGTCCATCTGTTAAATCCCAGTGGATTTACTATCTATGGTCTATATGAACTGTAGTAACCTAGGAACTGGGTCCATGCTTAAGCTAAAAAGACTCAGGGGACCAATGTGAATAGCAACTTGCTGTAAAGCTAGTGAGCAAAAGGCCCCAGGTTACAAGACCTTCTGGAAAGACAATCCTCAGAACAGAGTTCCAGAAATATCTGAGGAAGAGAGACTGGTAAAACTACCCAGAAGCCGCCAGACAGTAAGGAAAAATGTAATCAAAGTCAGTAAAATAGGGAGTGAAATAAACTTAACTTACAAACATGTTCCAAAAAAATAAAAAGCTTGTCTAAGGAAAAATTTAGGAGCAGAGCAAAACAGCCAAGTAGTTCCTTCATTTCAGGGATGACTGTGGAAAAAGGTGATCACTGAAATGAAACACATGGAAATGAGATCCTGGAAAGGTTTTAGATGCAAGACATACTACATGTTGTTCCTCGACTGGTCCTTATGAACACTTTGTTACTGCACTGTGTCCTAGAAGAAACAGGCTTTCCCTAGGGAATCCTCCTGTACCTCCTGTGTCTGCATAACCACAACTAGTCCAGCTGACACACACTGCATCAGAGAATTCTAGTATTATACACATATGAAATATAACCTGCTCAATGAACTGACAGTAGTTCCTGTTACTGATAATCCAGCCAACCCTGAGTGATTGTATGGACATCTGTGATGTTCAGTACATATTCACAAAGCATGCTGTTTCCTGTCTATGCCACACTCTATAGACCTTTCCAGGTTTCATCTCAGGAAATGTTACCTAAGCAGAATTCTAATTACCACAAATCAAAACCTTAAATAAAAATGCTTAAAATAGTATAGTTTTTTAATGGAGTGAATAAAAATATTTTAAAAATCTGTCCTCCTCTTCTGGCTAGTGTTTTTGTTTTTCCTAACAATTGAGTTTTATTTTGATGAAAAAAATCATGTGTTCTGACTAGTTTTATGACACAAGCTAGAATCATTTTGGAAGAAGGAACCTCAATTGACAAAGCGCATCACCAGACTGACCTCTAGGTAAGCCTATTGTACATTTTCCTTGCTTTTTGAATGATGTGAGGATGGTCCAGCTCCTTGTGGACTGTACCACCCCTGGGCTGCTGGTCTTGGGTGCCATAAGAAAGCAGACTGAGTAAGCCATGAGGAGCAAGCCAGTAGGCATTTACTCTCTGGCTTCTGCTTCAGTTCCTGTCTCCAATTTTCTGCCTTGAGTACTTGCTCTGACTTGGATGGTGAACTACAAACTGTAAGGTAAATCCTTTCTAGGAGGAGAGGTTGATACAGTTGGAATGTAGTGTATGAGAGAAGAATAAATTTTAAAAGAGAGAGGAATTTATAGAACTGACTGAGAAACAATTCTCAGTTCCCAAGGCTTGTTAGATTCACAAATAGACCCTCTATAGCTTAAAAAAAAAATCCTTTCGTCCCCAAATTGTTTTTGTTTATGATGTTTTATCACAGCAGTAGAAACCCTAAAGGGCTATTTCTTCTGATTTCTTGCCCCAACAGTTTTATAAACAAAATAATAAATATGTCATGTAACAAACAATAGTTTAAAGGCTAACAAAAATGCCAACAATAGCATTAAGATATTATCTATCAATATATCATACTTCCAATTACCTCAGCTAGTTTACAATAAAACAAGGTGAGAATCCATGTTTAAACAAAACACCCACATGCATGATGTCAAACATCAAATAAATTTCATGTAAATTCCAGGTAGACCAGGAAAGATTATGTAAAAAATAACAGAACATTAAGTTGCCATATCTGACAAGCTGGGTTTAAGTCTAAGGACTGACATGGTGGAAGAAGAGAACTAACTCCTAAAAACTGATTTCTGATCTCCACATGTAAACCAGAGCACACACATCTCTATCAGAAGATTTATAAGATTTAGATCACTTGGGAGATGAGTTTCTGGACATACCTGTGGGGAATTATCTTGATTAGAGTAATAGAGGTGAAAGATCAGCCCACTGTGGGTGGCACTATTCCCTTGGCTGCATAAAAAGTAAAAAAATTGGTTGAGCAGGTCATCCATCCGTCATTGTTTCTTGACTATGGATGCAATATGACCAGCTATCGTATGTTCCTGCAGCTGTAACCTCTCCACCATGATATACTCCAACTGTGGGACAAAATAAAAATCCTTTCGCCCTTAAGGTTTCTGTCAAGGTCTTATACCACAGTGACAGAAAAAGCAGAAAAACGTTCACCATCATTCATCACTAGAGATACAATAAAACTAGTGATGCTACTTTTTTTTGTTTGTTTGTTTTGTTTTTCAAGACAGGGTTTCTCTGTGTAGCCCTGGCTGTCCTGGAACTCACTCTGTAGACCAGGCTGGCCTTGAACTCAGATATCCACCTGCCTCTGCCTCCCAAGTGCTGGGATTAAAGGCGTGTGCCACCACTACCTGGCCATGATGCTACTTCTTAATCACCAGAATGACTAGAACTTAAAACACAATCTAAGTCAGGTGATGGTAGTGTGTACCTTTAATGTTAGCACTTGGGAGGCAGTGGCAGGCAATCTCTTAGTTCAGGTCAGCCTAGTCTTAATAGTGAATTTTAGGCCAGCATGAAAAACTCTGTCTTGAAAAACCAAAAAACAAAACCACAATCTAAACATGTGTCATGGAAGTAGGAAAATGTGAACCCTCATACACTGCTGATAGGAATATAAAGGTTATAGCCCTTTGGAAAATGCTAGCTCCTGAAAAGGTTAAACAAAAATCTATCATGTGACCAAGAAACAAATACATACAAATGTTCACAGCATCACTATCGTAATAATTACAAAATTGAAACAATCCTAATGTCTACCAACTGATGAGCAAATAAAATGTGTTATATCTGTGCAAGCAAATATTATTCACCCATTAAATGATATGAAGCACTCGTTTATGCTACAGTATAAACTTTGAAAGAATCACACAAGTGAGGAAAGTCAGACACAAAAAGTAACACACACACACAAAGTAACACACTATATAAAATTCATGTAACACTGAAAGAGGCTCAGTATTCAGGCCTAGTATTCACAAAAGTCTGGGTTCTATCCACAGGACCCCAGAAGACAAAACATCTCCCTGCAGAGTTGCTAGGAACTAGGAAATGAATGACAGGTGAGTGATACAGATTATGGATTTGGGTTTTGTGGTTTGTATGTGCTTGGCCCAGGGAGTGGCACAATTAGAAAGTGTGGCCCTGTTGGAGTAGGTGTGTCACTGAGGGCTTGGTCTTTAAGACTTGTCCTAGCTGCCTGGAAGCCAGTATTCTGCTAGCAGCCTTCAGATGAAGATGTAGAACTCTCAGCTCCTCCTGCGCCATGCCTGCCTGGATGTTGCCTTATTCCTACCTTGATGATAATGGACTGAACTTCTGAACCTGTAAGCCAGCCCCAGTTAAATGTTGTCTTTATAAGGGTTGTCTGTTCACAGCAGTAAAATCCTAAGACAGGTTTGTTTGTTGATGGATCGGGAGTGGGGGGAATGCACGCATAGGTTAGAGTTTGAGGATGTTCTAAAATTAGATGATAAAGATCTAGTTGCACACTTTTTTTGAAAGTCCTAAAAAGCAGGGAAGCTGGACAACTCTGTGGGTAAAGAACTTACCACTAAGTCTGACAACCTTAGTTTGATTCTTGGGCCTACATGATAAAAGGAGATAACTTACACCTGAAAGAAGCTGTCATCTGACCTGCATCATAGTATGTGTATGTGTACATGTATACACACACACACACATGCGGAAAAAAGATAAGTGTAATTCAAAATAAAGACACTAAACACACACATACGTAAATTTTAAAGCATGATGTTTTATGGCATATAAATTACCTCTCAATAAAATTGTTGCTAAAATTTTAAAACATGTTAAACATTATATCAGCTTGCTAATTGTATTATTTAAATTCTCCATCTCAATTTTCCCCCTTCAACTTCGGGCATACCCTGAGGTGGTCACTAATAAGTCACTGCTTCTTGTGGAATCCCTTCCTACTGGAGTACACTGGAAATCTGCGACTGACTTCTAGCTAGAACAACATCGCAATAATGAGGTGATGTCATTCATACAATTATGTTAAATTACATAATACTCCATCTGAGCTGTCTACAGAGGGTCTTCTGGTCTTGTTAGCAGAGAGGCATGCTGTGATCACATGACAACATGTGGGCAGCCCCCTAGA
Source organism: Grammomys surdaster (assembly GCF_004785775.1). NCBI lineage: Eukaryota > Metazoa > Chordata > Mammalia > Rodentia > Muridae > Grammomys > Grammomys surdaster. The sequence goes on along the minus strand of NW_021604644.1, from coordinate 5,019,531 downwards.
ACCTATTGCTGATTGGATGTATGTAAGAGGTCAGATCCTCAGTCACAAGCTGAGGGAAATGAATTTCACCAACAACTTGCATGGACATGGAGAAAGCACATCTTCCTTTATCAGGATTCTTAATGAGAATGCAGTACTGAGTTCAACCTTGAGAATGAGACCCAGAGAAGACTGTTTAGCCATTCTAGCCACATAATGTAAGAGACAATAAAAAATATTATAAGAAGCCTTTTAGGCAATGTATCTAATAGACTACACTGCTTGCCAGCACACTAACCTGGATTGGTAACCCTCCTACAGCATCGGTACACCTTTATATCTGGGCTTGCATCATTTTCTTCTTACTGCTTTAACAATTGTTGGCTTAAATATTGGGGCTGAGTAAGAGGGAAAAAGAAACTTGTTTTTTCTCTGATCTCAGTATCACAGAAAAGGCAAGGATCTTCCCCTACCAACAAATAAGCAATGCTGCAGCAGCCCAGTTGAAGCTCTTCTCAGTTCTGTCTACCTAGACAGTGTCAGATCCCACAGGCTTGGGGCTCAGCCCCCAACCTGAAACCCTTCCTTACACGCTTGTTATGTGTTTCACACTTGAGGGGTTTTTGACTTGTTTTGAAACAGAGTTTATTATGAAGCCCTGGCTGGCTTGAAACTCACTCTGTAGCACAGGCTGCCCTCAGCTGTGCACCACCTCACACATCAGATGCTGCCACAAGCCTCAATTTGTGACCTACGCTTCTGAACACCCAGCTATACACTAGGTTGCCCACAATCCACTCCCAGGTTTGATAAATTTTACTTGAGTCAACTACAGAACTCAGAGAAACACATGCTTAGCTTCAAATCATAAAGAATATTACAACGAATATGAACAAAGAGATGACAGGCTGAGGCTGAGGAAAGGGACACAGAGCTTCCCTACCCTCGCTGGGTGATCTCTCTACAAAAATGTTCTATTTGGAAGTACTGGCCACTAGACTCTCTCAGGGATATCAACTGTGTGGGAAGACTGAAGCATGGGCACCCATACCCTAATGTTACTAGGTCTAGGCCTGGTTGCTCAGATCGCTAGCACTCTTATCTTGCACAGTAGCAATGCCGTAGCAATGCCGTGAGGTATATCTGAAGAACTACTGCTAGTTGAGAACTTCCTCCAAATTCTTAAGTATGCCCTTCCTTGTGGACTTGGAGACTCAAAGCCCTTGCCACTTGTATCACATAAAGTAGGTCAATTTTTTCCTTTATGGCCAGCTTGAAGACAGAAACAAAATTAGAATTTTCTATGACATGCCTTGGGGAGTTAAGTTATGAGCCAATAACCATTGAAAGTATGTACCATAATATCAAATATATTTTGGCTCATGGTCCTATATTAACTACACATTATTCCCTTTGACACTTTTGAACAAATTATTAATTTATGATATTAATTCTACTAAAAATGTTGTCTTTATTTGGGTAGCATGAGGTACCCTTTAATTTTTCCATTTTAGAGGCTGAGGGAGAATGCTCAGGAATTGACCACCAACCTGGGTCGCATGAGAGTGTCTAAAAAAGGGCGGGCACTTTGACTTTCTTTGTGCTTAAGCCCATGTCTTTGCTTATCTTCCTGAGCCACAGACTCACATAGCACAGGCTGTCTTCTCAGTACCCTGTCCTCCTGCATTATCGTCACACACGCGTCACATGTCTTCTCCTTGCTTATCTGTGATTATCAGTTTTGTGCCATTCTGTTGTATGTCTATTTCTTGTATAAAACATAGGGCTGAAAATTTGTTCTCTAACAAAGTCTCTTACCTAATGAACAACTCTTAACACTCACACTCCCTAGAGCCAGCCAGCTCTACTGCGCTACATTGTTTTATTTGTTTACCTTCAGTCATACTCCACCCTCTAAACCTTACTCAAAGTCTCACGGATAAGCAAGGTTTTCTGGCTCCTTCTGTATTCCTCTTTTGACTTAAAATTACACATTTTATTTCTATAATTTGTATTTAGCAGCTCTAAACTAAAAACTTAAATAAAACACTATTAAAAAAATTTTGGGAGGTGGGTGTGTACCTGGATCTGTATGTATAATTGAGGTCTGTGTATGAGTGATTTTGTGTATGTATATTTGTGTGTGTGCAAGTAATTGGGTACATATGTGAGTGACTTGGGTGTGTGTATGTGTGTGTGTGTGTGTGTAATTGGGTGTGTGTATGAGTATGTGTGAGTCACTGGGTGAGTGTGAGTGGGTGTGAGTGATTGGAAGTGGGATACACATGTAAAAGCCTGAAAAGAACTTTTGGATTCAGTACTCATATTCCACTTTGTTTTGAGGCAAAGTCTCTCTTTTCTGCCATTTTATTTCATGTGGTGTGGTCAACTAAGAATGCTGGGATTCTCCTGTGGAAGGGATTACAGACATGCACCACCATACTAGCCATTTAACATGTATTCTTGGAATTCCAACTCAGTTTCTCAGTCTTTTGTAGCAAATACTTTCTTTCACCCATTGAGCCATTGAGGTACTCAAAAATTTTAGAGGGACTGGCAACAAAATTGCTTACTTGGTAAAAATCCCTGGGTACACGCCTGCACGTGCGTGCACGTGTGCCCTTTCCCCTCCCCCCTAAATAAAAGGTAAACAACATTTAGAGTGTTCTAATTTCAGATTAACTATGTCCAAGAAGGAAATCTGTGAAATATTCTAAAATCTTAATCATTTTCAGTTCTAATCATTTCAGACAAGGGATCTAGCCCTACTCCTAAATGCTTTTTTTTTTTTGGCTTTTCAAGACAGGGTTTCTCTGTGTGGCCCTGGCTGTCCTGGAACTCACTCTGTAGACCAGGCTGGCCTCGAACTCAGAAATCCACCTGCCTCTGCCTCCCAAGTGCTGGGATTAAAGGCATGCGCCACCACCGCCTGGCTCCTAAATGCTTTTTTAAATGGATAAACACTGCTCTAATTTTTCAAGTTGATTTTTTAAGCTAATGAAACTTTCTCTATTAAGGTATAATTAAGGGATTTCAAGATACATTACCAACACACATCCCTAAGAAGCTGCCTTAATACAATTTTTTGGGTATTGAAATTGGTTCCATAACTAGCACTCTCCTGCCTACTAGTGGGCTGACAGTCTAGGTACCATCAATTCCACCTTCCATTTAGACCTGCTACATCTAGGGAGAACTTCAGATGCCATCCAACACAAACAGGTTTTCTCACTATCAACCTATGACTACCTTAAAAGCTATGTTAATAAAGACATTCCTGAGAGTATATTGATTAGCAACAAAAAAAATGTTATCTGCCAAGATGATGAAGAGAGCAGAGGGAACCCTAGGTGAGTGTGTAAAGAGGGATGTTCTGAGTGAATCCGAATGGAATTGTGAGTTAATGTGTGTGCCTGGGATGGGCACAGCCATATCAAGGACTCCAAAGCCTCAGAACCATGGGAATGGCAGTCTTCCCCAGTAGAGGCTCAGGGAATGGCAAAGCCTTCCTCTGGTCCAAGTGCCTGGTCTTAGATGACTGCAACCTAAGACTGCTCTCCTGCACTGACCTCCTACTGAGATTAGCTAACCCTTACCCCGAGTTGTACTTAAAAGTACTAAAGCGCCTGCTTGTTTCGTAATTAATTGGCGTCTTACATGCTCACACAATGCCCAACAGATCTGTCTATGTGTGTATCCCTTCTTCATTCTTTGATCACCCCAATTAGGACTCAGTGAGTGGTGTTCACACAGGGCCTCTGGAGTGTGTGAAATTTGCAGTGGTCAGACAAAGGATCTCCCTGGAGAAGCAGGTAGAGTACGACAGATAAGAGTAAAAGAAAGAGGAGTGCAATTCTACGTTTCAGGCACAAAAAATGGGGCAAGTTGACTCTATAAGGCAGTTCAGTGTTGGTGCCTCATGGGGAGACTGTGAAGACCTGTGGAGGAAGGGTGACAGCACAGCAGGACACAAGCCGTTGGCTCCCAGAAGGGACAGTAAGTATGGATTCTGATTACTAAGAGGAAAATACTAAACCCTACAGGCAACAAATCTATTACTGTCCTAGCTCAAGAGCCCGTATGACCTACCAACCTAACACACTGGAAGCCACACGTGGTTCTACAGCTCCTGTTTTCTGTCAGACAAGTAACAGCTTTCTGAAAAATAGAAGTAGCATAAGCTGACAAAGCATAGTAAAAATCCTAAACACACAACAATGGGAAAATCATACTGCGTGGGAGACGGGTTCCCAGCTGTCTGACCAGAGTTCACTTAACTTGTCTTTTTTTTGGGGGGGGGGGGGCGGCCCCAAGGGGAAAGAAGAAGAAAATGTAAAAAAAAGTAAGCTATTGATAGCTAAAATAGAATATATGAACCAGTTCATTTAATGAGTTCACACATCATGCTGTTTTGAATAAACACAAGAATAGCTACATTTAAGTATTATATTAAGTACTTTTGAGAACAAGGTATCCTCAAAAGAATAAAAAATAGCTAAGAAATAGCTCAAAAATTTCCAAATTTGCAATTAGGAAAATGCAAGTGGAAACAATTCTGAGATTTCATCTCACCAGAATCTGAATAGCACAGACAACAGGACAAGCGGCAATGAGAGGGAGTGTGGTCATGCATAAACTGACCAGCCACTCTGGAAGTCAGGGTGGAGAGCTCTGCTGCATGACTATACAGCTAAACCACTCCTTGGCAATGTCCAAAGGACTCACCACTCATTTCCACAGATATCACTCAGTCATGTTCATTGTTGATCTATTACAATAGCTAGGAAATGGAAACAACCCAAAGTTCTTTCAACCAACGAACAGATAATGAAAATGTTATAATATACATACAATGGAATGCTATTCAGCTGTAAAGAAAAATAAAACCATGAACTCTGCAGGGAAACGAACAGAACTAGGAAAGTTCACATTGAGGGAGGCAATCCAGAAGCAGAAAGACGAACACCAAGTGTTCTTTCATCTGAGACTCCTAGCTCCACATCATCCATCAGCTGTGAGTACATCTGGGAACAACTGCAGAAACCAGGAAAGTAAAAAAGGGCCATTGCCCGGGAAGGTGATTAGTGGAGCATTAGAGCAGCATGGTTGCAAGTGATCTGGGTGGGAAATGGGAGAAATTGAGGGGGCCCTATTGAGGGAGGGCAAAGAAAAATAAATACAAGAGAGAGAAAGAGAGGGAGAGAGAGAATAGTAAGAATGTTTTGAAAAGTCATAAAGATTCATACTATTAACAATCTGTCCCTTTTTAGGGATATAATATACAGTCTGTATAAATATGAAATGTTCTCATCTGGGCTGACAATGTTCCCTCCAAGAGCCAAAAACAATTTAACAAATCCCTAACACCAGTTTTGAGCAAGGTTGTCAGAGACACTCCAAACATTACAAACTATTGCTATTGCTTTTGTCTGAGTAGACAGACAAGTGTTTCATCTCCCCAGGAAAAGCTTTGTCACATAACACTGGGGTCTGAGTTCTTGTCTCACACATGTAAGGTGAGAGCAACCAGATGAGATGAAGTGAGACTAGAAGAAGCCAGGCAAAGTCAGCAAGATGGCAGAGTAGATAAGGGCACTTGCCACACATGCCTGATCCCTGCAACTCATGGAAAGGTAGGACAGCACCAATTCCACAAAGTTGTGTTCTGACCTCCACACAAACTTTGCCCCAATAAAAATTAATTGAAAGACAAGAATACACTACTAAAATAAAATACTAAAAGCTGCCATCTGTATCATCCATCTCTTGATGGACACCATTCCACATAGATACCATTCCACTTACCATGACCAACTTTCTTTTTAATTGAGACAGGATCCCACTATATAGCCCTGGCTGGACTGAAACTTGCTATAAACCTGGAACTCAGAGATCCACCTGCCAGCCTATACCTCCTAAGTGCTGGGATTAAAGGCTGTGCCATAATATTTAGCCCTGTGCCAAGATATTTCTTTTATCTAGTTCATATTGTATCTTATTGTAACATATTATATAACTGACATTTGTTTTTTTATTACCTGTTTGGCCCAGTTATATTGTAAAATTATGAAAAACCAGGAATTTCTATCCATCTTGCATCCTGATATATTCCTTAAATGACTTGACACATAGCTACCAATCAAATACTACTTGCTGGCTCAAATCAACAGAATAAGTTATAAGTGCACAGTCAAGAAAATCCTCTCACTCCACTCCAAAAACCTGTACACACAGCATACAGGGAGCATAACAGTCCAGACATCCTTTGGTATGCTGTCAAAACACAATCCTTTACAATTCTCTCCTCTTTTCCCTGTATGATAGGGGGTGTTCTAATTGCAAAAAGCATAAAAAATTAAGTCATATAAAAATTGAAAAATGAGAACTGCTTTGAAGGAGATGGAAAATAAGAAAGAGACAGAATCTCATCCTCAGACCCTACGGACAGGCAACTCATTTTGGTTTCTACACCATAAACAAAGAGAGGCAGCCGTGGAAAGGAGCCTTGGGTAACTTCCACTTCCCACTCTTGTGATTCCTGACAACACGATGCCCCTTCCTCTGCATCATTCATCACATTTCACATGCTCATTTCTAAGCTGTGCATATTAAATTTTAGGAGGTCACTTTCTGTGTTCTCCCTATGAAAATTAAAAATGAAAGCCACGCCTCTGGGTGACTATAACACGAAAAGACTCTGAAAAGCTATGAGCAGAGCTGACAAAGTCAGTGAGACCAACAAACAGAACAATTACAGCACAACGTTTAGAAATTCTCAGAGATTAACTAAGTTCTCATCTCCAACAGCAAGAGCAGGTTCTTGTTTGTTTGTTTGTTTGTTTGTGGGGTTTTTTTTGTTTTTTGTTTTGTTTGTTTTTTGTTTTTTTTGAGACAGGGTTTCTCTGTGTAGTCCTGGCTGTCCTGGAACTCACTCTATAGACCAGACTGGCCGCGAACTCAGAAATCCACCTGCCTCTGCCTCCCAAGTGCTGGGATTAAAGGCGTGCGCCACCACCACCCGGCTTAAGAGCAGGTTCTTGACCAAAATAAGGAAAAGGATGGCTTGGGTTGGTCTGTACTGCCAGCTACCATTCATGAAAGGAGTGAAAAACTAAATTTAATTTCATTCAGATCAGAACCACATATTCAAAACACATCCAGACTCAGGAATCTACTGGAAGCGAGCACTAGAAAGACCCCCAAGGCAAGTTTCTCAGGTTTTTCCCCTTTATTTTTGATATTAAAAAGGTCTTACACGGGGCTGGGGAGATGGCTCAGTGGTTAAGAGCACTGACTGCTCTTCCAGAGGTCCTGAGTTCAATTCCCAACAACCACACGGTGGCTCACAACCATCTGTAATAGGGTCTGATGCCCTTTTCTGGTGTGTCTGAAGACAGCTACAGTGTACTCACATATGATAAATAAATAGATCTTTAAAAAAAAAAAAAAGGTCTTACACAGCCCAGGTTGATTGAAACTTGCTATGAAGTGGAGAAGACCTTGAATCCTCCCATTGCTACCTCCTAAATGCTAAGATTACAAAAAACCACCACAATGCCAAGCAAAAAAAACAGGTTTTGTTAGAGATAAAAAGAATACAAGCAAAAACAACACAATGGCCAGGTATGGTGGTGGCTCACTCCTTTAATCCCAGAATTTGGGAAGGAGGGGCAGGCAAGTATCTGAGTTCAAGCCCACCCCTGATCTTACACAGCAAGCCACAGGCTAAGGTCTCAGGATGCATACTGAGGCCATGCATAAACCAAAAGCAAAAACCAGCCCACAACAAAGCAAATCCACCATTAATTTGGGCATGACTTAAGAATGAAACAACTCAGGCCCAAAGTAGTACATACGTACATGTGTACACACACACACACACACACACACTCCATCTTGAAGAATCAGTTAGGTTGCATTCTCAATAACCACGGCTTATTTTAGGCTTTGGGAACAAAGTAGACCATAAATATAAATAAGGGTAAAGTGTAAGAAGAAAGCAGGTGACAGGGGACGTGACCCACTTGCTTGAGAGGATGAGGAGCCTGCTGCACGTTCCAGGTTAGACCCTGAATAGGAGAAACAAACTCAAGGGTTGAAGAGATGGCTCTGTAGCTAACACATTTGTTATGCCTAAGAGTGAGGCCAGGGTTTGGGTCTGCAGAACCCACAGAATGCTTCAACAGAGACACACATCTCTAATTTAAGCCTTCCTACAGCAGATGGAAAGCTGAAATGTTCTTGGAGGCAGACAGTGGCAAACAAGAAATCCTGCTTCAAATACAATGGATGGTGAAGACCAATACCCCAGGTTTCCTATAACCTTCACACACTCACAGTGTCGTGCAACACACAAACACACACACACATGCACAACATCATCATCACCACATTTATAAAAAGGAAATGATGACAGTACAATAATCAAAACTATAAGAATCAAACAAATATGGAATGTCTGGATTATTCCCGACTAGAAACACATGGATTGCTTAGCTGCTGAGAGAGCACATGTTCATATGTTAAAATAAGCCTTATGACCAGACTATGCAGAGAAAGAAGATGGACAGAGATACAAACGAAGACTTGGAAGACTAGGCAGGAGCCTAGGTCCCCTCTTCTGCAGCCTAAGCTGCGGGCTCTCTGGAGCAGTCCAATAATCTGATACAGAAACCAGTTAAGACACCCTGCCCTGTACTGTGCATATCAACATTATACCCTCAAGTCACCCAGTGGCTTGGTCCTGAGTTACATAGGTGATTCCAGTAGTAGAGTAAAGGTGGCATGCATTTCAACGGTGGCAGACATCAACAAGGATCTCACCTTGTCACTGTCATCATGACAAATGTGGTCGTGATGGATGGACTGGCACTGAAAAGAAGCACCAACACTACCTACAAGAAAAAGGAAGGAGAGTTAAGCAGCAATAATCACTTGTAGCAAACCGCTTCCGCAATTAAAGAGACTCATGTAATGTCCATTATCCCATCTAATCCTCAGACAAGCTTGTAAAGCAGGGGCAAGACTACTTGTGGATTCTCAAAAGTTACATGTGCACACAAATGAGTGCATGGAGGTCAGACAACAACCTACAGGAACTGGTTCTCCTTCTAACAGGTGGCACCTAGGGACAGCTCAGGCTGTCAGGCAATCTGTGGGCCCTATTCAGAGCTTTTCCACACAAGAAAAAACTTAGACACAGATTGACAGCCAGTAGCAAACAGTGAAAGGGCACATTTGAAACTGAAGGCTGGTTGTTCAAACCTGACTCACTCACACTCTCCCCCACCCCAAGGCACAGCAAATGGCCTACATTCCAAGTAAGACCTCCTAAGTAAACACATCCTCCAGGAAGACAAAGTCTCACATAGAATATAACAAAGAATATAATTAAATTTCTATTCAACATACACATACTTTGAGGCTGACCCTATAGATTCAACATATAAAATACAATTCACCCAGGCCTGATGGTACATGCACTTTGGAGGCTGAAGCAGAAAGATCAAGCGTTCAAAGACAAAGGACAAAGGACAGTCTTTGAGACAGTAAAAGCTTCTTTTAAAAATCTACATCAAATAAGATTTTCAGTATTGTTAGGCATGGTAGCACACACCTTTAATCCCAGCAACTGGGAGGCAGAGGCAAACAGATCTCTATGCATTTGAGGCCAGCCTGGTCTACAAAGTGAGTTCTAGTCCAGAAGAGTTATATGATGAGATCCTGTCTCAAAACAAAACAGAAAACACAAAGATATCAAATATTTTGTTACTTTAAACGAAAACATAAGTGGAACAAGCCATTGTTGTGGGGTTTATTTGTGACAGTCTTTCTATGTATGATTCCAAAGCTCACCTTGAGTTTGTGCTCATCTTCTCTCTGCCTCCAGAGTGAGCTGACTATAGGCATGTACCATTATGCAAGTTCTAATCACCTGAGTTTTTTCTAAAGTTTTTGGTTTCTAGTTCACACCATACACAAAATGGTAATTAAAAGTTCCATATAATTAAAATAAAGCCAGATGTGGTGGCACTAATCCCAGCATAAATAGCTCCTTGCTTGCAAAGGCTACATAGTGAGACTCTAAAAAAGAAAAGAAAAAAAAAAGGAAAGAAAAGACAGAAAAAAGGATGGAGGGAGAAGGAGGGAGAAAGAAGGAGAAGAAGGAGAAAAGGAAAAGAAAAAAGAAAAATTTTAGGGAAAAACTGTAGAGTTTCTGTTGTTGTCTTTACTACATAATCTCAAAGAAGGGGGAAAAAATGTAGAAACAGGAAGATTACCACAAGTATGAGACGAATCTTGTCTAAACATGGAATTCCAGGACAGCTGGGGTTGAGGGGGATGATCTCTGTCTACACATGTGTGCATGTGTGTGCACACGCATGTGCATGGGGTGGGGAGGTGTTATTGAGAGGGATTGAACATGGGGTCTCATGCATTCTAGGCAAACGCTCCATTACTGAGCTGTATCTCTAGCATACACTCTGTCCCAATCTTCTGAAAAGTTGCTATAAACATAAAGCCATAAATAAACGGTTAGCACATATAAAGTAGATAGATACTATGGTACATGCCTGTAATCCTAGCACTTGGGAGGTAGGAGCAAGATTAGGAGTTCAAGGCCAGATTAAGCTATATGAGGACCTGGCTTCAAAAGGAAAAGTTGGCACACATTCTCTAGCTGACTAAAAAATAACAAAAGCCATTTTCCTTATGTACAATAATATGACTTTTGAAGCCGGGCGGTGGTGGCGCACGCCTTTAATCCCAGCACTTGGGAGGCAGAGGCAGGCGGAT
>NW_021604644.1:5004903-5008655 GCF_004785775.1 Grammomys surdaster | reverse complement strand
AAAAAAAAAAAAAAAAAAAAAAAAAAAAAAAAAAAAAAAACACAACAACAACAAAAAAAAAAACCAAAGAATATGACTTTAGAAAAGCCATTTAGCAGATCAAGAAAGCATGCCAACTATGTTTCTGACAAAAATTTTACCAAGTCATAAATTGTCTTAGGATGAGAAATACAGTAAATACTAGGCAGCCACAACTCTGAGTGGTGGCTTGTGTCCCCTAATCCTCCTGGTAGAGGTTTCTGTTTTGGTGTTTTTCCCAGTGCTGGGGATTGAACCAAGGGCCTAATGCATACAGACAAGACTTCTGCCACTTAACTGCATCCTAGCTAGACTACCCCTAGACTTTTAAAAACCACATTTCTTCATTATATGCTCTTCTTGCTCATTTATTAAAAAATAATTTCTACAAATTCAAACTGTGAGAGATAAGAAGACAGCAGGCAAGATTGCTCAGTAGGTAGAGTGCTTGCTGTACAAGCTTGAATTCCCAGACCACACAGAGAAGCTGGACAGCAGCACAGACATCTGTAATTCCACTGTGCCACTTTAGGGAGAGGGGCAGAGAGGACTCTCCAGAAGCTTGTAGGTCGGCTAGCCTGGCTTACAAGGGTAGAGAGACTCTGTCTCAAACAAGGAGGAAAGATAAAGACAGACGCCCAGAGATTATTCTCTTGCTTCCATACGTACAATCAACATCACACACTGCCCCCCCCACACACAAATTAACACAAAAGACAAAATTATTTTTAAAAGTACTTTAAATTACAAAGGATAAAGCAAAATACCTTCACAGATTTACCTGTTAACTTTTCAGATGCACAAGAGCTTCCTAATCTACCCAGTGCGATAGCCACTCCATTTGTTTTATATGGAATTGATTACAGATTTGGAAGACAGTATTGTAATAAAACAGTTGGGTGTGGTGGTTTACAACTTTAATCCAAGCACTTCTGAGGCAGAACCAGGCAGATCTCTGTGATTTCAAGATCAGCATGGTCTATACATTGAGCTCCAAGCCAGCCACACTACACAGTGAGACTCTGTCTCAAAAGTAAAATAAAATAAGAAAACAATCTCACTTGTAAGAATAAAAATAACTAAATTTGGGCTAGTGAGGTAGTTCAGTAGTAAAGCTACTTGCTGCCTGACGATCTTGAGTCAGGCACCTACACAATGTCAGGAAAGAAAGGACTGACTCCTGCAAGCTATCCTCTGACTCCACATGCACCAACACCCTCATATACCCCCCACACCAAATGAATGTAAATGAAAGTATACTATTAAGTCATATTCCTATAACTAGTTTCATATTAATACAGAATATTGGAGACTGTTGGACTGGCAACAAGAACTGTAAAAATGGACAGGAATACTCACCAAGTCGTTTCAAAAGAAAACCAAACAGATAACAGCTCATTCTCACATAAAACTCATGTACTTGACACATTTGTTCCCATTAGTCATCTGACAGAAAGATCAAATGTGGTTGGAAGCTTCACAAGGAAGCACTGTGTATTGACTGGGGTTGAGGCCATAATGCAACTCCCTCCACCAGTCCTGGAGAAAATGAAAACCCCACACAAGTGATTTAGAAACTCTCCTCTAAAAGAGAATACTAAATATATGAAACCAGCATCGGGGCAGCATCTGAACTGTAGTAGATAGGAGGGTCAGACAGGAGTATCGAAAGTTAAAGGTCAGGGCTGGGGAATTGGTTTAGTAGGTGTTATGGTTTGTATACGCTCAGCAAAGCGAGTGGCACTATTAGAAGGTGTGACCCTGTTGGAGTAGGTGTGTCACTGTGGGTGTGGGCTCTGTTTGTTTGTTTGTTTGTTTTCGGTTTTTTTTTTCTTCAACACAGGGTTTTTCTGTGTAGCCCTGGCTATCCTGGAACTCACTCTGTAGACCAGGCTGGCCTCGAACTCAGAACTCAGAAATCTGCCTGTCTCTGCCTCTCAAGTGCTGGGATTAAAGGCGTGCGCCACCACTGCCCAGGTGTGGGCTTTAAGACCCTCTCCCTAGCTGCCTAGAAGTCAGTCTTCTACTAGTAGCCTTCAGATGAAGATGTAGAGCTCCCAGCTCTGCCTGCACCATGCCTACCTAGATGCCGCCATGTTCCTACCTTGATGATAATGGACTGAACTCTGAATCTGAAAGCCAGCCCCAAATATATGTTGTCCTTTATAAGACTTGGCTTGGTCATGGTGTCTGTTTACAGCAGCAAAACCCTAAGACAGTAGGCAAAAGTCACTCAAGCACGAGGAGCTGAATTAAAAGCACCCACATAAAACTAGATTGGAACATTGGCATCTGTAATCCCAGGACTCCCAGAAGCTCATAGGCCAGCTAGCTTGATGTATAAAGAGGAAAAAGAGAGACCCTATCTCAAGGTGGAAGGCAAGAACTGAACTTGAGATTGCACTCTGAACTTCATAGACATCCATGCCTACAATTGCAAACACATGCACTGACAAAGTTAAAGGCTGGCCTGGGCTACACAGCTTACACTATTAAAACAAACACAAATGAACAAACAAGTCAGATGTGAGAATACATACATGCCTATGGTCCTAACTACTCCACATGTTGAGTAAGAGGATCACTCGAGCCTAGAAGTTTGTGGTCACCCTGGCCAAGTTAGTAAGACCCTATCTCTATAATTGAAATGAAATTAGGGCTGAGGCTATAGGAAAGTGCTAAAGTATTTGCCTAGCATATGTGAGCCATGGTTTGGCGCCACAGAACTGAAAAAAACAAGTAAGCAAACAGACATTTACACGCAAAAATAAGTAAAAACAAATCTGGACACAAGCCTTATACATGTAGCAGGATATTTTCCTGCTACATTGTATTTGCAGTGGAACTCGGTGATTGGGCAGTAGAAGAGGAGGTGGAGCTGGGAAAAGGAAAGAGGAAGGAGAGGAGAGAAGGAGGGAGGGAGAGAGGAAGCAACATGGAGGAAGAACTATGGGTCTCTAGCAGTCCTGGGTAGCAATTTCTATCAAAAGGTTAGATAACTGAGTAACAATTCTAATTGTGTGGGCATCTTGTGTATTGAGTGTTTCCAAGTATATAAATCCATTGGATAATCTTTAAGCATTAAGAGTCTTCATTCTACAGGGAACTGCGAGCATGGTGAGTATTGTCTGGGGCTTAGCAGAGAACCATGAGGGTGACAGAGTTGGCCCAAGATCCATGCTTTAGGGTATTGTCACTATGGGGCTGGTCAGCAGAACCAGCTGCCACAGTAACGTCTCGTGGGGTGCTCTTGACCTCTGGCCGCTTCTAGTGCAGGAACACGGTGGGTGGCCCAGATAGCTAGCAGAGCCAGACTGCATCACGGCTTTTCTAAATATCATCCGTTTCATATACATGTCACAAAAATAGTAATTCATAGTGGATGTATGAATATTCTATGAAGGCTGCGAGACTCAGTGGGTAAAGATCTTGGTTCACAAACATGAAGATCCAAGTTCAGATCCCCAGCACCCACATAAAAGCCATGCAAAGTACCACGCATCTGTAGCCCTAGGGGAACAGAAGACACCCAACATCGCTCTCTGGCTTCCAAATACACTGGTATGGGACATGTCTGTCTGTCTCTGTCTGTCTGTCTGTCTCCCCCCCCCCCTTTTTTTTTCGAGACAGGGTTTCTCTGTGTAGCCCTGGCTGTCCTGGAACTCACTCTGTAGACCAGGCTGGCCTCGAACTCAGAAATCCACCTGCCTCTGCCTCCCAAGTGCTGGGATTAA
>NW_021604644.1:4987952-5004803 GCF_004785775.1 Grammomys surdaster | reverse complement strand
GGGAGTACTCAGGTCTATGTGCCATCTTCCTGTATCACCCTCCACATTATTGCCTTAAATCTGGGTCTGTTGCCAAACTAGAAATCTCAGTTTCTGCTACTCTGGCTGCCACAAAAATCCTACCTCTGCCTCACAGTGCTGGGGTTACAGACCCATGAAGCTATGCCTGACTCTTTATGTAGGTGCTAAGGATTCAAACACAAGCACTTATATCTATAAGGCAAGCATTCTTAACCCTCTAAGCAGTCTTCCCAGTCCCTAAATACCAATTTTAGAAAGAACATTCTCTTAGAGAGGAGTCTACATGTTTCCCATAATTATCGGAGTCAAAGGTACAAATACACAAACTCCCATTTAGTGATCAGAAGACATTATCATGTTCATAGTCATGTTCATAGAAACTGTTGAGTGTAAAACCTGATGGTCAATTGTGAACACTCATCTTTCTTGACCTACTGGTAGTGTCCAGTTGATTCAGCTCTCTTCCTCAAAAAGATCATATGGCACCTCTATCCAACCTTATGAGGAACTATCAAACTGTTTTCAAAGTCACTGCATCATTTTACAATCCCAGCAAAATACAGAAGGCTATTTTCAGTTGTTCTTGGAGTAAAGCCCACTTTGGAGTCCTATTACAGGTTAGAGATTTGCTGACTGTAATCATAGGAAAGTCACCCTACAAATCCTATGCTTCTCTCACTGGAAAACTTAGAGTAATATGATCAGCTTATAGAAGTTACAGAGCACTTCTAGGAGTTAAAATTAAGCAAATGAAAAAGCTAGTAACACATGCAGGGAACAGAAGCAATACAACATACCTGCAAATGTTACCTGCAACACAGGTTGTTACAGGGTTTGCATGAGCTAAGAATTTAGCACTGTCTAGCACAGAAATGGTCAAATTGTTCCTCTGGGGGCTGGGGTGCCAGTGTTCATTCATACCCATGCACACAATGTACATTGTGTACATTATCATGCTCCACCTTTTCCCAATGAGATAAGGACTTTCGTTAAACTTGGAGCTAGTCTGGTGGCCAGCAAACCACCCCCCGCCCCCGTTAACCCCTAAGCACTGGGGTTACAGGTACACACCAGACTTTTTATTGGTGATTTTCCCCCAACGCTGAGGATTTGAAATTAGACCTTCATGTTTACAAAGCAAAGTATTCCTACTCACTGAGCCATCTCCCAGCCCCAAGTTGTTACTCCTGTATCAACAGAAAAAGTTAACGGGACCAACCAACCTCCTTCCTCTACATTTCTCCAAACTGTCATATTTGTTACAAGGAAAGCTTACTGTGTCATCAACAGAAGAAATGGTTGAATAAAATTCTATTTCCTCCTATAGACTGTTACAGCTCTCCTGAAAATTGATATGGAAAAACCACCAAAATATACTAGTAATTAAAAAAAATGCAAACTTCAAATATACTTCAAACTTCAAAAAACAATAAATATACTAAGTTGTTATTCACAAAAACAATCAAACTGGGTATGCTTTTAATCTTAGTACCTGGGAGGCAGAGGCAGGATCTCTATGAATTTGAAACCACTCTGGTCTAAATAGCAAGCTCTAGGACAGCCCATAAGGAGACTCTATCTCAGGAAAAAAAATTCACAAAAATTAAAAATAGACACAAACTATTCACAGATTCTTCAAAAGGATAATGGGACAGCGACATGTCTTTGTATTATTTTCCTTTTCTGTAAAGACAAGCTCTACTTGTGTAAATATGGAAGAATGATGGAAGAGACTTCTCAGTGGGTAAGAACACTTGCAGGGCAAGCCTGATGACAGGGAAACTGTCCTGGAAGCTTCAGTCAGCTGGCCTGGCATAGGCAGCACAGCAGTAAAACAACGGAAAGATGCCGCCTCAAACAAGGTGAGGACGGGTGCTCAGGGTTGCCCTCCACACCCACGCCATGGCACAGCCACAACCAAAACCAAAGGAACAGAGAAACAGAGACAGGTAACAAAATATTATTACTTATATAATTAAAGAGAAATTGTATAACCTTAAATACTAATTATATAATTACACTTATGCAACCTTAGATACTGATTTAACCTTCCTACTTAACTTTCTCCTTAAACACCTCACGGTCTGACTGCCTTGAAAAGCCCGAAGCAGGTCATTTTGATTCTGGCAGCCCAGGCATAGCGACTAGATAAGGGAGTACAGAGGGCAGTAGAAAAAAAAGAGTAAAGACAGGCATAGTGCTACAATGGATAGATGGATACTCACCTATGTGCCCAGGGACCTGACTGCACAGGGACAAGGGGAAGGCTGGGTGGGAAAAGCACGCCCCTCTCCATGTTGTCAGATACTACTGTGATTCTAAACTTAACTATATCTCTATGTTGTCAATCACTGCTGTGATGCTAAACCTGGGAGATAACTACTGTGACCTCAACTATCTTAAGTGTAGCACAGCTGAGCTTCCTGTGTAAATCGGCTCATACATAAAACGTAAATCGCTTCATTTCACAGGCATTTTGCCTGATCAAGTATTATTTTTTCAGTACTGATTACCTCACCTCGAATTAACTGCCAAACTATATGCCCCATCTCATGTTAGTTCACCAGATACTTCCTCACTCATACAACTACACACTTCTAGAACTAGAAACTTGGCCAAAGGCCCAGATGCGGTGGCACAGGGTGTAATCACAGCACAAACGAGGCACAGGTAGACTTTTTTTTATTTTTTTGTTTTGTTTTGTTTTGTTTTTTGAGACAAGGTTTCTCTGTATAGCCCTGTCTGTCCTGGAACTCACTCTGTAGACCAGGCTGGCCTTGAACTCAGAAATCCGCCTGCCTCTGCCTCCCAAGTGCTGGGATTAAAGGCATGCACCACCACTGCCTGGCTGAGACTTTTTTTTTTTAAAGACAATGGGTATACGTATTTGTTTATGTGTATGTATGCCATGTGTGTGGGCACCCTCTAAGTCCAGATGAAGGTGTTGGATCCCCTGTAGCTGGAGATACTGGTAGCTATATGAGACCTGATGCAGGTGCTGGAAATGGAATTCTGGAAAAACAGCAAGCATTCCTTACTACTAAGCCATCTTTCCATTTAAAATATTGTTTTGAGATAGGGTATCACTATGTAGCCCTAGCTGGGCTGGAACTTGCTATACAGACAAGAACACACAGAGAACTGCCTAGAGGTAGGAGTTTGAGACTGGACACATCAAGTTCTAACCAGCCAGCTGTATGGCAAGATCCTATCTAAAAAAAGAAAAGAAAGGAGAGGGGAGGGAAAGGGATGAGGGGAGGAGAGAAAACAAACAAACAAAAAACCAAAACAATAAAAGGAGACTATGACCCTAAAAACCTACCATATGGATGGCTAACTGCCGACTTTAAATACTATGGTTTTGAAATGTAATTTTAAGTGAATTATAGGAATGATATTCTAAAATTCCACTGCAGAATTGAGCCAACTCACCACCTAAAGTTAGTCACAGCTAGAAAAGCAGATATTTACACAGAAATCTGTTTCTAGAAAAAAACTTGACAGTCGGAGAATAGGCTACAAGCAGCTGACTCCCACAGAAAGAGACTGAGGTAGGCCCTGTTTAGTTCCTAACCCCAATTCCCTACATTAGTCACCCCATCTTAGTCAAAGAAAGACTAAGGAAACATGGGGTTAGGAGAAAGAAGTCTCTATACCCCAGAGCAGCTAATGTGGGCTTCTAAGTAGGGCTTCTAATGTTTTCGTTTAAGTTTCAGCTGGTTTAACTTACAATGTTTATTAAATCCAAGTGGATTTTTAAACTGCTAGAGGGTAGACTACTAATGGATTGTCCACAGGCACAAGAGTGGGCAGCAAGGGACAGTTGGGAGGTGGGGGGTTGGAAGATAAGGATGAGCCAGATGGTAAAGCCTTTGATGACCTGAAAGGAGAAGGGCAAGAGAAATATTCCTGCAAAGAGTTTTAGTGAATGACTGTAACAAGTAAGGGCTGACACAGGACAAACCCCCTGAGAGACATGAGGGCAATGAGTATGAGAAAATACCAATGCCACTGCATGTTCACAGTGAAAAGGGAACAAAGCAATTCTGTCTGTCAATCTCTCTCTCTCTCTCTCTCTCTCTCTCTCTCTCTCTCTCCTCCCTCTCTCTCTCTCTCTCTCTCTCTCTCTCTCTCTCTCTCTGTTTTTTTTTTGTTTTTTTGTTTTTTTTGGTTTTTCGAGACAGGGTTTCTCTGTATAGCCCGGGCTGTCCTAGAACTCACTCTGTAGACCAGGCTGGCCTCAAACTCAGAAATCCGCCTGCCTCTGCCTCCCAAGTGCTGGTATTAAAGGCCCACCCGGCGCAATTCTGTCTCTTTATATACAAAATATAACAACGACTTAGTTCTGAAGGCACGTTAAGACTCAAATAACAATTAGGAATCACAATAAGCAAATAGTTTTAATTAGCATACACTGCTACAAAATTATTTCAAGCCAGATAAACCAGACAGCAATAAGAATGACTAAAGCACAAAATGAACAACACTAAACTGAAGGAAAACACCTACAAAAGCAACTGGCCCCACAGTGACATCACCGGAATCCCAGAACGAGGGAGCATAAGGCAGGAGCATTCAGGGTCATCCTCTGGCAACAGACTGTCTCCATAAAAAAAAAGAGGCAAACAGACTCCTCATCTGGTTTCTGCGACTAATGGGGACAGAGGTGTTCAGAAGAGGAAGTGGAGAGAAAGGGTCCTAGATCAGAACCTATTTTCCATGACACCAAGGACACAAGGTATAAAGCAAAATGCACACGAACACTATTAATGAAGCACTATTAACTCTGATTAACAAACGAGTTAAGGCTGGGTGGTGGTGGCGTACGCCTTTAATCCCAGCACTTGGGAGGCAGAGGCAGGTGGATTTCTGAGTTCGAGGCCAGCCTGGTCTATAGAGTGAGTTCCAGGACAGCCAGGACTACACAGAGAAACCCTGTCTCGAAAAACCTTAAAAAAAAAAAAAAATGAGTTAAGCCCACTGATGAAGCCAAGCAAGCACATGTCCTTCCCAGGCCACTGACACCAATATAGTCAGGTCATTTTCTGAAGATACATCAGATTTTCCATATAAGTTATTGTATTTTTATTTTTAACAACTACAATAACATTTTCAGATTACTTGATGGCCTAATAAAACATTTACAAACAAGACTGTCAGTGTGTCATGCTGGCTTGACACAGAAATAAAGAAAACAGTGAAGCAGGAAAGAGAAGAAACATTAAAGAGGACAACAGCCATGGCCAGGATGAGACAGCCACCGAAACTAAGCAGAGGAACATCAAAAGACTAGAGACATCGAAAAGCTCACCAGACAGCTGATTTCACTCTTAGGTGAGCAAGAAAGGGCTGACCAGAGATTGCAAGCTGGCTACTTAATAACACAATCCTTCAGAAAACAGCCACTGGGAGCATATAGAACTCTAGTTCAGAAATTCTTACTAAAGCTACAAAGTTAACTATTTATCCCATTTAAAAACATCTAGTTCACCCTGGCTTTAGAAACACTATAGCTACTTTTTTTAGACTTTCAGGGAAAAAAAAAAAAACTTTAAAAGCTAAAGAGTAAAATCCAAATTACAAAAGAAATTCCATCCTCTTCCCCAAAATGCTGTTGGTGTTTTTTCCTAACCTGAAACTTAGCATCATTTCCTACTGTAACCTTAAAAACTTGTGGCTGGTGAGATGGATTAATGAGTGGGTTAAGACTCTGTCACCAAGCCTGACAACCTAAGTTCTGGTCCCAGAATCCATGGTAGAAGGAGAACAGACTCCAAGTTGTCCTCTCACCTTTAGATAAGCACTGTGGTGTCCCCACCAAAACAATGAATGCAAAATGAAAATGAATTTTATTTTAAATAGTAAGGACTGCAGAGATGACTGAGCAGTTAAGAAAGAATACTTGCAGCTTTTCCAAAAGATGCAAGTTCAGTTCCCAACACACAACCACCTACACTCCAAGGAATCTTATGTTCTCTGGTCTCTGTGGGTATCTGCACACACATGGCATACACTCATACAGACAAACATATACTCATAAATAAAAATGTCTTTAGGCCAGGCGGTGGTGGCGCACGCCTTTAATCCCAGCACTTGGGAGGCAGAGGCAGGTGGATTTCTGAGTTCGAGAGTTCGAGGCTAGCCTGGTCTACAGAGTGAGTTCCAGGACAGCCAGGACTACACAGAGAAACCCTGTCTCGAAAAAAACAAAAAGTCTTTAAAAAGAACCATTTTTCTTTCTCTTCATAGTCATTTCTGGAGGTTACTGATAAGTACATGAGCAGATTATCCTAGGATCCCAAAAATTCCTGTATAAATACAAACGCTTAAGATTTCCTAGGCTAGGGTGGGAATATAGCTCAGTTATAAATTATATATGCATCACACAACATTGCACATGCAGAGGATAACCTGGAGTCAGTTCTCTCTATTCACCATGTGGTCCTGGGGATTAAAGTTAGGCTTAGTGGCAGATGCAACTACTTCCAGCCCTTGAAAATTATTTTTAACCATTTGTTTAGATAGATGTTATTTTTGATATAGCCCATTAGCTTACATTGGAATACATCCTAGGAACATCTGTGGTTGTCCTACTACATGTTCCTGGTCAGACACACTATCAAACACTCAATAGTGCAAAGGTAGTTAGTGTGTGTAGGTAGTTAGAATGAGTACTTTGTTATTGGAAATTTTCTTTAATGAATTTACCACTAATATGCCAAGAATATGTATATTTAGTATGCACGGGCATATATGCAGGCAAAACACCTATACACATAAAACAACGAAATATTATATATATTTTTAAGTAACATGGAAGAGGAGGAAAAAGGCAAAACAGAGGAATGGCTGTAGCTGAAACTACGCATGGCTTAAAACTTTAGAGAACGTTGACAGTGGATTCCAGGTCACTCAGCTAATGAAGTTCTCCAGACTTCTCACTGTGTCCGAGGGATTCTAGTATCATTATGTTGTAGTTACGACAGTTCTTCTGTTTGATGTAACTGTGAAAGGTCTCTGACTCAAAGCCTGATCTGTAGGTAGTGATAAACAGGTTAATTCTAAGAACTATAACTAAGAACTATCTACATATCCAATCCACTCGTGTACTTATATGCTAGCATATACTGTCATGTCCCTGTTTTTAAACTGATACCCTATAACATCAACTTTACCACTTAATCACTGAAAATGCATAATACAGATTTATTAATTATATTCTTTTGTGTGAACAGCTGCTATTTTCAAAGCATTTCCATTATCCCAACCCCCCCCCCCCAAAAAAAAAATCTGTATCAGTCAATAACTTCTCACCATGTTCTTTTTTAAAAACTACAGCTTGGAAAGACTGAACTTTTAAGTTACAATATGCTGCCACCAGGTGGCAAAAGAGTGTCATGGCTGCCCATGACTGGTATGGAAGGGAGGCAAAAAAGTAACTTTTACCATCACTAAAAATTAGAATAGTAACACCACCTATATAATGAAACTTTTCTAAGTTCACTATTTTTATACTTACTTTTTTTTACATGCACTGATGTTTTGCCTGCATGTATGTCTGTGTGTGGATGTCAGATCTCCTGTAACTGCAGTTACAAAGAGTTGTGAGCTGCCAATGGATGCTGGGAATCGAACATAGTAGGTCCTCTGGAAGAGCAGCCAGTGCTCTTAACCATCTTTCCAGTCTCAATAATGAAAAGTTTAATTCCCCTCAAATTAAGGGAACATACTGACAAGCTGAAGTATGGATCAGTAGTAGAGTTACTCTTTAGTATGTAATTCAGTCCCAACGAGTACTATAGAAAATAGACATTTAAAGACTAATAACTAAGTGGTGGCGCACGCCTTTAATCCCAGCACTTGGGAGGCAGAGGCAGGTAGATTTCTGAGTTCGAGAGTTCGAGGCTAGCCTGGTCTACAGAGTGAGTTCCAGGACAGCCAGGGCTACACAGAGAAACCCTGTCTCGAAAAAAAACCAAACCAAAAAAAACACTAATAACTAAACTCATACAAACTTTAAATAAATGAAGTTAGGGAAATGTTTAAGGGAGAGAAAAGGAAGGCTGGTGGTGGCAGCATGCACCTTTAGTTCAAGCACTTGAGACAGAGGCAGGCTTATCTCTGTGTCTAGTCTACAAAGAGTTCTAGAACAGCCAGGACTACACAAAGAAATCCTGTCAAAATAAACAAACAAAAAACAAAAACAAGGAAACGAAAAGGACTCTAAACTAGTGACTGTGTCACTGACTTAATCACTACTTAACCTTGCTAAGTTTCAAAATTAAAAATTTTAATTCGATAGAGACAGTTAACTGGGGAATGATTCCAGGGCTTATGTTTGCTTAGCAAGTCATCTACCACTGAGGCCTTCCATCTTTGCCTTCTGTTTGTTTGTTTGTTTGTTTGTTTGTTTTGCTTCGTTTTGTTTGGGGTAGGGATGCTGGGTGGCTGGCCTTGAACTTCCTGCTTCTTCTTCCCCAAATGCTGAGGTTACAGGTGCACACCATCATTCCTATGTGTTATTTTGTTTGAGACAGGTTATTGCTATGTAGCCCACAATGGCCTCAAATTCAAGATCCTCCTGACTCACCCCCCTGTTAAGCTAGATTAACAAATATGTCCAATTCCGAAGTATTTTTTAGCAAGAAATTTATCTAGATCCATTTTATGACAAAGATCTTTGGTTTTAAATTCATATATTAGCACACATGATTCCAAATAGCCAAAGAGCTGTGATCAGAAACAGCAGTGCTGGAGGAAACACAATACCTACTTAGAAGTCTATCCCAGAACTGTAGTAACAAGCATGGCAGGCATGGCACAGGCACAGAAACTGACACACAGACTAAAGAACAGAAATGAACTACACAAGCAAAGCTATCTGAATTCTCAACAAAAAGAACAAAAACATACCCTGAAGAAAGATGGTCTTTTCATCAAACAGTGCTGGAAAAGCTATATGAAGAAAATTGAAATTAGATTCCCATCTCTCGATCTGCATAAAAGTCAATCGAAATGATCAAAGACTTCAGAATGGAGGCACAATGATTTTCTGAATACAACTCCAATGTCCCAGGAAATAATAACAGGAATTGAGAAATGGAGACTGCAACAAATTAAACAGCTCAACACAGCAAAGGAAACAATCAAGAGTTAACAGACAGACTGCAGATTGAGAGGAAAAATTTACCAGCTGTTCATCCATCAAGAAATTAATATACAAAATACATGAAGAACTCAAAAACTCTGGTTCAAAAGAACAAATAATGTAAGTAATAAACAGAAACTTCTCAAAAGAAACATGAATAGTCCTTAGCTGGGCACAGCTTTAATCCCAGCACTCAGGAGGTAGAGGCAGGCAGATCTCCCTGAGTTCTAGACTAGCCTGGTCTACAAAGTGAGTTCCAGGACAGCCAAGACTACACAGAGAAACCCTGTCTCTCAATAGATAAGATAGACAGATAGATAGATAGATAGATAGATAGATAGACAGATAGATAAACAATTAGTTCATAAAAGCAAGAAAAAATGTTCAACATCTTTAGTCATGAGGAAAATTGCAAATTAAACTATGCTGAAGGTTGGAGATGTAGCTAAATTGGTAGTGTGCTTGCCTAACTATGCAAAGCCCTGTGTTTGAACCCCAGCATATAAACTGGGACACAGTAGTAAATGCTTGTAATAGCAGCACTATGAAGGTAGCGGCAAGAGGATCAGAGTCCAAGGGCAGACAGAGATAGATGAGATCCTGTCTTAAAACCTTCATTGAGAGCAGGACATGGTGCCACAAATCTAAAATTCCAGCCCTGGGGAAGCTGGAGGATTAAAAGTTCAAAGCCAACCTGGGCTATCACTAGACCCTGTTTCATGAAACAAAAAAAAAAAAACTTCAAAAAAAATGTCTTTAATTTAGTCTCCCAGTTGCAAAGATTATAGGCACAGGTAAACATACCTAACACTCTTCATAGCCCAGGCTGGTCTTGAACTCATGGAATCATTATGCTCCAGCCTTCCAAATGCTGGGATAATAGGCAGGAGCCACCGTGTTTGGCTTGTCTTTTGTATTGTGAGACTGGCCATTGTAATTAGAGTGAGTTGGGAACTGAACTTAGGACCTCTGGAAGAACAGTCACTGCCATCTCTGAGCCATCTCTCCTCCCCGTTTGGTTTTTAAATCACAGAAACAAGAAAAGAAACTAGGATTGGTATTTATGCTGATAAACAAAACCTGTTATTGTCATTCAACAGCTACAAATGTTCAATCAGGGGCGGAGAAATTGCTCTGTGTTTGAGAGTATATACTGCTTTCCCAGGTACTGCTCCTCCAAAAAGAGAAAGAGGGAAAACTGAGAGCTAGGGGTATAGACCAGTGGAAGGGCACAGCCTAGTAAGAGAAGGCACTGGACTCAACCCTCATAACCACAGGAAGGAGGGAGGAAGAAGAAAAATGGGGAAGGGAAGAGGGCAGCAAGAAAGGAGGCTTGGGAGGACTGGTAAGAGCTCAAGATGAGCAGGAGGAAAAAAAAAAAAAGATGAGCAGGAGCTAAAGTCAGAGAAAGGAAGAAACTGAAAAGACACTGAGTAAGTTCCAATGTGATGGGCAGGAAATGGCTCCAAAAGAAAGAAATGGAAAATTGCAAGCCAGCTTTGTGTCTCTAGGGTCCTGGCTGACCTGGGTCCTACCATTCTCCTCCCTCTGCATTCTCAGAGTTGCACTTACAGTGTTCGACAGCAAACTGTGGTGTTTATAGTCCTTGTGTGCCACATGTAGAGGTCTGAAGACAACTTGTTGGCACTCAGTTCTCTCCTTTTACCATGTGGGTTCCATATATCAAACAAGCAATCAGGCTTAGGGACAAGAACAATTACCTACTTGCTGGCTTATAAGGCACATTTTGGAGGTGGAATGAAAAGGACTTGGAAGCCAGAGGGTGGTGGGCATGCCTTTAATGCCAGCACTCTGCAGACAAAAGCAGAAGCATCTCTATGAGTTTGAGGCCAGCCTGGTCTACAGAACTAGTTCCAGGACAACCAAGACAGACAGACAGCAGACAGACAGACAGACAGACAGACAGACAGAAGAGAGAGAGAGAGAGAGAGAAGAAAGAGAAAGAAAAAAGGACTTGGAGAATGCTGTGGTGAAGAGAGATATACAAGAAGACTGCAGTTGCTGAACCCAAGATTTCCCAGCATAAGCAACTGAGTGCCATTTTCTGATTAAAAAACAAAACCAAAAAAAAAAAAAAAAACCACTAGGAAGTAAGTAGTCTGCCAGTTTGTGACATGTAAAGTATGAACTTCTTGTAAAATAAAAACCTGAGAATTCTCATCATGTAAGTGGTATTCATATCCCCGGTGAACAAATGTCATCTAGAAAAAAAGAACATAGAGAAGAAGAAAAGAGATGAGATGAGGGCACAGGCCCAAGTCCTAAGAATAAGGAAGTGATGGGGAAAAGAGACCCACCAAAAAGCTTTATACAAGCTGGGCGGTGGTGGCACACAGTTTAGTCCCAGCAGAAGGCAGAAGTAACTGGATCTCTGTGAGTCCAAGGCAAGCTTGGTCTAAAGAGAGTGACAAGTCAGTTAGGAGTACACAGAGAAACCCTGTCTCAAAAACAAAACCTAAATAAATAAATAAATAAATGATAGATACATACATACATACATATATACACTAACAAATAAAGACACAAATAAATATAAAAAGAAAAACAGAAAAAACTTTAAGGTGAGTCTCTTTTTCACCATCACTTCCTCATCTGTAGGACTTGGGCCTGTGCCTTCATCTCTTTGGGTTCACAGTAAGTTTAAGATCAGCTGAGGTTCAAGAAAGCCTCTCTCAAAACTGGATGTCGATGGTGCAACAAACATATTTGTAGCACTTGAGAGACTGAGGCAAAAGGATCTTGAGTTCAATGGCAGCCTAGATTACAGAGCAAGATACTGTCTTTAAGAACAAAGGAAAAAGACTGTCAGTTACAGAAGCTAAAAGACTGGAATCCCTAAGAAGGTAAAAGCTCTGTTAAGAGACCCAGTGAGAAGTGGCCTGGTGCCCCTCTGTTGGTAAGTCACTCACTGATGACAGGAAAGAGCAGCTTCAGAGAAGGAGAGAAAGTATCTAACTTCTGAAGGGAGCTAACTTCACCAGCAGCCTGGTTCTGACTCAGCAAGTTTCCCCAGCTTTAGCCAGGAAGCAGGTAAACAATTCCACCAGCATCCTGCTCTGCCAATCCTCAGGCTTCAAGTCCTCCACTCCACTCCAGAGCCATCACTAGGCAAAAACATGCTCCCCAGCAGCACTCCATCCCAGCCCTGGTTTATTCAGATTATATCAGAACAAAGGCAAATGTGCAAACATTCTTCCAAACCATATCACCATGCTCCCCATCAAATCACCAAGAAACATATGAAGATTCATTCTCTGCAAAAGGCCTTTCTTCATCTGTTCTTCAAAAGGTAACCATACAAAAAAATGTTAGCTTGTAATGCCAGACAATTTATAATATAATAGTGCTTTCAATTATGTCACTGAAACAGAGACAGAGACAGGAAATATCAAGACAAGTTAAAATACATTTGAATCCAACTACTTGTTTTTCTGGCTACATAGTAGCATGAGGCATTTAAAAAAAACCACGTAACATAAAAAAAACCAAGATAAACAAAAATTCCTAATGATATTTACAAAAATAAAGACAGAGAAATATATAGGCACTAAAACACTTGTCTTGAAGTTACGAGGAATAGAGATACTTTTAACTCTGCTCCTAACAATGAGAAAGCCTTCATCTAAGTGAACCAATAATGCAAGCAAGACCCTCAACATCATTAGTCACTAAATACAAAAGAAAAAAGACACATCACTTTGTACCCATTAAAATATAGCAACAGATATCGACAGAGATGAGAAAACAGAAGATTCCCATGTTGCTGCAGGAAGTAACAATGGTATAGATATCTATGCTGGAAGAGTTTGGGAGCTCCTGGGGATGAACATAATTACCTTTGACCCAGTAATTTTTATTCCAAGGCAGGTTTATAGGCACAGTAGAAAATGAGATCTACTCTCATGTAAACCTTCCAACACTCACGAGTCCAGTGGTTGAGACATGTATATCCATTACTTAACATTGGCTGGATAAAATGTCATCTATACATGCAATGAATATTGGTCATAAAAAAGGAATAAAGCACTGATATTGTTTATAAAAGTGCACATTTTTCTAATTCCATTTACATAAAAAGTCTAGAACAGGTAAATCTAAGGACAGCCTAGGACCACCTATAAGTGCCTGCTGCTGGGTAAGGGCTGTCTTTGGGCAGTGAAAATGTGTTCTAATTTAGATAGGAGTGAGAGACACAGACACTGTGAGATTACCCTATGTAAGTGAACTGTGACATGTGGGAATCTAGAGTTCAATGTAAAGTGTACTATTTGTAAATTTGGCATTTTGTCTTGTTTTTTGAGACAGGGCCTTACTCAGCATATCCAGAACCCAAAATCCAACCAAAGTGTTAGATGTTTTAAGGGTGGGCACCATGGCAGCTTCAAAGGTACTTTTTAATTCTCCATTTGTTTACTTGCTTGGTTACACATTGTGGTAACTTACTGAGATGCAAACCTGCAAAATGTCAATGTTTCTAAGTATGTATTATCCATGCAGCCAAATGCAACATTTAAGAACCAGACAGACGGCCGGGCGGTGGTGGCGCACGCCTTTAATACCAGCACTTGGGAGGCAGAGGCAGGCAGATTTCTGAGTTCGAGGCGGCCAGCCTGGTCTACCGAGTGAGTTCCAGGACAACCCGGGCTACACAGAGAAACCCTGTCTCGGAAAAAAAAAAAAAGAAGTTTCAAAACAACATGTAGGGCTAAGCTCAGTGGCATGATGCATATTTTGCACACAGAAAGCTCTGAGCAAATCCTCAGCACAAACAAATACAATACCACCTCACTTTTAATGAACTTGCACATGTAGCGAGTGTACAAAACCAGCACTACATGAAGATTCATGTAAAAAAAAAAAAAAAAAAAAAACAGAAGAAAATTCATGTGACTGTTCTCACTGATCTCCACAGAACTCAAATTCAGTGCCTTTTGTTTCCCCAGTTACAAACGTCTAAATTTTTCACGCTATTTATTTTTGTAAACAGAGGCAATGAATGTATACCTTCTGCCTGTTTGCTTGTCTTCTTCTATGCAGAGAAATCCTTTTGAGACAGGATTTCTCTGCATAGCCCTAACTATCCTAGAACTAACTCTGTAGACCTGGCTACCCTCAACCTCAAATCCACAGAGATCCACTTGCCTCTGCCTCCCAAGTTTTGGGATTAAAGGAGTACAGCAGCACAACCAGGTAAAAATAAATTCTTTAAAGATAGTCATAGGGGCTGGCAAGATGGCTCAGTGGACACAGGGACTTACTACCAAGCCTGAAGACCTGAGCTTGATCTTTCGGATACAAACAGTAAAAGAAGAGAACCCACTCCTATATAGTCTCTGACCTCCAAGCCATGCAATCACAGGCACAAGGAGACACAAAAACACATCTAAAATAATGGGTTTTTAAACGTACATTGGTATTTTGCCTGCATGTATATGTGTGTGTGTGAGTGTCAGATCTTGGAGTTAGACAATTCTGAGCTGCTACGTGGTTGCTGGGAATTGAACCCTGATCCTCTGGAAGAGCATTCAGTGCTGAACTATAGAGCCATCTCTCCAGCCCCCTAAAATAATTTAAAAAAAATAAGTAAAAGTCATTATTTAGACAAAAATAATAGGATTCTGCACTGCTGCCTGGCTATAAGATGTGAGCTGTTCTACACTGTCAGGCCCTCCCCACCATGAGACCCTTGAGACACTCACAAGCACATTTTAAGGTAGACATCAAGAGAAGTAATGACTCAGTCTCAGGGCCAGTCTGTAATCCCAGTACCTGGAGGCTGGAGGACTGCCTTAAGTCTTGTTTGTTTTCATTTTTGTTTCACTTTGTTTGAAATAGGTATGGGAGTAATGGCATGGGAAAAAAAATAAAAGGGATTCTCTCTCATGAATACATATCAAAGCCCCAAATACTAATAAGTTCAGAATTGTGAGACACATTCCAGAAATTCAGAGGCCATACCATACTAAGAATAAAATTCAGCATGTAAATAGCTCGAGTTAGAACAGTGAGGGTGGGTAAGTCGAAAACATGTGGCGCAGATCTGAGAGGAAAGTTCTGTATGGATAAAAAGCTGTCTTTCATTCATCAGGCTTCAGCCACGGTCAATCCAACAATTAACACCTCAAAAGACTAAAGTTATAGTTTAACTGCAATAAGAAAGAAAAATACAAAACTGAGGAAAATATTAAAAGGAATCTAAACTCACAGTGTCTGTCTATAAGAGAGTTGTCTAACTGGAAAACCTAAGAAAACTCTATCAAAAACAAAAAACAAAAAACAAAATTTAAACAAAACATCCCAAGAAATTCAGGTTACCAAGTCAATTTAGAGCCAGGAGTACAGTTCACACCTATAATCCTACTGGACCCTCAGGTAGAGGAAGAGGATCATATGTCTGAGGCCGGCC
Organism: Grammomys surdaster; assembly: GCF_004785775.1. NCBI lineage: Eukaryota > Metazoa > Chordata > Mammalia > Rodentia > Muridae > Grammomys > Grammomys surdaster. The sequence continues at coordinate 4,989,207 of NW_021604644.1, read as the reverse complement.
TGAACTACAAATGTTCATTTTTTTTAATTAGTTCAATTATAAAAATCAATATCTTTTTCTAACAGCATAATTCAAAAGATATGATGAAAAATTCTTGTCAAAAGCAATAATAAAAAGTATTATACAATTAACAGGTAGGTGGTGGTAGCAGCTGCCTTTAATCCTAGCACACAGGAGGAAGAGGCAGGTATCTGAGTTTGATGACAACCTGGTCTACAGAGTGAGTCCCACGACAGTGAGCACTAACTATACAGAGAAACTCTGTCTGGAAAAAAAGAATTATAAAATTAACAGATGTGAATAAAAACTACAAAACTTCACTGATACACTATGGCACTAGACAAAGACTCTCGGTGAGGTGAAGATGAAGATGTTGACCATTTCTTACAACGGTAGCAGAATATAGCTTAGTTACCAAAATCCCTGCCTGGCATGGAGAAGGACCTGGGCTGGATCCTTAGCACTGCGTAAAGCAGGCATGGTGGAAACACATCCGTAATCTCAGCACTTGGGAAGTGGAGGCAGGAGGATTGGATGTACATCATTTTGATTTATACAAGCTAAGTGGGCCTGAGTTATTTATACAAGCTAAGTGAGCTGAGTTCTTTGCTTTGGGGTGGGGAGATACATGCTACAGCACACATGTGGAATCAGAGGACAATCTGAGGGTAAAGGTTTGGCCACAAGCCAACGACAACCCAGGATACACGTGGAAATCCAGACAGAAATCCTGCTAGTTGTTCTCTGAGCTCCACATGTTGTAGGCATGTTTGTACACATGTACACACCACACAGACAAGTAAGTACAGACAATAATAAACCAGTACACAGGGAGAGTCTTGCTTGGCACGCTGGCCCTGGACTGACTGAAAGGTGGGGATGAAAATCGAGAACAAGTAAGTAAGCAAAAGAAAAGTGTTACATAGGAGGCTTGGGATAGAGGAGCAGCTGCAGATACTGAATTCCAGGCAGCTAGGATGAGGGTCTTAAGACCACACCCACAGTGACAAACCTACACCAACAAGGCTACACCTTCTTACAGTACCACTCCCTGGGCTGAGGATACACAAACCATAACAGCCAGCCTGTGTAACTTACTCAAATCCTACTGCAAATTTAAAAGGAGCTGGGACTGATTTCAAGAGATCCCCTACACTGAAGGGAGAGGTAACTAAAGAAGAAATGGCGGGGGGGGGGGGGGGGGGGGAATGGGGGTGGTGTCTTTAGACCCTTAGAATTTAAAGAAACAAAAAAC
>NW_021604644.1:4985682-4987852 GCF_004785775.1 Grammomys surdaster | reverse complement strand
CAAGATGGAGAGTGTGATTCTGCTCAGGTTCATTTACTCCCAACCTCAATGACTCTAGAAATTTCCCACTCCCCTCAATTTTAACATTATCTAGGAACTGGCTTAAAAGGCAAATCATCAGGACTGGGGGTGTGGCTTAACTAGAAGAATGACTGCCTAGCATGAAAAAAGCCCTGGGCTCCATCTCAGCATGGCACAAAACCAGGCAAACTGACACACTTAAGAGGTGGAGGGAAGAGGATCAGAAGTTTAAAGTTATCCCCAAACAGTAAGTTTGAAGATCCTGGTGTCAAAAACAAAACAACTGGCAAATTATCAGGCCTCATCTAAAGGTAAATGCAAAGCTAAGGTGGTCTGCCTGGCCACGCCTCCCCACCCACTCCCAACCCACTCCCAACCCCCGTGACTATTTCAAACATGTGTGGTTTAAGAACCACCACTTTGCCTCTGGCTACTCAAAAAAAAAAAAAAAGGTATGTACCCCATCAGTCTTTGCACTTATTATCTTCCTTTTTATGTGTATGGGTGTTTTGCATGCATGTATGTCTCTGTACCACTTGTATGCAGTGTCTGAGGAGGCCAGAAAAGGGTATCTATTCCCTGGGATGGAGTCACAGATAGTTGTGAGCTGACATGTGAGTTCTGGAAATCAAACTTGGTCTTGTTTTGTTTTGTTTTTTTTCGAGACAGGGTTTCTCTGTGTAGCTCTGGCTGTCCTGGAACTCTGTAGACCAGGCTGGCCTCGAACTCTCGAACTCAGAGAGATCCACCTGCCTCTGCCTCCCAAGTGCTGGGATTAAAGGCGAGCGCCACCACCGCCCGGCAAGCTTGGTCTTTTGAAAGAGCAGAAAGTGCTCTTAACCACTGAGCCTGGGGTCCTGAATTGCTCACAGGTTCTTCACACTAAAGGTGAGAGGCACTGCCTAACCTCTAAAGCCATCCCTATCACCTCCTCCCTCCACATAGCACTTAGGAGAGAGGATTCTCTGAATGAGCAAAGGTAAGGCCAGCAAACAGCAGCTGTTTGTGATCTCTAAAAGTGAGCCTATCTCTGAGCAGACCTGTGGGAAGGCAGCAGGACTACATGCCCTAGTTAGAGCATGAGAGCGATGCCACTTGTAACAAGACAGAACTAGTCCCAGGCAACCTCCTAAGAAATGGACTTTCGCCGGTCGGTGGTGGCTCACACCTTTAATCCCAGCACTTGGGAGGCAGAGACAGGCGGATTTCTGAGTTCGAGGCCAGCCTGGTCTACAGAGTGAGTTCCAGGACAGCCAGGGCTACACAGAGAAACCCTGTCTCAAAAAAAATCCAAAAAGAAAGAAAAAAGAAAAAGAAATGGACTTTCTCCTTTTGGTTGTCAACATTCTTTTTTTTGTTTTGTTTTGCTTTGTTTTGTTTTGTTTGTTTGGTTGGTTTTTCAAGACAGGGTTTCTCTGTGTAGCCCTGGCTGTCCTGGAACTCACTCTGTAGACCAGGCTGGCCTCGAACTCTCAACTCAGAAATTCACCTGTCTCTGCCTCCCAAGTGCTGGGATTAAAGGCGTGCGCCACCACCGCCCGGCTGGTTGTCAACATTCTATCAGAAGTAATTTTTCTTTTAAAATAAGAGAATTTGACTTCCACTCCAAATACAACAAAACTAACAAGAGGAGCTCATTTTGTACTGGGAATCCATCATCTTAAACAATGGAGGTAGGGACTGGAAGATGGCTCAACAGTTAAGAGCACTGCCTGCTCTTCCAGAGGCCCTGGGTTCAATTCCCAGCAACCACATGGTGGCCCACAACTGTCTGTAACTCCAAGATCTGACACTGTCACATAGACATATATATGTGAAGCAGGCAAAACATCAATGCCTATAATTTAAAAAAAAAAAAAAAAAAAAAACAATGGAGATAGAACCTCTTTGCTGGAAGATTGCTTTTCCAAAATATGGAAACACTACCCATCCTCTTAGGGGCAGAAATAGCTACTATATTCTACCTTTAATTTCTTCCCATCTCAAAACCTGCATCCTTAGACACCCCCCCATATCACACATATGTGCGTGCACTCTCTATCTCTGTCCCCCTCCTTCCCTTCCTCCCTTCCTCCCTTCCTCCCTTCCTCCCTTCCTCCCTCCCTCCCTCCCTCCCTCCCTTCCTCCCTTCCTCCCTTCCTCCCTTCCT
>NW_021604644.1:4981605-4985582 GCF_004785775.1 Grammomys surdaster | reverse complement strand
CTCTCTCTCTCTCTCTCTCTCTCTCTCTCTCTCTCTCTCTCTCCCCCACCCCCATGCCAGGAGCCAAACCCAGGAAACTACCTGCTGTCCTAAGAGAACCTAGGAAGTTACCTGCTGTTCTAGAAAGCCTAGTCAGTGCAAGGTTAAGAAAGGACGTTCACAGGTCTCAGGCCCCAGGAACTTAAAGAACGTCTGGTATTTCCTGGGAGCCGGTTATGACAATGGGATGGTCTAGGGCAATAAGCATTCAATAGTGGGATAGCCCTAAGCAATGACCCTCACCCAAACTTCCTGGTTTGCTGTGTCTTTATAACCTGCACCCGAAATGAAAGTTGCAGAGCTTGATCAGAACCCCAGACTTGCTCTCACTCCTTGTGTCTCCTGTCCCTTCATTCTTTCGCCCCCTTCCCTAAGGTCTCGTCGAATCCCTCTGCCTCCCACATTTTCTTCCTTGGGATCTCAGATACACTCTATGCAAAACACTTTCTGAGGAGATTGTGGGTGACCTGCATCCACATTTGTGATGAAGAAACACTGTATGTACAGCCTCCCCATGCAGTCCGGCTTCACTCACTTGCCTTTTACTTCTGGCTCCCAGCAGGCTCCTGCCCGACTCCAGGGCAGCTCAGCCCCATCTCTGCTTCTCAAGCACAGGAAGTACTTTGAGAAATTTGTGGGGCTCGGGCCCAATTTGATTTGCCTCTCCTTTGTTAAAGCATTCTTAGAAATTAAAGTCTCTCAATCTTTCTTTCCTATAAAACAAGTGAGTTTAATAGTCTTAAAATCAATTTGGGCCTCGAGTTTTTAATTACATAATATTAGGAAAAATAATAGCAACTTACCAAATAACTTTATCTCAAAAGGAAACATCTTTATACCTCAAATGTGCTTTTAAATGATTTTGGTATGAGGCTGGTGAGGTGACTCACCTGATAAACACACTTGCCACCAAGCCTAGCAACCTGAGTTTTTGATCTCTGGAACCTACATGATATGGGCTGTCCTCTAACTCAGGTACACACATATACACATAGACAGACAGACAGACAGAAAGACAGACAGATGAAAATAAAAATAAAAACATTCCGGTATGGTAGTTTATTTCTACCCATGTCTTCCCCCTTAAACTTTTCCAACAGCTCCAAAATTGTCTATTAAGAAAGATTATGCCGGGCAGTGGTGGCGCACGCCTTTAATCCCAGCACTTGGGAGGCAGAGGCAGGTAGATTTCTGAGTTCAAGGCCAGCCTGGTCTACAGAGTGAGTTCCAGGACAGCCAGGCTTATACAGAGAAACTCTGTCTCAAAAAAACAAACAAACAAACAAACAAAAAGATTACTTCTGGGACAGATGAAATAGTTCAGCAGGTAAGCTGAGTTCCAGTCCCAGACCCATGTAAAGGTGGAAAGAGAGAACTGAATCCACACAGTTGTCTTCTGAACACACACACACACTGTGGCACATTCTCTCACAGAATCACTCACACACACATTAACACATACACACAAATTAATAATAATAATCATAGCTTCTAAAATTTGTTATTGCTCCTCTTCACTTATTTCTGCACGTGTGTAGGCTCTCAGAGTCACGTGTGTAGGCTCTCAGAGTCAGAGGACAACCTGCAGGAGTTGATTCTCTCCTTCGACCCTGTGGGCTCTCAGGTCAAACTCTTGTCATCAGAGCTAGTGGCCAGTGCCTTTACCTAAGAGAATCCTGCTGACCCCAATCTAAAAACAAAAATAACAACAACAAAAAAAAACCAAATTTTTCTGTTAGCAGGAACAAGTGGTAGACACCTGCAATCCCACCACAGGGAGGTAAGAGCAGGCCTGGATACCTAGCAAGACGTTAGCTCAAAAACAACAAAATACGGGCGGAGGAAATGGCTCAGGGTTGAGGAATGGGTAAGGAGCTCAATGTGTAAGGACCCAAATTTGGATCCCCAGCACACACATAAATAGCCAGATGCAAGGACAGCTGCAAACAACATCAGCCCTGGGAGAGCAGAAACCTGTCTCATAACAAGGAGTGACAAAGGGAGACCCAGTGTCAGCCTCTGGCCTCCAAATGGATGAATATGTGTGCTACCAGTCCTATCAAATAAGCTAAAAGCAGAATTCTTTTTTCTTGCTGGGGGGTAGCCAGGAGGATGGATAGAAGGGAGCAGTCTCATGTCATCTAGCCTGCACTCACGCCTGATATGTAACCAAAGCTGTCCTTGAACTTCTAGTCATTCTGCTTCTGCCTCCCAGGAGCTGGGATCACAGAAATGTGCCACAGCATTGGCGCAGAATTTATTTTTAAATTTTCTGTTTTACCAAAACTTACATTCAAAATACATATAGCATTGCCTGAACATTCTAGGTCGAATTCTGATTTCAGGAGGTGCTGTTGTTTGGGGTGAGGACTTGCACATGTCAGCCAAATGTTCCACCACTGTAGTCCAAGTTCACCTCAGTTTTTATCTCAACAGCAACTTCACAGAGTTACAGAAATTGTTTTAAGAAATAGATATTTTGATTTGTTCTATGCTAGTCTTAGACTTTGATTGTTAACAGCAGCTTTTAGCTAAGTCTTAAAGACATCATTACTAACAGCAGCATCCTAACTGTTCCCGACAGTAGTACATGCAGTTTTAGAGAAGCCATGAATAGGTCAGGTAAGTTCTTAGCTCATGTCCTTGCTATTAACACAGTAAACAGTGTCTTCCCTAAGAACCTGAGAACAGCACACTCTAACTCAGCGGTTCTCAACCTTCCTAACCTGCGACCCATTAAGACAGTTCCTCATATTGCCGTGACCCCCAATATGCTACTTCATAACTGTAATTTTGGTACTGTTGTGAATTCTACTGTAAATAGCTATGTTTTCTAATGGTCTTAGGAGACTCCTGTGAAAGGGTCTTCAACCCCCAACCCCAAAGGGGTCTCACCTCACAGGCTGAGAACCACTGCTATAGATCCACTCTGAGGCTAGATTTGTTAAGAACTTCAAACCAGTGTGAGTCTGCATTCTCAAACAACTCTTCTCAACTGTCTGCATTAATCGGTCCTCACTCCACCTATCCAAAGAAAGGCCTTCCTTCTATGAATTAATTCTATGATGTTCCCCAATTTTGAAAGACTGAATTCAGTTTTTATAAGTATCGACAAATTAACTAGGGCAGAGATTGAGTTGGTAATTCAGAACTCAAAAGCAGGCCATTTTTCTAAAGGCAGTAAGTATGACACTTACACGGGACCTTAAAATTCCACTTTTCCACAGAATGCTTTCTAAATAGTTTCCTAGAACAACCCAGCCCAGGAGTTTATTTGGAACACAACATGTAACTACTTAGGAGGAGATTATTACATGAGATTCCTACTTGAGGCCACTTATGACCTGACTACTGACAGAGAAACAGCGAACACTGAAAGCAATCTAGGGGCAGTTCACTTGGGAATCATTATGCCAGATTATCTTTCTCAAACATCAACGCAACTCCAGGCTCTCTAATGCTTGGGGTGTTCATAGTCTTATCCTGCTGAATTAAGGAATATGCTTGTACTTTAGCATATAGCAAAACAGAATTAACCAGAAGTTCGGTGGTATATAAATTAGTCAGGGTTCTCTAGAGTCACAGAACTTTAGCCATCACAGTGTGAATACATCAACCAAGGCAAAGAGGTCAAAGGTCTAACCCACCACTCTATTCTGAGATAAGGCCTCTTTTTCCTGTTTCCCTTTCCTGTCACCCTTTAGTACACTCCAGGCTAGGTGACCTAGTACACTCCAGGCTAGGTGACCGGCAAGCCTCTAGACAATTCTGTCTCCACCTCCTGTCCTGCAACAGAAGTGCTGGGATCACAGGAATACACTACCAGGTCCAGGTTTTTATGTGAGTTCCAGGAATCTTGCATGCCAAGCACTTTTACTCACTGAGCCATTTCACAAGAAGGGAAAGAAATTAAGACTAAAATCCCCGAGGGGGGGAAT
>NW_021604644.1:4978412-4981205 GCF_004785775.1 Grammomys surdaster | reverse complement strand
AATAAAAACAAAAGAAAATGTTAAAGTGAGCTGAAAGGAAAAGCTAACGTCAAGGAAAACATACCGAAATTATTTTCAAATTATTCAATGAAAAGAGATTGTCCCTGCAAAAAGTCCCAACTGTTTCAGAGTAAAAACTGCAAGATGAGTCAGTAAAGAGGAATAAGTAAAAAGAATCAAAATTCGAAAAGAATTAAGTTTTCTGTGCTTTTTAAGTGGCATGGTTATAAACACACAAGGGCGTATATGTACATATACAACCACATGTATATCTTATGGGTGTATCTCTATACATACATTTGTATTTATGCATATATGTGTACATACATATACCTCGAAAATGTCACCAATTTCAGGCTGAGGAAATAGTAACAAAATATAATATCTATTTATAGAAATCACCCAGCACTGGTTCTGTACAATAATAGTGAATGATCCAAGAGAGATACAAGAGAATGATCTTGATTATAATAGTTACAAAATCAGTTAAATGCTCATGAATAAACTCATGGAGGTGAACAATCTTTAGACTGAAAATTATAAAAGAGTTATCAAAGAAATAAAACAGAATTAAAATGATAAAAATATTCATATACTAAGAGAAATAGTTTGTAAAACATCTTTCACCACAAATATATTTGGTCAAACTACTGATGATACATTTTTATGAAAACAGTATAATCTTAAAATTCATTTAAAAAAAACACAAAGTAAAATGTGGAGAAAAAGAAGAAGAAGATTGAGGCTGTGAGGTAGCCTGTCTGGGACATCTGTCACCCCACTGATTGCCAAGACGATCTGAATGGTATGTACAGCAGCTGCCTCCTTTCTCTATCACTGATCCATGTACATTCTCCCCAGAGCTGCACACTGCGTTGGCAACCTTCTGCAACAGAAGAATAGCTATATTCTCTTGCTAGGTCTTCCAAACAAGTCTCAAGAAAAAAATGGAAAAATCATAATAAATGACATAAAACTACAATAATCAAAATAGTAAGTCATGGCTATAAAAACTCACACACCAATGGAACAAACAACCCAAAGATGAACATAAAAAATATGTCATTTATACATGTATACACACGGTGTAATATTATGACACCTTATGAGTAAAAAGAAAAGCCAGGCTTGGTGGTGCATTCCTTTAATCTCAGCACTCTGGAGGCAAAGGCATGTGGATCTCTGTGAATTTAATATCATCCTGATCTACAGAGCAAGTTCTAGGACAGTCAGAGCTACATCATAAGACTCTGTCTCAAAAATAAATAAATGAATTAATTAATGAATAAATATCAATCATTTATGACAATATGAACCTGGAGGACATATTGTTAAGTTAAATCAGACACAAAGAAACAAATCCTTCATGATCTCACTAGTGTGCAGGCTGTAAAAAATGAAGTAACAAAGAGCCATGGCATCATAAGCGAGTGCTAGCCCTGGCTTATCCTAACTTTCAGACAGAGAAAGACTAATCTTCTTTTTAGCATTTTAATTGTGTACACCAGTAGAAAATATATTGGCAAGTCTCTCTATTGTGGTCTATCGACTACTGAAGACCTGTTGACAGATATCTACTTTAATTTACTTTATTGTAAATATAATTCACATTTGGAAGCTTTTGATAGTGTATTTCTATATTGCACTGTACATCCTAAAAGGATTTTACATAAATTTATTCGTCAAGCATTTATTGGGTGACAAACATATGCTGGTGATTCTGTTGGAGTCTAGAGAAAGAACAGTCAAAAAGAATGCCTACTTTTCTTGCATCAAAGGCTTCTCATGTCCAGTTCTTCTATAAAATCCCCTTAGGAGACTGAAATTTCGTGAAGCTGAGCACATGATGCCATTTTAATTCACTGCATAGTTAAACTATCACAATTTGATAACACATTCTTATTACAAGCAGCATGCACAACTTTCCTAGCAAATACAAACTTATAGTCTTGGTATCATAAGCGATGCCAGTGGTAAACCAAATAATTAATTACTTTATTTTTCTTTTCTCAGTGAATAGTTCACTTTGTCAGCCTACTGTTTTAAAAATCTAAAAGTGTAGGAGGTCAAGTTTTAAGATTGAATCCATGTATAAAACAATTCATTATTTGTTTGCTTGTTTGACTTTCTTCTAAAGTGATGGACTGGACTAGGTCTATAGTGACCTTCACAGCAACTTCTTACACACTTCTTTTTCCAGTCCTAAATCTATTTTATCAATTTGTTTTTCTTTTTCATATAGACTTACTTTTCTTTCAAACAATACATCCTGAATGCAGGTCCTGTCTCTCCTCCCAGTCTTCCCAACTCCCCTGTCCCCCAGATCCACTATTCCTCCATTTCCCTTCAGAAGAGAGTAAGCATTCCAATGATGTCAACCAAACACCATAAAACGTGCAATAAGACTAGGCTTAAACCCTCATATCAAGGCTGTGTGAGACAACCCAGTGGAAGAAAAAGGGTCCTAAGAGTAGACAAAAGAGACACCTCCACGCCCATTGTTAAGAATTCGACAAAAACACCAAACTAATCAACCACAGCACATACACAGCCGAGCACAGACCCATGCAGGCTCCATGGCTCCCACTTCAGTCTCTATAAGCCTCTATGAGACCAGGTTAGTTGATTCTGTGGGTTTTCTTGTGCTGCTCTTGACTCTCCTGCCTTCTATAATCCATCCTCCTTATCTTCTACTGGATGTTTGGCTGCGAATCTTTGAATCTCCTCTGATGAGCTGCTGGAGGATTCTCTCTCTCTCTCTCTCTCTCTCTCTCTCTCTCTCTCTCTCTCTCT
>NW_021604644.1:4944726-4978402 GCF_004785775.1 Grammomys surdaster | reverse complement strand
CTCTCTCTCTCTCTCTCTCTCTCTCTCTCTCTCTCTCTCTCTCTCTCACATACACACACACACACACACACACACACACACAATTCAGAAGGTCTTACAAGCACAGTCACATTTTTCTTTGACAAGTTTGCATAAGCACCCAAATATGCATTTGGTTAAGATTCTAGAACAAGAAGTGGTATGTAGCACACACCTTTAATCCCAACATTCAGGAGGCAGAGGCAGGCAGATCTTAGTGAGTTGGAGAACAGTCAGGGCTACACAGAGAAACCTTGTCTCGAAAAAAACAAAATAACAAAAGAAAAAGATTTTAGAACTACAGAATATGAGAGGTTCTATAAAAAGATTCCAGGACTTATGATATAGATGTCCAAAGCTCTGAGTTTAATTCCCAGAATTTTTTTTAAAAAAGCAATTTTAATAAGCCTAATTCAGTTTGACTTTACTCCAGACACATACACAATTCCCACTTCTAAAATGAAAAAGTAAATGATAAAAGTTGGGCTCACACCTGTATACCAGAAGACTGAGAGTTCAAGGCAGCCTGGGAGCCTAAATTATGCATGACCCTATCTAGAAGGAGGAGGGGGTGAGGAGAAGAGGGATGGGGAGAAAAGGAAGGAGAAATGAAAAATCATAAATCTCAACATGAGTAATTTAGAACTTTAAAAACACATGTATTTTTCAAGGGGGATAAAAACTTCATATTCTTGCTAGGTTTAGTAGTGCAAACCTGTAATCTCACTTGGGAGTCAGAAACTGAAGGATCCCTGACTCAAAAATATAAAATACCTTACTTATATTCATCTTCAGTATTTTGTTACCAAAACTAATTGCTAAGTTAAAAAAGACTCTCCATCTATAAGTGAGATGCAGTGAAGCACACCAGATAAGAAGAGATCCTAGAAGCAGGGCAGCCTCAGTCCTATCCCAGGTGATCCTTTTGCTGGGGTAGTGCTGCGGCTTTAACCAAGGGCCCTGTGCATACTCGGCAAACACTTGCACTCAGCTATACCCCAGTTCCACAGATAACATGACTAGAAGCTGTGTGTATCTGCTAAGCTGTTTAACTTCTCCATGCTCCAGTTTCTTCATCTGTACAGTAAGCATGACAGTAATATATACCTTAGAGGACTACAGTGAGGATTAACTAATTAATCCATGGAAGTTACTTACAATAGAGCCTCACAAAATAAGCACGCTGTATGGGGCCTATGTTATCCAAAAATCTAGACGGACATGATGACTCGTGTCTGTGATTCCAGCACACAGGAGGCAAAGGCAAGCCTGCTTTATAATCCAAGGGCTTGAAAGGCAGATACAGTCAGCCTAGCCAAACAGTAAGCTGAAGACCAAGGAGACATCTTGCCTCAGATATCAACAAGGATGGGGCCTAAGGAATGATATCTAAGGCTCACCGCTAGTCTACATGTGTTGGCAGGGGTAGGGGAAGGGGGGGGGAATATTGGGGAAATCAGTTGACAGAAAATATGCATGTCAAACTGAAGCATGAATAGATTAGAACAAAGAAGACTCAATTATACTAACATTAAATATTAAATTAAAAAGTAAGCCTTTTCAAAAACTTCTATTTTTTACTACGGGGGTGGGGGTGGGATGGGGGGTGGTACCTAACTGCATGTGTAGAAATCAGAGCTCCCAGTGCTTGTGTGAGTAGTTTTTTAACCACTCAACCATCCCTGGTAGTTTAATTCTGTGCTTTAAAGGATTAATTGTCATGGTCATCATATTGTTTCCATTTTTGTTTGTTTTTTAAACAGGAACTCCTGTAGTACAGGATGGCCTATAAGTCCATGAATAAGGATGGTCTGCTTCACCTGCCTCCACCCCTCAAGTGTTGGGACTACAGGAATGATAGCCAGTCATATCACTACTATTTGTAGCAGGATGGTTTCCTCCTGCTGCTACATTATTTGCAATAAGCTCCGTGACTGGGGAGGAGCTAATGTGGGAGGAGCCAGGAGAAAAAGAGAGGAAGGAAGAGGAGGAACCAGGAGGAGAAAGAGACATGTAGCAGCCATGGAGGACTATATGCATCAAGAACAGTCCTGGGGGCCGGGCAGTGGTGGCGCACGCCTTTAATCCCAGCACTTGGGAGGCAGAGGCAGGAGGATTTCTGAGTTCGAGGCCAGCCTGGTCTACAGAGTGAGTTCCAGGACAGCCAGGGCTACACAGAGAAACCCTGTCTCGAAAAACCAAAAATAAATAAATAAATAAAAACTCCTCCTTTCCCAAGTTTACAGGGTGCTGAGGACAGAATCTAAGGCCTCACATTCAAGGCAGGCATTCCACCAACTAAGTTAGTATATCTCTACAAACAATTATTTGGTGTATTCTCTCTCTCTCTCTCTCTCTCTCTCTCTCTCTCTCTCTCTCTCTCTCTCTCTCTCTCATTTTTTGGATTTTTTTTTGGTATGAGTGCTGTGTCTGCACATACATCTGTGTGCCATAAGAGGGCATCAGATTCCATATAGATGGTTGTGGGCCACCATGTGGTATGACCTCTAGAAGAGCAGAGGGCTCTTAGTCGCTAAGCCATCTCCAGCTCCCTTTCTGTCTCTTCTTAAAGCCAATTTGTTTGAAATACTAGTAGTAAGTAATACAGTGATCACTTACATACTGAGAAAAAACAGGTTGAGTATGGTAACACTTGCCTATCATCCTCTCTACTTCCAAAAACAGGTCCTGAAAGCCAGGCTGGTTGACACATGTCTGTAATCCTAACAGTCAAGGAGTTGAGGCAGGGTGACCACAAGTTCAAAGCCTGTCTGAGTGACACTGTGAGACTGTTTCCAACAAAGCAAACAAACTTGCTGCTCTTGCAGAGGACCCAGGCTCTGCTCCCAGGCAGCTCACAGCCACCCGACCACTGATAACTCCCGGTCAGAAAGGTCAACACTCTCTCCTAGCGTCCATGGAAAACTCACAGGTGTAATACATTCATACACACATTCATAAAGATAAACATTTAAAAAAATAAATTAGTGGGAGCATCTCTACAAAACAGGCAAAATATGTATTTGGCTTTCTAGAACAGTCATTCTAGTAATACAAACATAAACAAACAGCTACCTACACACCTTCTTCTAAAGTAATTTTCAATTATAATTTCAGATTAGGAAAAAAAAAAAAGTATCCCAGGCACAGTCTTGTGCTTTTTAAAGCTTCAAATACCTTGCAAGTAGTAGATTTAAAACTCTGAAATATACTCACTTAGACACACTCTTGTCAGCATTACAACAACGCTCCATTATCCACTTTTGGATGCTGTCTCCAGATAATTTTTAATCCCTGCCTGACTTTCCTTACCAACAAGAACTTGGATACCATCTTTACCCTGCCTGCCCCCATTACTTGCTTGTGCTTAGGGAATTATAATTACAGTGATCTCGCCTCTCAGAACATCCGCAAAGCACAAAGCCTCTTTGTATGATTTCGGGAAGGGTGTGCTTTCCAGGCTCTCAGGAGAGAAGGGATGAGTGGCAGCATGAGGAGAAGAGCTATCTGCTGTGGTGGGCTTGGTTCTGCCTGGATACTCCTCATAGAGGTTTCCTTTCTCTGCCCCCACAACCCTTTCTCTTTTTTTTCTTTTCTTTTTCTTTTCTTTTGAGATAAACTCTTGCTAGGTACCTCCAGCAGGCCTGATAATACTCACTATGTAGTCTAGCCTGGCCTCTAACTCCCAGCAATCCTCCTGTTTCAGCCATACTCAGCCTTTGAGGTTTTCCTTGTGGGTGACCATCAAGAATCTTGCTTGGCCTTTGTACTCCCTGCATGGGATTATCGGAGAAGCAGAGCCCATCCTGACACATAGGCACAATCACTAAGCCCAGAGTGGCCAGAAGCAGAAAGACTAGAGAAGGGAGAAAAGCAAGCAACACTGTCCTGAAGTGCACCCTCTGGCTCCTCTAGAACCTCAGCAGCAGCTGGCAGCGAAGGCCCTCACTCCAGGGAGTCAGTGCTCAGCCTGTGCTTTTCGGGCACTACTGGGAGATGCCTACATACATACTGAAGCAGCATAAGAATTTAGGAGGGACACAAACTTAGTTTTTATTTTAAGAAAGATAATCCAAAAGCCAAACAAAAAGACAAACAAAAATAGGTCTTTGTTAATCATGAGGATCTCAAATTAGTGAAGGCAAGGCTGAAATGAAACTTGTTTTACTTCCAGCCTACCCACCCTCAACACTAAAAGGCACTAAAGCAGAGTGAGACAGGAACCGTCTCTTCTTCAACTCTAGGAACACACAGAGCCCACGCAGAACACACCCACCACCTGGCTACTCTTTCTTTCGTACACACATACACATCTCTTCCTCTTACCACGTTCTCCATTTGTCTTAACAAAGTCCAATGATTATATTCAGGGAATCGCACACATTCTTGCTCCTTTATTTCTACACACATTTTACCACAAAAGCAGAAAATGCAGAAATAGTTCTCTGCATTCTGACATGCCCTAAACAGAACACAGTGAAGCCCAGCATCCTACGCCTGCCCCTTATCACCTCGGTCTCTAGTCTATCCCAAATAGCACTCAGACCCAGTTAAGAAAACAAGAAAGGAAACAGTTCCATCACTTTGGATGAGGTCTACAGTTAAGATCTGTACATCCTCCTTGTGTGGGCATAAGGCTATTTTATTTTCATTAAACATTTCTATTTACATATAATTTCTTCAAAAATTTCTTTGCAGACATCAACGAACACACAATGGGCTTCTCTATCCGCCACCTCAATCATGTTTTGAAATAATAAAAAGGACAATAGAGCCCACTTCACATGCAGCTCCCCCTCGAGCCACAGGAGTATCACTTGACCATGACAACTGTTTTGGAAAGCACTCTGCCATCCTTTGCAAAAGCAGCCAGTCTGTCCTTGGTACACAGTACTTCTTCCTCTCCCCAAGAAAAAAATGAAACAGCAAGAAGCATAAACAGCAACTTAATGGAAAATAAATGGGTAAATACTTTTTAAATTGGCTAAAAAGCCTCAGGTCTCAGAAATTCAGGAATGCTACATTAGTATGAATGAAAAATAGAGATAGAAAAGTAACACACTCTACCTCCCAAAGTGACCGTTGCAAGAACGTAAGAACAAGGGTGCGATGCGGCTACGTTTTCACCTCGTTTACCAATGCTGCTGTCTTTCTTACAAATTTCTCTCATTATGTTTTTCCATAAACCATTTCCTGCTTATTCTGTATTATACCTCCAGTCTCATAATAAAGTTTATCACATAAAGCTGAATTCTTTGATTCCGGTTAAAGTAGTGTTAAAAAGGCAGGACTGAACTTCTAAGGATAAGTTCAGGTGGAGAGCTAGGAATGTATATCAGTGGTAGTGTTCAAACACAGTTTATTGAGACTTTAGGTCTAACTCTCAGAACATATCCCCCCCCCCCCCAAAAAAAGGGATTGGGGATATAACTAAAATGACCATCTGCAGAGCATATACAAAGTCCTCTACCTGATGCTCAGCACGGAGTAAAATCAGAACTGTAATCCCAGCACTCAGGTGGCAAAGGACGATCAGAAATTCAAGGCCAGACCAAACAGCAACTCTGAGATTAACCTGAGAAATGTGAAACCCTGGTTCAAAACAGCAAACAGCCGGGCAGTGGTGGCACAGGCCTTTAATCCCAGCACTTGGGAGGCAGAGGCAGGCGGATTTCTGAGTTCGAGGCCAGCCTGGTCTACAGAGTGAGTTTCAGGACAGCCAGGGCTACAGAGAGAAACCCTGTTTTGAAAAACAAAACAAATAAAAAACACCAGCAAACAAACAAGAAAAATTCACACAGCAAATTCTTTTAGAGCCTCAAACCCAGCACCAAGCCAACCTTCAATCTGGAATCAGAGTTAAGTGTGGAGGACACAGTCACTGAGGACCCAGAGGCCCAGAGCTGGTGGACTATGCTAGTTAATACTTCACTGTGTGAGACTTAGAAAAGCAGCCAGAGCAGAGCTTGCAGGAGTTAGTTCTCTCCTTCTACCACATGGGTCCCAGGAATCAAACTCAGGCCATCGGATGTAATGGCAAATAACGTCATCCAATAACCATTTTGTCAACCCTTAGTTGCTCATCCTGACAAAGGTTTCACCTTCAGTTGCTGCCTGAAACAGATGGCCTGTTCTGGAGGTCATATATATGGCAGTTTTGCTTAAAATTATTTTTTTTTTCAGAGCTGAGGACCGAACCCAGGGCCTTGCTCTTGCTAGGCAAGCGCTCTACCACTGACTAAATCCCCAATCCTTTAAAATTAATTAATTAAAAAAAATCAGAACCTCCTGGAGCCACGCTGTACTTCTACAATAAACCATAGGACAGCACTTCAACAAAAGCAAGCATTTCACAAATTTCACCATCAGAAACTCTTCATCTTTAATATACAAATTCTTAAATGAATCAAGACTAAAAGTCTAACATCTAAGGAAAACTAGTAAATTTGGGAGAGAAAACTTCCAAGTCAAGGGACAAGCAATCATTTCCTTTTTTTTTGGTTTTTGTTTTTTCAAGACAGGGTTTCTCTGTGTACCCCTGGCTGTCCTGGAACTCACTCTGTAGACCAGGCTAGCCTCGAACTCTCGAACTCAGAAATCTGCCTGCCTCTGCCTCTCAAGTGCTGGTATTAAAGGCGTGCGCCACCGCCCGGCTAAGCAATCTTTTCCTAATACCTAAAATTTCTCTCATGGTTTCAAAGGCTGAAGCTCAAATATAGATAGATAATAAGCCCAAACACTACAAGAATCTCCATTATCTGCAGAGGGATAAACCAATTTGCTCTTAAGGGAGACATGAGAGATGCTCATCAGGTAAAGGTACTTGTAACCAAGCTGATGAGCTCAGTGGAACCCCTGGAACCTGTATCATAGAAAATGGACCCTAAATGTTGTCCTGCAACCTCAGCAACTGCAGCCACCCCACACACAAAGTAAATAAGTGTGAAAAGAAAAGGGGGCCTGAGGGCTGGAGTGCAGTCAATGGCAGAGTGCATACTTATTAGCATGGGCAGGGCCGAGACCCACACACATTTACCATTTTGGGTTTGCTTTCTGTTAGTCCTCTCGTTATTCTTCTCCCAACTATAAGAAGACAGAATTGACAATGAGGTAGAAGTCTGTACATTCTGATAAAAAGTCCTCTTGTGTATGAGCCCCTTATCCACTTGCCCTGAAGTAAGACAACCTAGATTAAGATGGGTACGGCCAATCAGGTATGCATACCTAAAATCCTAGCCCTGGAGAATTGAAGCAAGAAAATCTGTAGTTCATGACCAACCTCAGCTACATAGAAAAATGGAGGCCAACCTGAGCTACATGAGACCCTGTCACAAAAAACTAGCAAGAATAGTGAGGACATAGCTTACTTGGTAAAGTATCTGCCAAGCATGCACCAAACGCCAACACAGCATAAAATGGGTTTGGTTCAGGCCTATAATCCCAGCACTCCCACCATTCAGGTGTAAGCAAAAAGACTAGAAGCTCAAGGTCCTCTTCAGCTGCAAAACAAGTTTGGTGCTACCCTGAAACACATGAGACTACTTCTAGAAGGATGTGGGTTAAAAAAACAGGCTATGGTTAAAGACATACAATCCTACCCTTTCCTTTTTTCTTTTTTTTTTTTTTTTTTTCTTTTTTTTTTTTTTTTTTTCTGAGACAGGGTTTCTCTGCGTAACAGCTCTGGCTGTCCTGGAACTCACTCTGTAAGCCAGGCGGGCTTCAAACTCACAAAGATCCTCCTGCTTCTGCCTCCCAAGTGCTGGTATTGAAGGTGTATGCACACTCACATGTACATATTCCCATGTTGGGAATGCAGGTGTGTCCAAGTGCGAATGCATTCATGTGGCAGGCAAAGGTTGGCTCTGTGTGTCTTCTTACATCATTCTCCACCTTGGGTCTCTTACTTGAACCTAAAGCTTGACAAGTTAGCTAGTCTAGCTAGCCAGCTTATTTGGGGCACCCTCTATCTCTCTAACTCCCAGGCACTGGGATTATAGGCAGCTGCCTGTCATTTACCTGGTGCAAAGGGTCTGAACTGTGGTCTCCAGGCTTGCTCAGCAAGCACTTTACCCAGAAGCCATTTCACAGGCTGCTCTCTTGTCACACCTTATGCTCCACATAGGAAGTAAGCATTTTGATGGCCTATGCCTGTACTCAGAAGCTTGCGCCATGAACATGGAGAGGAAGGCTGGCCTGAGCTGAAAGGACCCGGTCTCTAAGTGATAAATACCACATGGTTCAAATCATACCCAGTCATGGAGCAAGAACAAAGCACAGCCTGGGGAAGAGCCTGGAGGCTGGGCTTTGGCAAATCTGAAACAAGTCCTCAAACTCTAGTGAGGCCTAGACTCGGGTGGCTGGGCCCATCTTCTACCTGGTAAATCAGAATGTGCAGGAGTAGTTTCATCTTTGACAAAGCTCAAACTGCTGTAGGTTCACTAGAAAATTTAGAAAATCCTTCATGTTCTCCAGCAATTCCAAAATAAAACTTACCCATGGCTAGAAAAACGGCTCAGCCATTGAGCACTAGCCACACTTCCCAGAACTCAGTTGCTTACAACTGTAACTACAATTCCAGGGGATTCAACGCCCTCTTCCAGCCCCCAGGCACCAGATATGATATGCTATACAATCATACACATAAGCAAAACACCCACACTTATAATTTTTTAAATTAAAAATAAGAACAAACTTTTTTTTTCCATTTACTCACAGCAAAACTAGGTTACAGGTCAGAAAGGGTAAAAAAAAAAAAAAAAAAAAGGAGCACCGGGCCAGGCGCCTAACAGACTATGCTGGACTAGATGCTGTTGTTACAGATCCCGTATTATAGGACAAAACTTTATGTTCTATAAACAAGAAAATGAGAGACATCTGAGAAATATTTCAGACATCTGAGAAATATTTAGAATAATATATTTAATCTCTATAGCTCACATCCAATGCTAACAAATCTTAATTTGCAATTTCCTGACCTGAATTTAAGTAAGATTTAGTACAATTAGAGCCCTTTGCATATCAGTCTTATCCCAGGCTCCAGCTTCTCTACTCAGAGATAAGTACCACTCGAGAATTTCAGTAGTTCCCACACATGTTTTTATATTACTATGTATATAACCACAAAGAGTTTTGAGTTTTCTTTTTTTCTTTTCTTTTTCTTTTTTTTTTGTTTTTTTTTTTTTTTGTTTGGTTTTTTTTTTTTTGGTTTTTTTTTTTTTTTTGGTTTTTCGAGACAGGGTTTCTCTGTGTAGCCCTGGCTGTCCTGGAACTCACTCTGTAGACCAGGCTGGCTTCGAACTCAGAAATCCGCCTGCCTCTGCCTCCCAAGTGCAGGGATTAAAGCCGTGTGCCACCACTGCCTGGCTAGTATTTATTATTGTCTTTACATATTTTAAATAGATAGGTATGTCAACCAGCTTTCAACTAGTTATTTGTTCACTACTACTCTCCAAGGCAGTTGCTCCCATTTCTGTTCCCAGTAGCAGTATATAAAAGTACAATTTATTAATCCCAGCAGTCAGGAATCAGGAAAGGTGCATCTCTGAGTTCAAGGCCAACTTGGTCTACATAGCAAGTTCCAGGCCAGCCAAGACTACACAGTGAGGTCCTGTTTTAAAAAATATTTCTCATCCCCCAACAGGGGTAGTGACAGTACTTGCTTAGCACATAAGAGGCTGGGTCCTGCCCTCAGCACAACAACAAAGCAACTAAAGTTTATTATTGCTCTACAATCTTACTAATGCTCACCAGAACATTTAAGTTCTGCCTGGCTGACAGGTATGAAATAGCATGTACTGCTGTTCAACTTCCATTTGTCTGATTACCAGTCTTTCACAAATAAATTTTCTTATACATATGTGCATATATGTGAATATATCTGCTAAATGTGTTTCTCATAGTCATGGTTTGTTTGTACTATTAGGAATAAAACCCAGGGCCTGAACCGTGCTAGACAAGCACTCTCCCCTTTATTACATCTCAAGACAGAATGTTGAGGCTGGAGAAAGGGCTCAGAACTTACGATCACTGGGTACAACACTTGCACAGGGACCAGGCTCAGGCCCTAGCACCCACATGAAGGCTCACAACAGCCTGTAACTGGACTTCCAGAGGATCTAACACTCTTCTGCCCTCCATGAGATGCACCCACATAAATACACGCAGACAAAACGATCACATATGTAATAAAACAGGTGTATCTTTAAACCAGGTGTAGTAGCACAAGTCTTTTTAATCCCAGCACTCGGGAGGCAGAAGCAGGTGGATCTGTGAGTTTGATGCCAGCCTGGGCTACAATGCAAATCCAGGAAAGCCAGGGAAGGCTCTGTTACAGAGAAACCCTATCTTGAAAACACACAAGTAAGTAGATAAAGAAATCTTCAAACACACACACACAAAACTATAACAAAATCCCAGGATTTTCCTAAGTTGACCAGACTTCCCACTTGCTGTGGTGACCAGCTGGTCTAGAACTCTTGATCCCTCTACCTCAGTCTTCCTAGTACTGAGATCACAACCCCAAAGCATCCTTCCAACAGCATTCAAAATGGAAAGCTCAGGTACAGTGCAGGACAGTAAAGAAACAGCTAACTTTAAGGAATCACTCTGGACAAAGGCCTTAATTAATTCATTTGCTAATTAGTCTTTCTCTTCCTTCTTTTGTTAAGCCTTACTTCTAAGACAATACCTTAGGCACTCTGGGGCCTGTATCCTTAGGGGTGAGAAAGAAGGAAGTAGGTGAGTCCAGCATGAGTCTATAAAATATTACAACTGTTCTTAAAACACACACACACACACACACACACACACACACACGAAATTATGTCAGACCCATAGGAAAACTCTGCATTGTAGACAGCATCCAGCTTGACGAGGCTCGCTTCAAACTTATCCTATTTGGTCCCCTTTTGAAGCATCGTAGCCTTTTTCTCTAAACTAACTAGCTGTCCTCCTCCCTCCCCTTCAGCAATCCCTTTATCTCCCTTCCCCCACAATAACTACGACTCTCTTTTTTCCCCATTCCACAGCTTCTACTGGTTTGTCTTCATTGCCTGCTCTCCATCCATTGCTTTCTCCATCTCCTCTGGAAATAATTAATATCCTCTCTCCTTTTCTAAGATGCACACAGAGTAAAAGCAACTCACCTAATCCCCCCCAAGTAAGAACAGATTTCTCCTGAACTGTAAGGCAGGAGGGTGACTTGTCCTAACCCTCCCAACTTCCTTCCCCCTTCTAGGACAGCTGCTCTTCCTCCGAGAATTCTCCAAGTGTGGTAAGTTCAGACTATCTAGAAAAAGCTTGGATGGCCTTCTGTAGCATGCATGCTTTTACTAGGACCAGTATTTCTGTTCCGGGCATAAACAAAACCCGGGAAATTTCCCGGAAAAGACACTATGAACAGGCCTCCTTCCCCTTCATTCTCGCTGGGCTGGCTTAGCCTATGCAGTGGTGAGAAGGATGACCTGGAGAAGACCAAAAGGTCCCTGAGTCAAGTTTCCAAAGCTCTACTCCACTACCTCAATAAAACCCTCTCGGAGCACATCCTCCCCCCCCCCTCCCCACCCCCGGCAGGAGTCCTGCTCGCTTCAGCTCCCCAAATCGGTTCCCCCAGGGCACTAAGCTCCCGAGGCAGCTCCTGTTTCTCCTCCCTACCAGTCCTGGTCAGCTCAGAATGGGTTAGTTACCCTGGTGAGTGTGCCAGGGCGCAGGCCCCAGCCCCCTCCTTCTTCCTACCACTCCAGACTCAGGGGCTGGGGACTCTGCCTCCTCCCAGCCCCCTCGGCTGACGGCCCGCGCCAGCTCCAGGGTGGCCCTGGTTCTCAGCCAAGACACGACTCTAGCTGGCTTTGTGACCTTGGGCAAGTCACTTCCCCCGGTAAGCCTCAGTTTCCTCCCCGGCAGAGCCGATTCCTCACGAGATCCTGCCCTGCCCACCCCGCAGGAAGGGGCTGCCCAGCGGGTGCGAAAACGCTTTGTGAGGCGCTTTGCCCGGCGGAGGAGCAGGGCTCCCAGGGTCTCCTGGGCTGGACAAAGCTGTGGCGGGCAAGACTCCTCCCTCTCCGCGGGACCCCTTGCCCCAGACTGACCCTCACCCCTCCCCGCACAGCCCGCCCCGCCCCGCCTCGCCGGCGGACCCCGTACCTGCTCCGGGCGCTCTGCCGCAGGCACCGACACCCTGCGCCCCGGTCCGAAGAGGCCCGTGGCCCGGAGGGCTAAGGCGGCCGGCGGTAATGGGCTCGGGCCGGGGCGGCGGCGGTGGTGCCGGGGGGCGCGGGCGGCGCGGGGGCCCGAGCTCCGCGGGCCCCGGCCTGGGAGACGACGGCCGAGGCTGGAAGTGCGCGGCGGCGGCGGCGGCTGAGGCGGCGGCGGCGACCGCGGCTGCGGCGCTTCCGCTCATGACGGGGCCGCGGGCAGCGGCTCGGACTGCGACTCGACTCTGGCGAGGCGGGCGCTAGCTGGGCCCGGACCGGCGGCGAAGGAGGCTGTGGCGGCGACGGAGGCGGCTCCCGGCGGGCCAGGAGGCGGAGCCGAGCCGCGGCGGCGGCGGCGGAGGGGGCGGGGACGCCGGGGGGCGGGGAGGCCGCGCCGCGCCGCCAATGAGCGCTGGGCTCGGGGCCGTGGCTCCCGGGCGGCGTCTAGGGGGATCCTCGCAGCTGCGGCCCGCCCAGGCGGGGAGGCCCGGGCCAAAGCTCTCAGCGTCCGCGCCCCCAACCCCGTACTGCCCCGCCCCCGGCCCGCCTCCGGGGCGCGGCCGCGAGCCTCAGGGGCCAAGCCGCCCGCTGCGCAGGCCCCGCCGCTCCGCCGCCTCGGGCGGTGTCTGCGCTGGAGAGTGTACCCGGGTCCGCCCGGGTTAGCCTCAGCCTGCCGGGCGTTCCACTGCCTTCCCTGCGTCTGCCTGCTTCCTGCCGCTGCCACCTACACGTCGGTCCTCCCTCCCGGCTGTCTCCTCAAAGTTTGTGCCTTTGAGACACTTAGGAAAGAAACTCTCCCTTCGCTTCTGAGGCTGATTGGTGATAGATCAGTCTCCGCGGAGCCCTAGAGAACCGCAGAGGCGGAGACGGAAGAGTTGGAGATGAGCGCCCTACCCTGGGTCCTGGAGACCCATCTTGGATTCCCTGCAGAAGCCTGTCCGACTCAGCCCTGGTCCTCACCCCGTCTCCGACTTTCTCTTCCTCTTTCTCACTTTAAATACCCTTGTTGGTAAAGCACTGACAGGAAGCCGTCTAAGCAACTGGGCCTAATCTCAGAAGAGGAAGAGGCTGTGAAGTGAAGAAACACTGAAAGCTTTCCTATTATTTGGGGAAGATTTCTGAGGATTCAAGACTCCTCCTCCCCCACCCCACCCTACCCACACACCCGTTTCCCCGCCTGCCCTCTTTTTCTTAAATGTGATGTTGGCGGCTGAACCCATTAGCTTCCCATCTTTCTCTGGCTCTCGTTATCCGTGGAAGAGCAAAATAAACTCAACCATGTGCTGAGTGTCTCTAAGTACAGGCATGTGGGTAAGGGTGCAGCTAAGTTGCTGGCTAGACTGTTTTAATAAAAATAAGCCTCAGCCTTTCCCTGCACCATGCAAAGAAAGGATGGGAGGGCAAAGCAGGCGATCTTTGGCAACAAATCCACAGTTGACACTAGATGATGCATTGTCTTTCATCTATCTGGTCATTAGCAGTGCTCAGAAATGGAGATACGATTATAAAAATATTGTCCAGGCCTTCAAAGAGCTTACACTCTCCTTGGAGGTCAGAGAGTCTTAAAAGTTATAGATGATAGCTGCATCAGAAGAGGTCATTCTTGGTCATTTAAGATATTTGTAGCCAAACTTCTGAGCTACACAGAACCTGTTGTTGTTTTTTTTTAAAAAAAAAAAAAGAAAGAAAGAAAGAAAGAAAGAAAAAAGAAAAGAAAACTCTTAAAGATCTTAAGGATGAGAATTTCACCAAGAAGGACAGTTCAAAGAAGCTATACTCAACACAGTGAGATTACCTTTGACCAAAGGACCTAAATTTTCCTGCATTTCATCCCTGAGTTTCTTGTCACAGGAAAGTCAGATAATGTATTTTCAGGCTAGGGCCTTCATCCTAATAAGGCCCACTGAAGAACGTCTGTAAACCACTGTTCAGAGGCATCTTCCCTTTCATGAATCTCAGCAATCTTGAGCATAGTTTACTCGTTTGTTGGTTTGTTTGTTTGTTTTTCAAGGCAGGGTTTCTCTGTGTAACCCTGGCTGTCCTGAAACTCAGGCTGTAAACCAAGCTGGTCTTGAACTCAGAGATCTGCCTGCCTCTGTATCCTGAGTGCTGCGACTCAAAGGCATGAGCCACTACCACCCAGCCAGTTTAGTCTCTTCATATCCCCACAGTCAACATCCCGGAGTCATCTGTTACACTTCCAAATTAGAGCAAATGCCTTAAGTGACAACCCCAAAGAAAATGAACAGACTAGCAGTCTAGTCTAGTCAGCTCAAAGAGCCCATCAAAGGATGCCTGAGACCAGGAAGAAATTCGGGAGAGGACCAGCAGCGCCTTGAGTCCCACCATGCCCCCTAAGACATAACAGAGGTGCCGGGCGGTGGTGGCGCATGCCTTTAATCCCAGCACTTGGGAGGCAGAGGTAGGCGGATTTCTGAGTTCGAGAGTTCGAGGCTAGCCTGGTCTACAGAGTGAGTTCCAGGACAGCCAGGGCTACACAGAGAAACCCTATCTCGAAAAAAAAAAAAAAAAAAAGACATAACAAAGGCATGAGCTGGGTCCTTAACCACTCACATCTTTCCTTTCT
The DNA here is from genome assembly GCF_004785775.1 of Grammomys surdaster. Lineage (NCBI taxonomy): Eukaryota > Metazoa > Chordata > Mammalia > Rodentia > Muridae > Grammomys > Grammomys surdaster. The sequence goes on along the minus strand of NW_021604644.1, from coordinate 4,963,606 downwards.
CCCTTGGTGATTAGTGAGAGAGGCTAAAACTGTGGGTGTAGGGAACCCCCAGGTATAATGGGGTGGATCCTAATGGAAGTGCAGAGATCAGAAGGAAGAAGAGGTTGTGATGATCAAACTGGGAAGTTGCAGTGGTGTATATGCACACAGTACAGCATTAGTCATCTGTAAAGAACAACGAAAGCTCATTGTTTGTGGCTAAATACATGGATCTGAAAGACACCATGTTGAGACAAGTACTGTATGTTCCTCTCACATGCAAAAAGTTTTACAACATAGACCAGGTAGGCTATGGAGATGGTTCAGCAGGTAAAGGCACTTGTGGCCAAGTCCCACAACCAAAGTACCACCCTGGGGACCCATGTGGAAGGAAAGAATTGACTCCTGCAAGTTGTCCTCTGACTTCCACACAGCCTTCATGGCATGCAAGCAACCTACCCCCACAAATGCATAAATATAATAGTTTTTTTAATAAAAAATGAGAGATACACATGGTCACACATGCCTATAATCCTAGCACTGGAAAACAGAGGCAGGGGGAGCGCAGATGTGAACCTGCATTTCATGCACAAATAAATAAACTCAAATTTGTAAATACATAAATGAAAATTTATGTTAAAAATCAACAGGCAAATAGAATAGTGATTATGGGCATTGGGAAGGGTGGGAAATAGGTGGTTGGAGTTTACTGGTGCTAAATTGTATACATATGTGTCAGTATCATACTGAACCCAATTAATATGTGTTTTAAAGACAAGGCTAAATTATACAGTCTTGAATGCCATGTTGAGGGGGCATTAGAGCTACTATGTAGTAAGTGAAGGGGCCTGTTGGAGTCACCGAGAAAACACCATGACTAGGACATACTTTGGAAACACTCTGGCTGCTACATAGAAGGCAGGTCAGAAGAAAGCATGACTCAAGAAAACAGGCTACAAAGCTATTAGGCAAAGGGTGAGAAAGATCCAAACTAAGGCACGGTGATAGGAACAGAGAGCCATGGAGGGGTAGAGTCAACAGCAGGTGGGGCCACAGAGGTGACTCAGTGGTGACCAGCACTTCTGCTCGCTCTTTCTTTCTTTCTTTCCTTCTTTCTTTCTTTCTTTCTTTCTTTCTTTCTTTCTTTCTTTCTTTCTTCCCTTCCTTCTTTCTTTCCTTCTTTCCTTCTTTCTTTCTTTCTTTCTTTTCTTCGTTCCTTCTGTGTGTGTATGTGCACTTGTGCACATGTATGTGCGTGTGAGTGTGTGTGATTGTGTGTCTGTGAGTATGTGTGTGTGTGTGAGTGTGTGTGATTGTCTGTCTGTGAGTGTGTGTGATTGTGTGTCTGTGAGTGTGTGTGTGTGTGGGTGTAAGCTGGGGTCAGTTTTCTCCTACCATGTGGAGTCTCAGGGATCTAACTCAAGTTGTTATGGTTGGTGACAAGTGTCTTTATGTACTAAGCCATCTCATTTGGCACTGTCTGCTCTCTAGAGGGCCTGGGTTCAATTTGCCACACTTAGATGGCAGCTCACAGCCAACTTCAACTTCAGTCCCAGTCACCTGCACAGGCACCAGGCACACGTGTGTTACACAGACATATATGCAAGCAAAAATCCATATGGAGAAAGTAAAATAAAAATATTTAAAAAAGAAACAGGGCATAGTGTTGAAGTAGAAGAAAGTCAAGAATAACGAATATTTTTTGTTCGTTGGCGTTTGAGACAAGAGTCTCACTATGAAGCTCTGGCTGTTCCAGAACTCACTGGGATCAACCTGCCTCTGTCTCCCCAGTGCTGGGGTTAAAACATATACCACCACTGCCTGGCTGAGAATAATGAATATTTTTGACTTGAGCAACAAAGTGATGGTCATAGCATCCCAGTTCTTGGGGAGTGCAGTGCAGAGAGCAGGAGGAACAGCGAATGGTGACTCTGGTTTAAGTCAGTGCATTTATTTGATACCCCCTGAGGCACAAGCACTGGAGTGGTGGGCTTAGAGTCACCACTATAGAACTGCTAGTGTTCCTAGATTGGGAACCAATGATTTATAAAGGAGAGAAGAAAACAGAACTACCCATTTCACATTTTCTCCTTCTTTGTCTCAGTATGGTAAATTATGTAGCATACATTGTATCATTTTAACCCTTTTCAAGTGTGCAGTTGTCATTTCAAGTGGCATCAACCAGCTGAGCTGTGCATGCAACCTTTGCCATGATCCATTCCCATTTCCTTTATCTCAAACAAAAACTGTCTACTCACTAAGAAAGAACCCAGTTGAGTACTTCTCCCAGCCTTGGCTTTTCTGTCTCTGTCTTTGTGAGATCATAATGCTTTTCTTTTTCTTTTAGTGTGGTCTTAGAAATAGAACCTAGGATCTGGCTTGTGCTAGGCAATACTTTCTGTCTCTGTGAATTTAGGTATTCTGAGATCCTCATGTAAACTAATCCCAAATATTTGTCTTTTTTTTTTTTGATCTGTCTAAATCACTTTATTTAATTGCATGTTTTCAAGATTCACCAGAGAGGTGGCACACATCGAAATCATCTTCCTTTTTAAAGCTGAATAATATTCTCTTTTATATACTCACCACATTTGGTCACCTAGACATCTGTCCGTAGACACTTAGGTTGCTTCAACCTTTTGAGTACTGTGTTTGAATCCCTTCTTTCAATTATTTTAAAATGAAACTACATCACTTGGAAATATAGAATTTCTGGGTTTTTTTTTCTTCTTTTAAATATTTACTTATTTTTCTTTTATGTACATTGGTGTTTTGACTGCATGTATATCTGTATGAGGGTGTTGGATCTCCTGGAACAGGAGTTACAAACAATTGTGAGCTTTCAGGCCGGCGCTGGGAATTGAACCCAGGTCCTCTGGAAGAACAGCTAGTGCTTTTAACCACTGAGCCATTATCTCCCTAGATCCCTCTTTTTCTTTATTGAGATTGTATAGTAGCTATTTTCTGTTTCTGCGTTAAACCATTAGCGAAGTCAACTTATAGGAGAATGCTTATTTTGGCTTACGGTTCCAGAGGGAGGGCCCATTATGCTAAGAGAAGGTTCCACTATGTGCTTACTCCAAACCCTGAAGGAGTTATTTCATGTAAAACTATAGAACAAAAGGCCTGTAATCATATGTAAAGTTAAGAAAAAGGAGGAAAATAGTCACACAAGTATTACAGTATAGTGCTTTTTGTTGTTTACTAACTAAAGAAGAACTCAAGATAAACTGAGTGTAATGAAAATTATCACTGTACCTGGTAACACAGTAGAACAGCCAAGCCTAATAAATAGAATGGAGAGGCTGAAGTAGGAGATGAAATTTGTTGCTGCTGCTGTTGTTGTTGTTGATGATGATGGTGGTGGTTTTAGTTGAGAGGCTTAGGATTTTTGCTAGTTGGTTGATTGTTTTCTTTAAGCAGGGGTCTTATATACCAGGCTGGCCTTGAATGCTTGATGCTTCTGCCTCTTCCTCTAAGTTTGAGAATTTCAAATACAGTGTGCCACCATGTCAGGCAAGGAAATGACAAAGTTTGATCGTCAGTACTGCATGGTATCTCTTGTTCATCAGCACATCACAAACACATGAAGAACTCAACAGAGACTTCTCTGATTTACCTGAGAATGGTGACCATTTTTCCTTACCATTGTGAAACTGATGCACGTGAGCCTCTCGTTTCATATTCTTTCCTTTCTGAATGGTATTGGAGATTGAAGCCCAGCGTGTTTTGTACGGGACAAGTGTCTTCCCACTGAGCCATATGCCCAGTCCGAGTTCCTTAGACTAGACTCTCCTTAACTGTGACTGCTACCCTTGTTATTTATTATTATTATTATTTTTAACCAAAGGCCTCATGTAGTCCAGGCTGGCTGTCAAACTTCTGGTCCCCCTGCCTTTACTTCCCAAGTGATCGGATGAATGATCGAATTAAGCCAGATGTTCATACCTGGCTTGCCTCAATTTTTTTTTCAATGGTTTTACTTTCCAGAAAGACTATGGCCATTTACTTATCTAGTCATTTACTTGTTTTTACTTAAATACAGGAAGCTGACTTTTCTTATTGCTCACCTGAAAGCCATTCTTGTTTTGTTTGTTTGTTTATTACTCTTCTCTTTTTCTCATCACTCACCATGGCCCTCTATTTTTTTTTTTTTTGACAGTCTCCTGTAGTCCAGACTGGCCTCGAACTTAAACTCATTATGTAGCTAAAGATAATCATAGTCTTCCTGCCTCCACCTCCCAACTGCTACAATTACTGTCACCTGGCTTCTCCAGTCTCACCACCATCATCACACGCACACACACACACACACACACACAGGCCTTCTCCTTCTCCAGTCTTACTCCTTTTCTTCCCTGAAGGCCATCATTCCAGTGTACTTCAGGCTTGTAGATGTTTATTTAACATACATATATATATATATATACACACACACACACACTCATATATTGGAGACAGGGTTTCTCTGTGTAGCCACTGCCCAGCTATTTAGCATATATTATTGTTGTAAATACATGTATCTTCTACTTATTCTACTTAGATAAATGGAATTCTGTTGTAGAAATTATTTAATCTCAATCCAGGGTTTCCACCCTGACTTAAGTCATTCAATCAGGATAAAAGACACACAACTTTAATTATTAAACTAAGCCTTAATCAGCACTAGAGTTGAGCAGATGTCTACCTTGTATGCTCTTACATCTACTTTCCTATCAGTAACCCTGTTAAAACTCGCTATAACCTCCAACTCCTCTTCCTCTACCTTCTAAGAGCTGGAGATTAAATCCAGGGCTGCAGACATGCTAGATGAGCACTCTGCCAACTGAGCCACACCCCCAGCCACGGATGTATGTCTCCTTAACCACCACAGTCTCCTAGGAATTTGTTTTTTAATTTCTTTTTGTTTGTTTGTTTGTTTTCGAGACAGGGTTTCTCTGTGTAGCCCTGGCTGTCCTGGAACTCACACTGTAGACCAGGCTGGCCTCGAACTCAGAAATCCGCCTGCCTCTGCCCCCCAAGTGCTGGGATTAAAGGTGTGTGCCACCACTGCCTGGCTAGGAATTTGTTTTTATCACATCCTTAACCCTACCCCCATTGCTTCTTTTAAAGAGCAATTTGGTCTATGATTGATTGTAATACGTTGAATAGATGTGCCACATGAGTCATAATGGGACTCAGAGAAAAAGAGACAGAGACTTAGAAGTGGAAAAAAAAGCCATTTACCAGCACCAAAAATAGTATAATACCACTGAGTGTGAAATCTTAGTCTTTAATCCCAACACTCAGGAGGCAGAGGGAAGTGACTATCTGTGAGTATGAGGCTAGCCTGGTCTAAATATCAAGGTTTTTTTTTTTTTTAATAAAATACTATGATACTGACTCCTTTGTCAGCAACTGGGTCATTAAGGAGAAAGAAGAAAGCATTTAACCTACCATTGAGGAATAAATTAGATTTTTCCCTGTTGATGAGGGGAAACCCTTCATTACAAAAGAACATCGGCTAACTTGTGTAGTAGGATGGATAGAATTAGAAAAACCATTTTGTAATCTCCAGGAAGATAATTGACTCAGGGAAGGATCATCTGGAAATGTTAATCTGTTTCAAAAGAAAGAAAAAAAATGACCAGTCTCCTATTGTATGAATTTCCCACTGTTCACTTTTTCTTCAAACATTTCCAATTTCCTCTCTGCCCTAGTGAAAGACAGTGGTAACTTCTCAATTGCTAGGAACAATGGCCTTTTCTCTGGTCTCATCTTCCATGATCTCTTCATAGTCTTTGACAGGAGAGGGCACTTCCTTTTCTTGTAACTGTCTTCTTTTATCCAGAAAAGATGGGTTATCAGTTGCACAGCAAACCCTTCTAACATTTAGAGGCATAAACAAAGTTTCATTCTCAGGATCCTTGCTGTAGACCAAACTCTGAAGAGTAGCTGGGGCTGAAGAGTAGCTGGATCCATCTGAAAGCTTGAGTAGGCTCAAGATGGCCGTTTCAACCTGAGCGTGATGGTACATCCCAGCACTCAGGAGACAGAGGCAAGCAGCTCATTGTGAGTTCCAGGCCAGCCTAGTCTACATAGTAGACCTTCTGACACCATGTCTCAGAAAAAAAAAAAGATGTTTTTTTACTTCTGAACTTCCTTCCCTAGAATGGCTGAAACAGCCGGGTATTAGCACCCACATGGTTTAGCTGTCTTACAGCAATGTGAGTCCAGGGTAGGTAGACTTCTTATAATTTTATGTGTGTGAATATTTACCTATATGTATGTGTGTGCACCACATGCATACCTAGTGACCACAGAGGTCAGAAGAAGGTACCAGATTCCCTGGGACTGGTATTACAGATCATTATGAGCTGCCGTGTAAACGCTGGGACTGAACTTGGGTCCTCTGAAAGAGCAACAAGCGCTCTTAACCGCTGAGCAAACTCTATGTCTTCTTAGGAGACAATTTATGCTATTTTATTTGTTTTATCTCCCACTCGGTATATAAATGTGAGTCTCCTACTAGTTAGTTCCAGCATTGTTGTGCTTTATTTGTTTGTTTCTTGTTTTATTTTTGATTTTGGGGTTTTGTTTGTTTGTTTTGAGACCTGTTCTCATATCAGATCTCAAACTCAGTAAGTGGCAAGGCTGCCCTTGAACTCCTGACCTTCCTATCTCTAGTTCCCCAATGCTGGGATGACCGCCATACACCACTGTTCCTGGCCAACATCGGTTCCTTTAGAGCATGAAGGACTCTAAAAACCCACCACTAAATATAAAGCCCATCCAAGTTTTCAGGCAGGAACTCACAATGCTAACCAGGCTGGCTTTCAACACCTACTCTCAACTGATCCTCCTGCCTCAGAGTCTAGAGTGACAAGGACTACAGACAGGACTGTGACATGGCTTTCTTGTTCACTTTGCTTCTCTTTCTTTTTCTTCCTTTCTCTTTCTTTCCTTCCTCCCTCTCTCCCTCTCTCACTCTCTCACTCTTTCCATCTATCTATCTATCTATCTATCTATCTATCTATCTATCTATCTATCTTCTCTTTCTTTCTATGCCCTGGGAATTGGATCCAGGACCTCACACATACAAGAACTCTACCTCACAGCTGCTTTCCAGCCTTCTTTCTGTTTTGATAATGGGTTTCACTAAATTTCCAGGACTGGTTTTGAACTCACTCTGTAGCCCAGGCTGCCCTTGAACTTTTAATCATCCCACTTCAGCCTCCCAAGAAGTTGAGATTACACTCCTGCGTCACCAGGCCCAGCTATTTGTGTCAGTTCTTGCTGTTTAAACAGTGATTCTATGTGAACATTTTCACCAAGCTTTTCTTTTTACTTTTTTTTTTTTTTTTTTTTTTTGTTTTTTGTTTTTTTTTTTTTTCGAGACAGGGTTTCTCTGTGTAGCCCTGGCTGTCCTGGCACTCACTCTGTAGACCAGGCTAGCCTCGAACTCTCGAACTCAGAAATCCACCTGCCTCTGCCTCCCAAGTGCTGGGATTAAAGGTGTGCACCACCACCGCCCAGCTTCACCAAGCTTTTCAAAAAACAGTTCATTTTCCATAGGCCCAGAAATTGGTTCTTCTTGTGTTTGTAATTTTGAAGTTTAATTAATATTTATTTAAATCACAGAATTTCAGTAGTAAACGCAATCATTATAAACAAGTTTGGGAATAAAGTTTTCTCTCAACCGATAGGATCAGTAAGTACTAGTCAGCTTTCTCTGTGTGAATGTATACATGGATGTTCTTAGCACATTTTAAGTAAGGATCAAAAGAGTTGGTTAATCTTGGTAGAGAGTTATAGAATTAGAAGGTTTTATGTCTTTCTGTTGATATTTTGAGACAGGATCTCCTTCTACAGCCCAGACTGGCCTCAAGGTTGAAATTCTTTCAACTTAGCTTTCCAAGCACTGAGATGCAGATTTGTGTCCCCATACCAAGCTAAAGTTTTTCTAATATATCCTTTTCTATTTTTTTTCTTTTAGGTTTCTTAGTAGCCTTAAAAATACTGTTTCTGCATGTGCATGTGCGTGCGTGTGTGCGTGCTTGCGTGTGTGTGAACAGATGACACATGTATGAGAGAAGGTCAGAAAAGAGCGTTGAATATATCGAGCTAGTGTTAAGACAGTTCGGAACTGCCCAACATAGTTGCTAGGAAGTAGCCATGAGTCACTGAGCAGTCTCTCCAGCCCCTTAAAAACATTTTTTTAAATGAATGAGTATGTGTATGTGTGTGTTTGTGTGTGTCTGTGTGCCTGCGTGTATGTGCTTCTGTGTGTGTGTCTTGTGTGCCTGTGTGCCTGTGTCTGTGTGTGTATGTGTCTGTATGTCTCTGTGTATGTGTGCACCTGTGTGTATGTATATCTGTGTGCCTGTGTGCCTGCCTGTGTGCATGTGTGTATGTGTCTGTGTTCCTGTGTGTGAGTATGTGTGTAAGTATGTGTCTGTGTGCCTGTGTGTGTGTCTGTGTGCCTGTGTGTGACCCACGCAATCGTCTGGCCAGCAAGAACGCACGCGGACACCAGGATTCTTCTGCAGCAACATTTATCGCGATGTGAAAAGGAAGACCCCGGGCCCGAAAAGGCACTGCTTATATACCCCTGGAGCGGCGTGTTCATATCTGATTGGCTGCTTGCTCAGGAACGCACATTATGCCCCAGGATGGGCCGTGATTTGGCGCGCTTTTACCATAGCACATGCGCGGTTTACTTGTTTACTTGGAGGAGCACGGGATGCCAGCGCTATCTTGTAATGGCGAATGCTGTCAGCACAAGCCGCGGCTTTCCACACCTGTGTATATGTTTCTGGGTTCCTGCGTGTGTGTATGTGTCTGTGTGCCTGTGTATGTGCATCTGTGTTCCTGTGTGTGAGTATATGTCTGTGTGCCTGTGTGTGTGTGTGTCTATGTGCCTGTGTATATGTGTCTGTGTTCCTGTGTGTGAGTATGTGTCTGTGTGCCTGTGTATGTATATCTGTATGTCTGTATGTCTGTGTGCCTGTGTGTGTATGTCTATATGTCTGTGTGCCTGTGTGTGTATGTTTGTGTGCCTGTGTGTGTGTGTCTGTGTCTGTACTGTGTATGCACAGTCATGCATGTCACAAGGCAACTTGTCAGAATCTGTTCTTTTCACCACATAATTTCAAAGGGTCTAACTTCAATGGTAAGCCATGGCAGCAATGACCTTTACCCTCTGAGCCATCTTGCCAGCTGTCTGATGTGTCTTTTCTTGAACTTCTTGGTGGGAAGTAGCATAAAACACTTCTTGAAACACAGTGCTTATTGGCTAATACAATTGGCTAGTTGAGGGGTGAATGTTGTCCATTTCCAGTCTTTCTCCATCATAGGTTGACATTCGTTAGACTCCATATGATGATAAGATTGTGGCTGCAGCTGTGGTCCTGAAGAGAGGACATGAATCCTTCTCAGTGACCCGAGCAAAGTCTAGCACTACTCTCTGTTGACTAACATTGAGTATATACCATCCTTGTGCTGACCCGTGGTCAGGGTCACAGGGACAAACCGGTTGATTTAGGAATGAGTTCCATCCCTCCCTAAAACCCTACCTAACCCAGCGGACTGAAAAGAATTACCTTGGAGTATTGCAGCCTCCAATAAGAGAAGTCTACTCCTGAGGTAAAGGTTGCTGGGAAAGGCAGAGCCATCTGCTGCCTGAAGGCAATTCTAGTGCGAGATTCTTCTCTGGCCCCTTCCCTCAGTAACCCAGTCCCTTCATATTTCCCTGTATGGAGCAGGCATTGCTCAGGCTTAGTATAAATGAGAAATTTGCATTTTCCTCTCCGGCCACTGTGCACATCACTGAAATTTATGGGAAAGACTTTCATCACACACAGGACATCAGTCTTCATTTGCCTGAATCTTATCATCTTTTGATCTTTTTGTGCGTCAAAGCATAGGCTCCATCAGGGTTTGGATGAAAAGACCCCAGAGCTGTGCTCCTTAAACATTTCCCAAGGCGGTAGGTCGGTCCTGCTCAGTGTTCTTTAGCACTAGTGGGACTGAGTCGTCTCCTTTTGGGCTTCTACCTGCACCACTTTTGGGGGTTCTTCTAGGGTCCTTCCCCATCCTCCTCCCTGAACTTAGCTTCCCCTGGCCCCTTGCTTCCCTGCAGCCACAGCTGCTTGGCTCGAGGGCACTCAGTCGGCACTGTCGCCTTGGCAACCCAGAAGGGGGCTTCAATCTACTGTCTCCCCAGAGGAGTTGGGCTGGCCCAGAGCCAGGAAGAGGCAGGGGGCAGGGGACCTGACTGGCCCTGAGCAGAGCATGTTGGGAAATAAACAGACTGTGTGCTGCCTGCCATGAGGGGGGTGGGGGAAATGTCATGGGTGTGATTGTCTGTGTGTTGAACAAGCAAATGGCTAAGGATACCAGCAACCTATTAAAGAAATAGAAATGAGATTGAGAAAGAAGGCCTCTTGGTGCATCTTGAGCTAAGATCTGTAGGCCTGAGTTTAATGGTTGAGGCTTAGTGTTGGTTTCTAGGGCTGTCATAACAAATACCGCAGTCTGGGTGCTTAAAACAACAGAAATGTATTACCTAAATCCCAAGGTCCAGAAGTCCAAAATCTCTGAATCCTATAGTGGGATTCTCCTTTGCTTTTTACTAATTCTTGTGGTGTGCTTGCAGCCTTCTGAATTCCTTTGCTTATGGCTACATAGCTGTAGTTACTGTTAGACTTCAGTGCGCAGCTTAGAGCAGACAACACCAGACCAAACGGTTCCAAAGGGGAGGGGGTTTATTTAGGGCAGAGGGCAAAGGTGGGGAGAGAAACGGGAGAAGGCAGAGAAAGAGGAGAGAGAAAGGAGAGAAGTGGAGGCCAGCCGTGACCACGTGGAGAGAAGGGGAAGAGAAGGAGGGAGAGGCTAGGGGACAGAGAGAAGCTAGAGGCAAGAGAGCAAGAGAGCAAGAGAGAGAGGAGGAGGCAAGCAGTCCCTTTTATAGTGGGCAGGCCTACCTGGCTGTTGCCAGGTAACTGTGGGGAGGAGCATACCTGTGTGTTGCCAGATAACTGTGGAGTGGAGTTTAGACAGAACACTAACACTTACTACTCTGGAAGTCTGTGGCATTCTCTGATTCCACAAGGCTTTCTGCTAAGGACGCTACTCAGGTTCAGCCTACCTTGCTCCAGTAAGACAGCACTATTTGTTTATTTTCTTTTGGGAGGACATTTTCGAGACAGGGTGGCTTCAAACTCACCTTGCTGCTGAGGATGCCTTTGAACTCCTGCTCTTTCTTCCCCCACCTCCTGAGTGCTGGGATTATAGGTAAGTCCGACAAGCTCAGTCTATTAGTATCATTTTTTCTCCACCCACCCCCCCCTTATTTCTTCTTTTCTTTCCTTTCTTATTTTTGTATTGTGAATTGAATCTAAGGTCCCGAGCTTCAGAAGACTGAAGTTCAGTTCCCAGCACTCACATGGCCACTTCTGACAATCCCACACAGGCATATATGCAGGCAGAACACCAATGAATATAAACTAAAAATAAATTACATAGAAAAGAAGCTCCTGGGAGAGCATAAGGATGAGGGTTTTGATGATTTCTAACTTACTTACTTACTTACTTACTTACTGACACATGTCTCATATAACCCAGGCTGGCCTTGAGTTTGTGGTTTTCCTGCTTCTTCTTCCCAAGTGGTGGGATTACAGGCATACGCCATCATATCTACCTTTGACCTTATTTAGTACCAGAGAGCACAGACAGCAGTGTGTGTCAGCCGACACAACTCAGTTTGTCATCAGATGCTTTGTAGGGCTTACTGCTGGTGGAGTGAGCACTCTGTCTCCAGTGTGTACTCCTCAGCTGTCCCTCTAAGACAGAGCACAGCCACATAATGAATCATGGCAAACAAACAAACAAAAAACCCTAGCACAGATTTTGGGGTGATCCAAAAGTGAGTAAGACTGTCACTTACCAACTGTGTCAACCTCATCAACTGAATAAGGTTATGGTGAGTGTCTTTTTTGTAGAGTTGTCAGAAGGAGAGAGAAGAGAGACACAGAGAAAGAGAGAGAGAGACAGAGAGAGAGAGAGAGAGAGAGAGAGAGAGAGAGAGAGAGAGAGAATGGAGAGAGAGAGAGAGAGCATGGAGAGAGCATGGAGAGAGAGAGAGACCATGGAGAGAGCATGGAGAAAGAGAGAGAGCATGGAGAGAGCATGGAGAGAGCATGGAGAGGGAAGGGGAGGAGAGAGAGAGACAGACAGACAGACAGTAATATTAAACAAAGAAATTAGAGCGTAAGCACTTCAGGAAGCAGAGGCAGGAGAATCTAGAGTTCCAGGCCAACCTAGGCTATCTAAGTAGTAAAACCAGAGTTCAACCCAAACAAACAAAACAGAAATGAAATACTAATGCCTGACAAATAACTCAGTAAAGGGTTGGAATCATTATGCAAAAGCAAATGGCTCACTGGGCAAAGGAGGAGAGGAGAAGCCCTCCCCAGTGCAGCCTGTCAGCCTCCCGCCCCTGCCCTCCTGGAACAGCAATTGCTCACACTGGCGCAGCACTTGCCAGGTTTGAGATCCTGCTCATTCAGCCCCCTGTCTCTATGTCATCTTCATGACAATCTCACGAGACAGGGAGGGCTGTCATTGTCTCCATTCTGCAGACAAGAAACTGAGACCCAGGTGGGTTCCATCGGCGGCTCCCAACTTTTCTTCTGGGACTCATGACAGATGATGCTTTCGGGTGGAACACTCCCCAGTGCAGCCCTGCCACGTCTTTATCCACTCCCTCCTCCTGGAAAGCAGTTACTGCTGTGTGGCTGTCTGTTAAGGAGGGTAAGAGGAGTTATGTATAATTGATGGGGGGGAAATAGCTCTGATACATTGTGGGTGAAAAAAAACCCAATTGCAAACTTACTATTCATAGTAATCCTGTATTACTATGTTTATTTAGCCCATGTCTATTTACGTGTGCATGCGGTTGTCAGGAAAGGCTTTGTATGAAACCGTTAACAGTGGTAAACTCAGAAGCTGAGAGTGGATGGTGGCCGACAAGCGCTTTTATACCATTTTTTTTTTCAAAGAGTGTGTATTATTTTTATCATGAAAGCATTTGGTATTCAAGCAACATTATAGGCAGACCTTGAGTCTGCTCTGATTTTCTTCAAGGAAATCCTTCATGAATATGTATAGACTACCTCTGGAAAGATATTTAAGAAGCTGATGGCAGTACTTGCCTCTAGAGAGGAAGTCTGGGGGACTGTTGTTTGCAGGGAAGGATGGGGAAAAAAAATGGACTTCTCGCTGTATCCTCTTTTATAAGATTTAATTTGTTTTCAACCAAGTGCATGCATTATAATTTCAAATAAGTTGAAAGAATATCATTAAAAGCTTCAGTGGTTTATAATTACCAGTGAATAATTTGTACCCCACCTTCTGACTGACATTGCACACCAGTTATCCCTATTGGGTTGGCTACTAATACAGAGTGCTTATATTCAAGCTCAGGGCTTCTCTGAGTCTGTGGATTTTTATATTGTGTCCCCAATATGTTATTTCAAGGGACACACCTTCACAAACCCACTGTCCTTCAGATCCAGCTTCAGGATCAACAAGAATGGAATGAACTTACCAACCTATCTTTAACTGAACCAAAAAAAAGGGGGAGGGGGTCAAACATTTACTTTTTATGATAATGTTTTATCACCCATTCTGTAGCATGTGCCTCAGCACTGTATGGAGGTCAGGGGATACCAGGGGACAACCTTCGGGGATTGGTTATCTCCTCTGCCATGTGTGCCCCAGGGACTGAACTCAGGTTGTGAGCTTTGACGTCCAACCATCTCAGTGTCCCTTGTTGTTGTTGCTTCGAGGCAAGGTGTCACTCTGTACATACAGCCCAGACTTGCCTGGAACCCATATGTATCTCAGGCTGGCCTCAAACTTAAAACAATCCTCCTGTCTCAGCCACTCAAGTACTAAGATGATAGGTGTGAGCCACCACTGCTAGCTCTCTCTCCAGCGAAATTTTATATATGTCCTACTTGGATAACAGACCAAAATATAGCTGGGTCATCTCTCTGGAGAGTTCTTCCCTCACCTCTCCAGCCCTTCTTACTCTCTGAAGACAGCCCTTATTTGATTCCTATCACCAGAGATGAATGGTCACCTCTTTGGGGTAACATACAAGTGAGACACACAGTGTCTCTCCACTGTCTGTTTCCATAACCTACCCATATTGTGGGGTGCAGGATTGTTTGGTCTTTATCAGACTGGAAGTGCTGAGTCACAGGGTATACATATATTTAACTATCAGGATCCTGTCAGACAGCTGTCCACTGGTAAGAAAGGTCCACTTGTTTTCCAGCCACAAGCACTCTGCACCTTTTGTCCCTTTCATTTCAGCCATTGTGGGACTCTGCTGTGACCCCTTGGTTCCATAGTCTCCATCTGTTCAGTCCTCTGTTCTGAATGCTCACTCGAGTGTGCGTATGCACACACACACACACACACACACACACACACACCACAGTGCATCTGAATGTTTAACCACTCTTTCTGCACTTTGCTTCCTGAGACAAAATCCTATCCTTCCCTGACCCCAACCCCTGATCAAACCCCAGCATGCATCACAAAAAAATCCAGCACCTGCCTCAGGCTGAGACCTCTTTCCAGCAGAGACTAAGCCCTGTTGTGAATCACTGACTTTCCTCTCAGCCCACCTCACACTGAGTCCTAATCACAGATACAGCGTGACCCCGCCCCCAAGTCCAGACATCAACTCCTGCAAGGCTGAACTCCCCTCTCTTAGATGGTGATTTAAATTGACCTAATCTGAACTCCCTACAGAAGACACAAAAGGACCAAGCATGCTGTCCAAAATTATTAGGAAATGTAAAATAGCAATAAAATGCACCATGAAGCCATCTCAAAAGTGTCTTCTTGATGTACTTCAGATGCTCATTGTGACTGAATCTTCCTAAATTAGAGAAAGAAACTAGGATCAACCCCACTCTGATATGTAATAAGGAACAGGCTGGGGGTGGAAGTGGGGGTGTGCATCTTAAGAAAGCCTCGAGCTAAGCTAGTCCTGCAGATGGTGGAAGAAGGAGAGTAACCTTCCTCCCAGTCCTCACAAGATGGCAGGTTTATTTTAACGATGTTTTTAACAGTTTGAGAAATGGATTTAGAGAATTCAGAGGGAAGACTCTGACTGGGGGGCCTTTGTCCATGATGTCTTAATTTTTTTTTTAATAATGGTATTTGACTCCTGGTGAGATTTGTTCCTTCATTAAATTCTGATCATAGTAGTGTTTACACCCCCACCATCCCCACCCCCACCAGGAGCACCACTCCCTCCCCCTGCAGTGGCTGCGGGGCAGGGACTCAGAGCCTTGGAAGAGGAAGAACGCTTTGGGTTGTTTGCTCTGTCGCCTAATCAGCAGCAAGCTGAGAATGTCATCTTCACTTTGCTGCATGTCCTTGAGAAAGAAAAAATCGTGGTTTCTTCTCTAACACTGGGAGGAGTGACCCGGTAAGTACCCTGTCCTCTGAAGGCTAGCTGAGGGAGCTTAGGCCTTCAGAGAGCGCTCTCTCTCTCTCTCTCTCTCTCTCTCTCTCTCTCTCTCTCTCTCTCCCCCCCCCCCCCCTGAGTCCTGGTTAGTGTAAGATTGAGATTTCCATATCCCTAAACATTAACTGGGTGAACAATTTGCAGGATGAGGTCATGTGACCGTGGAAAGGACACTGGGATTTGCTTCGATTTTTGTCAGGAGACCAGGACAGTTCTGCCACCAGCTGTGTCGTTTACAAACCACCTTCTGTCTCTAGATCTCCAGGTCTGTATGATAGCAATACAGTGCACTTTATGATCAAGTTTTTTCTAGACAGTGTCTTATTTAATCTTTATAACAATCCCAAAGAGATGAGAGCTTTTATTATTCCAAATTTACAGAACAGCTGGCCAGGATTTAAAGAGATTAGACTTTGTCAAAGGTGCCAGGCATGGTGGTTCATGCCTTTAGTTCCAGTACTCCTGAGGCAGAGACAGAAGTAGGTGGATCTCTGTGAGTTCAAGGTCAGCCTACATAGGAAGTTCCAGATCAGACTAGTCAATGCTACATTATAAGATTCTTGTCTTTAAACAAACAAACAAAACAGGAAAAAAATTTAAAAAGCATTTGTCAAAGGTAAGACACACCACAGTTTGTTTAGCTTGGTTTTAATTCGAATATAACCTTTTCATCGTGTTTTTTGTCATTGATATGCATATTAAAATTTGTTTTCCATCTTTATGTCTTTGTCTTTAGGTACCAAATACTACTTTTGGTTCAAGAAGGAAGTAATCTTGTTTAATTAGTCTAGAAATGTTGGTGCATCCATTGAAGACAGCATGGGTTTCTCCTCTCTCTCTCTCTCTCTTTTGTTTTTTGTTTTTTTTTTTTCTGTTTTTAATTACATTTATCTGGGAGTAGGGTGCATGTGGAGTTTTGAGAGTTGGTTCTCTCTTTCCACCATGATCAAACCTAAACCATCAGGCACAGCAGCAGTTACCTCTAACTGCTGAGCCATCTAGCCTATCCAGTCCTTCCCTCTCTTCTTGTCTTAGGACAAACCTGAGCTAACATCCTAGCTCTATCCTAGCAGCCCAGTGATGTCAAGTATAGACACAGACAGAGGCTTGGTAACTTTTTGTCTCACTGAAATCACAATACCTGACAAAGCCAATTAGGAGAAGAGAGACTTATTTTGGCTCACAGTTCAGAATGCTTCAGTCCATCATGACTGGGAAAGCATAGTAGAACAGCCCAGGTGTCTGTGGCTGACGCTGCTCACATTACAGAGGACCGGGAAGTAGATCCTAAGGCTTGAATCTTGGACCCGCTACCATTGCTACCATTTTCAAAAGACTTCCTCGCCGGGCGGTGGTGGTGCATGCCTTTAATCCCAGCACTTGGGAGGCAGAGGCAGGCGGATTTCTGAGTTCGAGGCCAGCCTGGTCTACAGAGTGAGTTCCAGGACAGCCAGGGCTACACAGAGAAACCCTGTCTCGAAAAACCAAAAAACAAAAACAACAACAACAAAAAATCAAAAGTCTTCCTCTAATGACCTACTTCTGCCAGCAAAACCCCACCTTTGAAAGTTCCTATAGCCTAAAACAGTGCCGTCCACTGAAGAATAAGTATTCAAAACTGTAAGTCTGTGGGGTTTTCACTTCAGATTCCTATAACAGTGTGTTACTTATGCTAAAAACAACTCCTGACAGCTCAGGTGCCCCAGGACAGGGGGTATAGGTGGCCAAAGGAAGCGTGGCTTTAGGCTTCCCTAACTGGAACGACTCTTATTTGTGCCTTCTTTGGTTTATGGTACTGGATGTTGAACCCAGGGCTTTGAGGTTGCTAAGCAACTCTGAAGGCTAATCTTGGTTGTCTGGAGTCATCACTCAAGCATCTGGGCAGGCATGTGAGGGATTTTCTTGATTGGGTCATTTGTGGTGGGAAGACCCACTCTATCTGGGTTGCAGCTTCTGGTGGCAGCTCATCAAAGGACATGAAACAAGAACACTGTTCACTGGTGTGTTTATATGTCCTGCAGCTGGAATTAGAACTTAACTTCTTTGCGATTCAAACATAGATTGAAGACTGGCCAAGACATTTGGCCTTGTGGATTGAACAACTACCAGATTCTTGGCCTTTCCTTAGAAAGACAAGCCATTTTGGACTAGCTGGACCACAGCCTATAAGCCACTCTAGTAAATCCCCTTTTAGTATATATTCGTTCTGTCAGCTCTGCTCCTTTAGAGAACCCTGACCAATGCAGAGTGTTCTGCCATTGAGCCCCATTCCTAGCTCTAAAGTGACTCACAGAACAGTGTTGATCTGCTATGAGCCTCCTGAAAGGCATGACCACAAGACACAAGATTTTAATTCCTGTTTGTGACAGGGAATCTCCAAATTAAGATTACTGCCACACCTGCTGATCATACCGCCTTGCCCATTCATGGTTGATTGGGAGCTTCAAGAAGCCTAGTCACTGGATCATTACAAGAATGTCCCAAAGCCCAACCTCCAGGTGATGGCTCCTCAATACAGTGCTTCTCATCTTAGACCCTTCTGAATTAAAATGATGCCAACCGAGGCTGAGGATATTTGAGTGGGATTGAATGTCTACTTGAATTTAAAGACAAGTTGATAGTGGACATTTAGTGGCAATCCTGGTCAAGTGGTTTTGAGAATGGGATCCAGCTCTTTTGTGTCTAACCCTAGGGCCATGGTTCTCCATATTGGCCCCATGTTGGTCTGACATTGAAATGATATCCAATCACTTGTGACAAGAGACACAGCAATAAAAAAAAAAAATGACTACTACACACAACATAGACGAGTCTTTCAGATAGTAGTGAAGAAAAGAAGCCAGACACAAAAGAATACACTATGGATAATTCCATTTATCCAAGGTTTAAGCACAGTTGAAACTGACCCAAATAGTGGCTGTCCTGAAGGGTATTGGCAGGAGGCAGAAAAGATCTCTTTAGGAAGCTATACATATCCCGTATGTTAGGTTGAGGGTAGAACTTAGATGGCAGAGCACTTGGCTACTATGTATAAAGATCTGGATTTAAAGATCCCCTGCACAACACAAAATGGACATGTGGCACAAGGTATAATCCTAGCACTCTGGAAGTGGACTCTGGAGGATCAAAAGGTTGGCCTGGCATGGTGCTGCTCACCTTTAATCTCAGCACTTGGGAAGCAGAGGCAGGAGGATCTTTGTGAATTTGAGGCCATTCTGTTTTACATAGTGAGTTCCAGGAAGGCCAGGGCTATATAGAGAGACACTGACTCAAAAAAAAAAAAAAGAAAGAAAGAAAGAAAGAAAGGAAAGAAGGAAGGAAGGAAGGAAGGGGAAGAGGAAGAGGAAGAGGAAGAGGAAGAGGAAGAGGAAG
>NW_021604644.1:4942842-4944626 GCF_004785775.1 Grammomys surdaster | reverse complement strand
GAAGAAGAAGAAGAAGAAGAAGAAGAAGAAGAAGAAGAAGAAGAAGAAGAAGTCAAGAAAATAAATTCAAGTTCAAGTCTTCTCCTTGGCTATATAGTAAGTTTAAAGCCAGGCTGAGAAGGTGACCCTGCCCCACCCCCCAAAGTCTATGTCTTGACCTGTGGTTACATAGAAGAATATATATTTTGTAAGATAGCTAAAAGTAACATCATGCTGGCAGTTCATAATGAAGATGGGTAAGGTATTTAGTTGAGATTTGAGGTCTTAAACTACAGATCACACTTTTTTGTTTGTTTGTTTGTTTTGTTTTGTTTTTCGAGACAGGGTTTTTCTCTGTATATCTCTGGCTGTCCTGGAACTCAGAAGTCTGCCTGCCTCTGCCTCCCAAGTGCTTGGATTAAAGGTGTGCACCACCACTGCCCGGCCAGATCACACTTTTATGCAAAGTTCATACTGGCCTGCAGAGTAGAGGGTGCAAACCGATTCCTGCTAGTCTGTATAGGCAATATGGTGGGTTAGATGAGATGCCCCCCATATTCTCATGCATCAGAATACTTGGTCCCCAGTTGGTGGTGTTGTTTGGGTAGGTTTAAGAAGTTTGGCCTTGCCAGTGGAAACAAGCCACAGAGAGTGGGCTTTGGGATTTCAAAAGCCATGCACTGTTTCCAGGGAGCTTTCTCTGTTTCTTGACTGCACTTTGAGACTTGAACTCTCAGCTGCTGCTCCAGTTTGCTGCCTCTGCTCAGCCATCATGGGCTCTTATTCTCTTGGAACCCTAAATCAAATAAATCCTTTCTTTTATAAATTGCCTTGGCTACAGCGGTTTAGCACAGCAATGGGAAAGTAAGCAAGACAGCCAACTAGGCTAGGAGTCCCCTGTCTTTACCACCCAGGCGTTGCCATTAGAGGTAGTCCCCATGCCTGCTCAGTTTGACGTGGATTCAGGGGATCTGAACTCTCACCCTCACCCTTGTGCAGTAAGCACGTCATCCACTGAGCCATCTACCCGGCCCCGATATAAAGTTTAAATGCAGAAAATCATGCACAGTGATGCACACTAGAACTCTCAAGAAACAGAAGATAGGAAGTTCTAGGTCAGCCAGTGCAACAGAGCAAGACCCTATCAAATAATAAGCAAAAATAAGCAGATCAACTGGATAAAGCAATGTGCGGAGTCTTGTTTTAACCGGTTTACAGCCCAAAGAGCACCTAGGATTGAGTGTTGCTCTCATTAGAATGTGCATACTAGACCAAAACAACTTTTCTAAAATATTTTACATTTTACTTTTATTTATCTGTGTGTCTGTGTGTGTTTGTTGTGCACACATGAGTGCAGTATCCCTGGAGTCCAGAAGATTCCCCAGGAGCTGAAGTTCCAGGTGGCTTGTCAATCATCTGATGTAAGTTCCAGGAACTGAACTCAAGTCTTCTGTTAGAGCATCAAGTATTCTTAACCACTGAACTGTTTCTCCAGCCCCCAAAACAACTTTGTTAAGACTGAATAACAGACTGGAACAGACTGGGATATAGCTCTGTTGATAGAGTGCTTATTTAATGTGTACCCAGCCCTGGGTTTGATCTCCAGGCACCAAACATTTAAGTGTAGAGTGAACACATACTCACAGCACTTAGAGGTGGTGGCAGGAGAGTCAAAAGTTCAAGCTCATGCTTGATTACATAGTGAATTTGAGGACAATCTAGACTACAAAAGACTCTGTCTCAGGAAAGAGAGAAAGAAAGAAAGAAAGAAAGAAAGAAAGAAAGAAAGAAAGAAAGAAAGAAAG
>NW_021604644.1:4942136-4942832 GCF_004785775.1 Grammomys surdaster | reverse complement strand
AAGAAAGAAAGAAAGAAAGAAAGAAAGAAAGAAAGAAAGAAAGAAAGGAAGAAAGAAAGGGGTGCATATACCTATAATCCCAGGACTTTGGATGCTAAAGCAAAAGGACTGCTGTGAGTTTGTGAGTGTGAGGGTAACGTAGGCTATGATAGCCAGACCATGACTTAATAAATAAGTGAGCAGATCAATAAATCGAGAAGCTCATGAGTCATCTCTTACAAGGAATGGTTGAAAAGATAGAGGCCATTTTTCTGAAGAAGCAAACATCTATGACCAAGAACAGAACGTGAGAGGAGTCTCTACACAGAATTTTGAGGACAAGGCAGCTTCAGGCCTGGGTTGGAGATTAAAAGTCCTAAATTGCTCAAGATGACTCCAGATGGAACAATGGCGGCTGTGTGGTAATTTTGGGAACTAGCACATGAAGAAAATCTTTCACAAAGCATCAGAGGCCTTATGGCTTTCCTAACACATAAGGACCAGTGCATCCGCATCCAGTTATTACTAAGTCCCTGTGCTAGACTTTGAGACACAGAAAGAGGCAGAGGCAGGCGGATTTCTGAGTTCAAGGCCAGCCTGGTCTACAGAGTGAGTTCCAGGACAGCCAGGGCTCCACAGAGAAACCCTGTCTTGAAAAACCAGAGAGAGAGAGAGAGAGAGAGAGAGAGAGAGAGAGAGAGAGAGAGAGAGAGAGAG
>NW_021604644.1:4929720-4941736 GCF_004785775.1 Grammomys surdaster | reverse complement strand
CTCTCTCTCTCTCTCTCTCTCTCTCTCCCTCTCTCCTTCCCTCTCTCTGTCTGTCTCTCTGTCTCTGTCTGTCTATCTCTATCTCTCTATCTCTCGCTCTGTGTGTGTGTGTGTGTGTGTGTGTGACTGACACCTGTTCAGGTCCCCTCAGAGGCTACAAGACGGTATCAGATGCCCCGGAGCTAGATTTACAAGCAGTTGTGAGCCATTGAATGGGGGTTTAGGGAACTGAGCCTGGTCCTCTGATAAAGGACACACTTAGCCATGAACCATTTCTCCAGTCCATGTCTGGCTTTTTAAATGCAGGTGCAGGGGATTAGAGTTCAGGTTCTCATGCTTACATAGCAAGCACTGTGACCTACAGAGCTATCTCCCCAGAGCTAATGACCTAAGGGTCCTGGGTTTCTAGTAACTCTGATGTCCCCACATTAATACATTGGCTCTTGGTTTACCACATTTGACCTTTTCTTTTTGAGACAAGGTTTCTTTTTGTAGCCATGGCTGTCCTGGAACTCACTCTATAGACCAGGCTGGCCTCTAACTCACTGAGATCCACCTGTCTCTGCCTCCTGAGTGCTGGGATTAAAGGCCTGCGCCACCATCTCCCAGCCACCCTCCTCCTTTTTATGGGGTTCTAGGAATCAAACTAAGGCTTTCTATGTGCTAGGCAAGTGCTCTATCATTGGACCACACTCGAAGCCACCTCTAGATTATTTTTTTAAGATTAAAAAATAATATTCAACTTTATTTTTATTATTTATTTATATTTTGCAACCAATCCAAATGTGATACACTAAGATAAATGTTGTTTGTTATTAAGAAAAAAAAGTCAATGATATAAAATGAGACTTGGGATTTTTGTTGCAAATACCTGGAGAGTTCTGGACACGTTAGGAGGACTCCATCTCTCTGGAGTTCTTTGGTTCTCCCACCGAAGTTTGTTTATTCTGTTAGAAGAACACGTATCGCACTGAGTTTGTGCCAGGTCTCTCTCACCCACGTTTTAATTCCGGTACACTGTTTGCGGCGTGGGCGTGGCTAACACCAAGAGAGCGTTGAAAGGGGAGGGCGGGTACGTTGCTGTCCGCGGTCCTGAACTTTCAATGCGTTCTCTGACACAGATGTTTTCTTATAACAGAGATACCAATTACACTCGACCAACCTCACTAAGGAATTCTGAGCAGGCAAGGGAAAGGTAAACATGTGAGTAAAGAATGAGGGCTGAGAGCCGGGCAGTGGTGGCGCATGCCTTTAATCCCAGCACTCGGGAGGCAGAGGCAGGCGGATTTCTGAGTTCCAGGCCGGCCTGGTCTACAGAGTGAGTTCCAGGAAGGCTACATAGAGAAATCTTGTCTCAAAAAAAAAAAAAAAAAAAAAAAAGAGGGCTGCGGGGCGGGGGTAGGCTGCCAGAGAACAGCCATTGAGAGGAGGCCAGGGAAGAAAAACAACAAATGAAAAATGTTTCTCAAAGAACGGCATCAGAGTCAAGGAAGATGGACAGTTAGCCAGGTGTGGTGATTCATGTCTGTATGAGTAGTATATATCAATAAAAACTAAATACTAATAGTAAATATAAAGCAGCAGCTAGGTTAAAGATTTCAGTAGGCTGACTGGAACTTTGTGACTTTGAATTAATGAAAAAATGAGGATGTGATCCTCGCTGAACTTCGTGTGGTTAACATGATCCACAGTATGATTGAGGAGAAGGCTGATTGTCGATATGAGGACGAATTCAGCCAGAGGCACCTCAAAGGGTCCAGACTGAGCATGGTCAGCAGACTGAACGAGACCGTGAGGGGAAGAGGAGAAAGGAAGAGAAGAGGGTGTGAGAGGTCAGGACCAAGCCAGGAGCCAGGAGAGCGAGAGGCCAAGTGACTGAACGTCCAGAATGTTACAGGCCACCAGTTTCCAACCACTGAAGAGCAAAGACTGTCCTAAGACAGCATCTGGATTCTACTGCAGAGAATCTCCAACGATCCAACGATGCTGTTACCTGACCTTTTCTTTTCTTCTTTTTTTTTGTTTTGTTTTGTTTTGTTTTGTTTTTGTTTTTTGAGACAGAGTTTCTCTGTATAGCCCTGGCTGTCCTGGAACTCACTCTGTAGACCAGGCTGGCCTGGAACTCAGAAATCCGCCTACCTCTGCCTCCCAAGTGCTGGGATTAAAGGCGTGTGCCACCAGCTTAACCTGATCTTTTCATCAATGTGTTTTTATTACATTGTACTTCTTTAGCTTGTCTGCATACATGTTTATGTATGTGGCCATATATGTGGAGGTCAGAGGACCTGGGGATCAAACTCAGGTTGTCAGGGTTGGCAGCAAGTGCCTTTGCTCACTGAGCCATCTCATCAGCCTTCCACTATTGTGTTTTAAAAATGCCTTGACATAAAATT
This sequence comes from Grammomys surdaster, assembly GCF_004785775.1. Taxonomy (NCBI): domain Eukaryota; kingdom Metazoa; phylum Chordata; class Mammalia; order Rodentia; family Muridae; genus Grammomys; species Grammomys surdaster. The sequence continues at coordinate 4,939,343 of NW_021604644.1, read as the reverse complement.
TATGTCTCTTGTTCTCTAAGTATAAATGCATACAAGTCTTTCCATGTTGGAACATGTTATTTGAGGCAACCTGAATCTATGTTCCCCAGGTCATACTAACTCACACTAGGTTTCAAAATCAACTATGTCCTATTTTCTTTTGGGGTGAGAGTTGTGTTTTGTGACAACAGATACTTAAAGATGTGTCATAAGCGTGTGTTCTAAGTGATACAAAGCTGTGCATGTGTTGGTACAAGAAAGCTATGTTTGTGCAAACAGGGAAGAAACGTGTCCTGTGGATGGAGCTGGAAGGAGACATGTTCTCACTTACACCAGCGTTCAAGTGTTTTCTTTTCAATCTTGATTGCATTTGATGAGTTTTGAAACAAGTGCATAGGGGACTGGAGCTGCAGTGCAGCTTGGGGTGGGCGTACTTACCCAGCAAGCACAGAGCTCCGTGTTCTACCTCCAGTACTGCATTAAACTGTGTGCAGCACCTGCCTGAGATCCTAGCACTCTGGAAATTGAGGCAAGATGAAGTTCAAGGTCCTCGTTGACTACACAGCACACTGACAATACATCAATAAAAAATACAAACAAACTCTTGACTTTAGTTAAAAAGCCAAGAAGTGACTGAATTAGTTAAATAATTAGTTAAAGAAGTGCTTCAGGTGCCAGGGACGAAGTTCAATGGTGTGGGATCTGCCTAGCATGCACAAAGCTCTGGGCTCATTCACTGGTAGTATATACACACACACAAAATAATTTAAAAAATTGTTCCATTGAAGGATTTGTACAGTGACTTCTGTTATAGAGTTCATGCAGTTAAAAATTATTTCCACATCTGTACTGAGTACAAGAAGTTCTCCCCTCTCTCTGAAATTTGGAGGGTAGAATGTTTTTCTCATAATTCCCCTATGTTTGCTTTTCCAAGCCAGTGGTTCCCTCTTGCAAAAGATTCTTACATAGATCTTGTTTCAGATTCACCCAGGTGCTTAAAAATGCATTATCTCAGTTAATCCTCCAAGCAGCCTACAATATCATTGTAATTGTTTTCATTGCAATTAAATTCATGACATGGATATTTGAGGCTGTTTGTGAGTAGCTGAGACAATGAATAGTGATTAAGAAATGTCAAGGGTCTATTCATATCCACCTGTCTGTCTCCCAAAATAGCCTTTGGATATTTGGGAGTCATAAGACTTACCTTACTCATCAGTGAATTCTCAACATTACCTAGTATGGTTCCTAACACATAGTAGGGGCACAGAAGCAAATGAATCAATTGATGAAAATGTTTAATAATTAGCATCATATTTGAATAATTCAAAGAACTACATTTATATATAATAGAGCAAAGATACCTAAGGGAAATTGTAAAATAGTCTTAACTGTAGTGAAAAGGTTAGAAAAAGGTCTACACAAAATGTCCACTAATGAAAAGAACGCTTCCTGCATAGACCAGGCTGGCTTCCAGCTTGGGATCATCTTCCTACCTCCTGACCTCAGTACTGAGATTACAGATGGGTGCTGTTTAGCCCTACAAAAATGTGTTTCAGTTTTCAATTAAGACAGGGAACAATGAGCTGGACGATGGTGGCGCACACCTTTAACCCCAGCACTTGGGAGGCAGAGGCAAGTGGATTTCTGAGTTCGAGGCCAGCCTGGTCTACAGAGTGAGTTCCAGGACAGCCAGGACTACACAGAGAAACCCTGTCTCGAAAAACAAAAAACAAAAAACAAAACAAAAAAAAGACAGGGAACAATGGACTGAAGAGACGGCTCAGTGGTTAAGAGCACTGACTGCTCTTCCAGAGGTCCTGAGTTCAATTCCAAGCAACCACATGGTGGCTCACAACCATCTGTAATGGGATCTGATGCCCTCTTCTGGTATGTCTGACAACAGTTACAGTGTACTCATACACATAAAATAAATAAATAATTCTTTAAAAAAAAAAAAAGACAGGGAACAAAAACAGTGAGATAAACCCCTTACATAAACCAAAAGTCATTTGTTGAGGAACAAAGTGGGGACCCTCAGTCTATCTTACTCCTTCTGTCCCTTCTTTCCCTTCCCCTCCCCTGTCCCCATATCCTCTGTGTTTATGTACCATGAAGGTTTCAGACTTGGCTTTCACAGAATTTACTCTTATTGAAGCAAAACAAAACAAAACAAAACAAAACAAAACAAACACCAGTCTCACCTCACCTCAAAGAGGATGTAAAATAATTTATTTTAGAGCTAATATTGACCATGGCCTGAAAATACAGATTCAGGTTACCCCAAATTCCATGTTTCAGCATGCTAACAGGTCCGTGAAGTTTTTTTTTGGTTTTTCGAGACAGGGTTTCTCTAAATAGCCCTGGCTGTCCTGGAACTCACTCTGTAGACCAGGCTAGCCTCGAACTCAGAAATCCACCTGCCTCTGCCACCACTGCCCGGCTATTTTTCAACTTTTTAATACATTGTTGGGAACATCTGCCAGGGGTTACAGCAAAGCCAGGAGGTCTCTGCTAAGGCCTCAGATGCTATCTGAGGACATTTTTTGCATTTTGGTTGTTGGAAGCTCCTGGTCAGTTGAGTCAATACATTCCGAAAGATTTCACCTGCTAGTCACAAGGATGTTAGATGAGCCAGAAGTGGGCAAGGAGTGGCTATTAACTGGACTAGAACCGGGTGTGGTGACACACACCCTTAATCCTAGCCCTGGGAGGTAGGGACAGGCAGAGAAATGTCTGTAGGTCTGAGACCAGCCTGGTTTACATAATAAGTTCCAAAACAGCCAGAGCTACATGGGTACCATGTCTCAGAATGAAGGAGAGTTTAGAGGTAGCCTCAAATAAATTGTAAGTGGGTTCTGGACCTGCAACATTCCAACCTCTCCACACTCAGCAAGTTCCATGTAAGTGTGGCTTCTTTCCTGCCTTATTCCTTCATATGCTCTTCAGAAGGGAAAGGTCATGACCCTAGAACTACTGTAACAAGAACAACTTTGTACAGTGATCTCAAGCCCACAGCCTTGCTCTGCCCTCAGTGATCTCAAGCCTTCTTGCCCTCATACACTTTATCTTAGAAGACTTGCCTGATCTTGTTTTCTAAACACAGAAGCAAAACACAAAGAAACAAACAAACAAACAAAAAAAAAAACAAAGAAATTCCTCCCTCTTCAGTCCATCATATGAACCTGCGGTAACTGGCAAAGCATATAAGGCTGTGGCCCTCTGAACATGAAAACAGGGAAAGCCTCACAATCTGTTCACTACAATTAAAGCAACTGCCTGGGAAGGCTCTCTAGGATCTACGATTCAGCCATGTCACTGTATGTGGACACTAAAGACCAGTAAGGTAGATAGATAGATGATACAGCCACTGACACACAGCAATTCAGAGCCAGCACTGAGGCACAGGCTTCACCTTCTGGTGTGCTTCCTAGTCTCCATTATTTCTTCCTGCTAACAGGGACGATCTCAGGCCAGGACCAAGCAGTGACTGCAACATGACCTTGCGATGCAGAAGCCTCTAGACCCGGGCTTATTCTAGACAGGGCAAGGAACTTTCTGTTTTGATTACTTGTTTGTTTCAGACAAAGTTTTTGCTTGTTTTGTGGGGTTTTTGTTTTGGGAAAGGGTTTCTCTGTAGTCCTAGATATCCTGGAACTCTGTAGACCATGCTGCCCTTAAACTCAGAGATTTGCCTGCCTTTGTCTCCAGAGTTCAGACAAAGTTTTGCTATGTAGCCGAGGCTGGCCTTGGATTCATGAGCATCTTTCTTGCTTCTGCCTCCTAGATGCTAGAATTATGGACGTACTTCCAAGATCAGGGCTGGGATATGCTTTAACGACACAGACCTTTTTATTTTAATTTTTTAAAAAAAATTTATGCAAGTGTATGTGCAACAAGGGAATGTGTGTGTGTGTGTGTTTCTGTGTGCGTGTGCATGTGTGCACGTGCATGCACGTGTGTGCGTTATATGCTTTTGGCATGGAGGTGTCCACAGAGCCCGGAAGAAGGTGTTGAATGGCCTAGGTCTAGAGTTATGGGAAGTGGACAGCCTTCACTATGGGGGCTGGCAACTCCAGCTCCCAACTTTTTTTCTTTAAGGTAGGGTTTCACATAGCTCAGGCTATCTCAAATTCACTATGTATTGGATGATGACCTTAAACTCCAGATCCTTCTGCCTCTGCCACTCAAGTGCTGGGATTACAAGTGTGTCTCACAATGCGTATGTGTTAGAGATGAAACCCAAGCCTCTGTGTTGACAAAGTAATCCCTTGACCAACTGAGCCACATCTCAAGCTGAGTGACAGCAACTGTTCTCATTTGTCTTAATGTTTAGGAAACAGAGGGGCTGGAGAAATGGCTGCAGTTAAAAGCACTCATTGCTCTTCCAGAGGACCCAGGTTCAATTACCAGCAGCCACATGGTGACTCACAACCTTCTGTAACTCCAATTCCAGGAATCTGGTGGCTTCTACTGGCTTCCTCAGGCATCAGACACACACACACACACACACACACACACACACACATTAAATAAATAAATATTTAAAGTAAAGAATAAAGGGGCTGGTGAGATGGCCTAACCCTAGTTTAGTCCCTAGTGTGATGAACATGGTGGAAAGAGAAAAGCAAGCTCTGACAACTGCCTTCTTACTTACACAAGTCTGTGCCCACACTCACATACATATCACACACACACACACACACACACACACACACACACGATGATGATGATGGTGACAACTTTTATTTAACAATTAGTACAAGAGTCCCAAACAAACTCTGTTGGTTATACTTCGTCTTCCCAGGGTAAAGTGGACTTTAACCAGTGTAGCTGCTCAGAACATGATGAGAAGACAACGTGTAATGTGAACGTGTGGTCAGACATTCAGCACACTGAACAGACCTACACTAAATGCAGTCAGAGGTGAATACTTCATTGAGAACGAGCCGAAGGCTGTAAGATAGACGAGTCAGGCCTGCATTTGGGAGGGAGTGTGGTGGAAATGACCTCACATTCCTCACATTCAAAGGGTCACAGAGCTACCCTGTGACCTCTTTTATAGTCTCAGGTGACAATCATAATCACAAGATCCTGTCAGGAAGCTTCTGGCCTCTGTTGCGTCACGTAGCCTCTGTGAGTGTATGAAAAACCTTGGCTGTGAGTGATCATTTTGACTGTCAAGAGGTTTTGAAAGGAGAGTGGAATGGAAGATGGAGAGAGAGAGAGAGAGAGAGAGAGAGAGAGAGAGCAAAAGAGGAAGCCAGGTGGGAGGGACTATAAGAAGGAGATGACTGAAATGATTTCAGACTTCATGAGCTGAAATAGTCATTCTTGCCACAAGCTGCTAGCTTCTCTTCTTATGAAAACATGTCTAAGGTGGCAGATGAATATATTTAAATTTTTCTCCCTGAAACATAACACTCCAACAGGATGTGTCAGAGAAATGCCAAGAAAAGAAGGCAGAAGGAGGTAAAATCCCTGAATGAAGTCAGTGACAGAGGGATCTCTGCGTGGACGTTGAGAGACAAGTCCCACGTCCGCACTAAGCTCCCTGGGCTCCTGGGTGGAGTTGACTGTGTCCTTGTTGGACTTCTGTGATATCCATGACCATCTCGTGGGACTAGAGTGAGCTTCTAGCTTGGTTATGAGCTTCTTGGTTTGTCATTGCCAGCGGCTCACAACACTCTGGAGTCCCAGTGCTGTGTTCCAGTCATTTTATTCCCAATTCCTCCCACAGAACCTAATCACGGGGCATGCGTGGTAGCTCTGGAGTTGGGCATGTGTGGTAACTCTGGAGTGCACAAGCCTGAACCTAGGACTAGGAACCATGACCTCTGAGGGAAGAGTGAAATCCAGGGGACAGTTAGCCTGAAAAGGGGACAACTATGGAAACAAGACTCCCTGTTTTTATATATTTGACAGGTTCATTTGATGTGTATGCATGTATGTATGTATGTATGTATGTATGTATGTATGTATGTATTGTGAATATACTGTAGCTGTCTTCAGACACACCAGAAGAGGGCATCAGATCCCATTACAGATGGTTGTGAGCCACCATGTGGTTGCTTGGAATTGAACTCAGGACCTCTGGAAGAGCAGCCAGTGCTCTTAACCACTGAGCCATCTCTCCAGCCCCTGGAGGCCCATTTGAAACGTATTCTGTGGTCCAAATGTCCCTCTGGGACTAAGGATGCAAGTCTTTTTTGTTTGCTTGTTTTTTTGTTTTGTTTTGTTTTTCGAGACAGGGTTTCTCTGTGTAGTCCTGGCTGTCCTGGAACTCACTCTGTAGACCAGGCTGGCCTCAAACTCAGAAATCCGCCTGCCTCTGCCTCCCAAGTGCTGGGATTAAAGGCGTGCGCCACCACCGCCCGGCAAAATTATTTTGAGAAACCAGCTTCCGTGTTTTTTTTGTTTTTGTTTTTTTGTTTGTTTGTTTGTTTGTTTTTGGTGTGGTTTTTTTGAGACAGGGTTTCTCTCGAACTCAGAAATCCACCTGTCTCTGCCTCCCCCAAACTCCGATTTTCATGCATGCCAAAAAAAAGCACTGTACCCACTGAGCACATACACACTCCCCCCATCCCTTATTGTATTGTTTTAAACTCATCATTAGCAATTTACAAGAAGGTCTCACTGTGTAGTCCAGCTTATACAGACATCTGCGTTAGTTACTTCTCTGTGGCTGTGACAAAACACCATGGCTGCGGTCATTTATAGAGGGAAGAGTTTATGCAGAGGAAGAGTCCCTAACAGCCAGTGAGGGGTGGCCACTGATGGCTGGAACAGGAAACTGAGGGATCACATCTTCAACCCCAACCAAGCACAAAGCAGAGTGAGTGAGGGAGGGAGAAGTGGGGGAAAGCTATGAACCCTCAAAGCCCACCTCATGCTGTATTTCCTCCAGTAAGGCTGCTCATGTGCACACACACACACACACACACACACACACACACACAGACAATACCTCCCCAAGACCGCTTGGAGACCAAGAACTCAAATGCCTGAGCCTGTGGGGAAAATTCTTGTTCAAATCACTGCATCACTTCCTGGCCTCCCTAGTCATGACCAAATCACAATTAAAAAAAAAAAATGCAACTAGTTCTACTCGGAAAATCTCCACAGTCTTTAACAAACTCAACATTGTTCAAAAGTCCAGTTTCTTCTGAGACTCAAGGTTAATCTCTTGACTGTCACCCCCCCCTTATATAAAAAGACAAATTACATACTTCCAACATTCAATGGTACAAAATGTATATTAGCATTCTAAAAGGGAAGTGTTGGGATATCGTGAGGAAATATTGGCCCAAAGCAAAACTCATCAAGACAAACTCCTTGTCTGATGTCAGAGAACTTAGACGGCTGAGCCCCTACAGTGCTGTCGCCTGTGGCCTACATCTCTGTCTCTGGCCGCCTCCACTTCCTGTGTACAGCTCTCCTTAGCAGACGTCTTAGGGTTCTAATATCTCCCATATATTCAGGTCTTCACTGCAGTCCTGGTTTCACTTTCACAACTTCACACAATGGCTGCTCAGTGCTTTCTGGACCTCCAGACCACCTTCTTACAGCGACCCCGCACTGGTACATGTTGGTTGGCCTCAGTAACTCTCTGAAACCACAGAGGAAGAACCCACAAGGCTTCACTCAATTTCATGCCCCTTAACAGCTAATGCACAGATGACACAGCCAAGTTCAACTGTCTCTCTAGGATTGAATCTTGCCCTTTTGACCTTTAGAAGAAACTTTGGTATGTTAAAGCTTTCTCAAGTAGAAGAACCCTTAGCCTCCATCCTACAAATTGGGAGTTTAGCTCGGTGGGGTCTTTCCCTAGGGCGCCCCTCCCATTAGTACAGCCCAGAGCAGGCGTGCACTAGAATTGGAGGAGCTTAACCTAGTTTTTTCTTTTTTTCTTTTGGTTTTCTGAAATAAAGTCTTGTTTTGCTCTTAGTAGCCTCGAATTCCTGATCCTTCTGGTTTTTGTTTTTTTCTTTTTATTGTGGGGTGGTGGTGGTGGTGGTGTGTGAACAAACATGTGCATTTGTGTGAAGGCCAGAGGTCAACCTTTAGAGTGTGTGGTGGTTTGAATGAGAATGGCCTCCACAGGCTGACCTATTTGAATACTTGGTTCCCAGTTGATGGAATGGCAAGAAAATGATTAAGAGGTTTGTCCTTGCTGGAGGAGATGTGTCACTGCAGTGGGCTTCGAGGTTTCAAAAGCCCACACTGTCTTAGTCAATATTCTATTGCTGTGCAGAGACATCATGACTGCGGCAACTCTTATAAAGGAAAACATTTCATTGATGTTAGCTTACAGGTTCAGATATTCAGTTCATTATAATCATGGTGGAAAACATGGTGGCACACAAGCAGACGTGGTGCTGGAGAAGGAGCAGAGAGGTCTATATCTGGATTGGCAGGCGTCACAGGGGGTGGGGGTCGGGGGACTTGGCCTGGCTTGAGCATTTGAAACCCCAAAGCAGTGGTGGCACACACCTTTAATTCCAGCACTTGGGAGGCAGAGGCAGGTGGATTTCTGAGTTCGAGGCCAGCCAGGTCTACAGAGTGAGTGCCAGGACAGCCAGTGCTACACAGAGAAATCCTGTCTCAAAAAACAAAAAAAAAACAAAAAACAAACAACAACAACAAAAAAACCCAAGAACAAGAACAAAAAAAAAAAAAAAGAAAGAAAGAAACCCCAAAGCCCATCCCCCACAATGACACACTTCCTCCAACCAGGCCACACCTACACCAACAAGGCTATATACCTCTTAATCCTCATTAAGTAACAGCACTCACTCCCTAATGAACAAGCCTTCAAATATACGCGCCTATGGGGGCCATTCCTTTCCAAACTACCACACACACACCATTTCCAGTTAGCGCAATCTACCTCCTGATTGTTTCGAGTTGTAAACTCTCAGCTATTACTCCAGCACCATGCCTGCCTGCCTACTTCCACACTTCCTGTATGGTAGTTAAGGACTTTTAAAACTATGAGTCCCAAATTAAATGTTTTCGTCTATAAGTTGCCTTGGTCATGGTGTCTTATCACTGTAATAGAAAAGTAACTAAGAGTTGCTTCTTAGGTTTCATCCACTTTGCTTTGATTTTTGAGAAAGGAACTCTAGGGCTAGAGAGATGGCTCAGGGGTTAAGAGCATCAACTGCTCTTCTAGAGGTCCTGAGTTCAATTCCCAGCAACCACATGGTGGCTCACAACCATCTGTAATGGGGTCTGATGCCCTCTTCTGGTGTGTCTGAAGAGAGCAATGGTGTACTCATATACATAAAATAAATCTTGAACAAGAGAGAGAGAGGAGAGAGAGGAGAGAGAGAGAGAGAGAGGAGAGAGAGAGAGAGAGAGAGACAGAGAGAGAGAGAGAGAGAGAGAGAGCTGGGCGGTGGTGGCGCACGCCTTTAATCCCGGCACTTGGGAGGCAGAGGCAGGTGGATTTCTGAGTTCGAGGCCAGCCTGGTCTACAGAGTGAGTTCCAGGACAGCCAGGGCTATACAGAGAAACCTTGTCTCGAAAAACCTAAAGAGAGAGAGAGGGGGCTGGTGAGATGGCTCAGTGGTTAAGAACACTGACTGCTCTTCTAGAGGTCATGAGTTCAAATCCCAGCAACCACATGGTGGCTCACAACC
>NW_021604644.1:4928470-4929620 GCF_004785775.1 Grammomys surdaster | reverse complement strand
AGAGAGAGAGAGAGAGAGAGAGAGAGAGAGAGAGAGAGAGAGAGAAAGGGACTCTCATTGGCCTGGGGCTCGACAAAAATAAACTGTGTTGGTTGGGAGTAAAAGAGAATCAAAAAGAGCTAAGCATGTGTGTGGTTTGGACAGGAATGGCCTCCATAGACTCATGTGTTTGAACGCTTGGCCCGTAAGGAGTGGCATTATTAGGAAATGTGGCCTTTTGGAGGAAGTATGTCACTGTGGGCGGGCTTTGAAGTCTCATATTCTCAAGTTACATCCAGTGCTGCTCAGCGTCCTCTTCTGGTGCCTGAGAATCAAGGTGTAGAACTCTTAGCTCCAGCATGATGTCTGCCTGCACACTGCCGTGTTTCTCATCATGATGACAAGCTGTAAGCCAGCCTCAATTATAAGCGTTTCCTTTATGGGCTGGAGAGATGGCTCAGCAGTTAAGAGGACCTACTGTTCTTCCAAAGGTCCTGAGTTCAATTCCCAGCAATCACATGGTGGCTCACAACCATCTGTAATGGGATCTGATGCCCTCTTCTGGTGTGTCTGAAGAGAGCAACAGTGTACTCATATAAATAAGATAAATAAAATGAGTCTTTAAAAAAGAGTTGCCTTTATAAGAGTTGCTGGGGTCCTGGGGTCTCTTCCCAGCAATAGAAACCTTAAATAAGACAGTGTGGTAGCACAAGTCTTTAATTCCAATACTCAGAGCCAGCAGAGACAGGAGACATAAGGATCTCTGCAAGCTCAAGGTCAGCGTGGTCTACACAATGAGTTCCAGGACAGCCAGGGCTAAATGTAGAGACCTTGTCTCACCCCTCCAATCACCACAGAAAAGCAAATAACTAGATTATAAAGTATGCAATCATTTTATGAGAGTTTTCAGGGCAAACCTATTTTTCTAGAGTTTCTTTCCCTACTGCCATCCCAACTCCCATATTTTAAGACAGGGTCTCCTATGTAGCTCAGGTTAGCCTTGAACGCAAGCTCTTCCTGTCTCAGTCTCCTCAGTTGTAAGATTACAATGAACTCTGCCATACTTTTACTTTCCCCCCTCCTCGTGAAACACTTCAGGCCTACTTGTAGCTTCACCTTGTATATGTGTCTGTGTCTGTGTCTGTGTCTGTGTCTGTGTCTGTGTCTGTGT
>NW_021604644.1:4916094-4928460 GCF_004785775.1 Grammomys surdaster | reverse complement strand
TGTGTCTGTGTCTGTGTCTGTGTCTGTGTCTGTGTCTGTGTCTGTGTCTGTGTGTCTGTGTCTGTGTCTGTGTCTCTGTGTGTGTGTATGTGTGTGTGTGTATGTGTATGTGTGTCTGTGTCTGTGTGTATGCCTGTGTGCCTGTGCCTGTGCATGTGTCTGTGTGCTGTATGCCTGTACTTGTGTATGTAAGGGAGTGCACCTCTGCTGGTATGTGTGGAGGCCAGAGATTGACATTGGGGTATCTTCCTCAATCATTTCTCTACCTTATGTTTTTTGAGATAGGGTCTCTCACTGAACCACGAGATCTCCATTTTGGCTAGAATGTCTGGCCTCTAAGCCCCCAGGATCTGCACCCTGTGCTGAGGAACATGCACACAGGCCATGCGTGACTTTTACGTGGACGCTGAGGAATCTAAACTCAGGTCTTTGTGCCTGTGAAGCAAACACTGTACTCACTGAAAGCCATCTCCCAGCACCTTTTGTTTTTGTTGTTGGGGTTGTTTGTTTTTGTTTTTGAGATAGGGTCTCATACAGTCCAGGCTAGCCTTGAATTTAATCATTATGTAGATGAGGATGACCTTCAACTTCCGATCCTCCTGCTTCACCTTCCAAGTGCTAGGATTCCAGGCCTGGAGCACCACACCAGTTTCTACTCTTGGTTTGTTATTTTTCTGGTTAGAGAGCAGGTGCAAGAAGCTGAAAGAAGAATCTGGAATCCTAGCATTCAATGTTTTTTTTTTTCTTTTATCCTTATCTCAATCATTAATATTTGCAGAATGAATTCTGAGAAAACACAGGAATCCTTTGATCATTGTCAAGTACTGCAGAAGAGAGTTCATATCATTTGACATAGGTTGATCAAAGTCTACAAAGTCCATTAGAGCCAGGCAGCCAGGCATGGTTGCTCAGACTTATAATCTCAGTATTTGGAGAGAGAGGTAGGAGGATCAGGAATTCAAGGTAAGTGTCAGATACATAGTAAGTTCAAGTTGTCTGTGATGGTATTTCCCAAGGAGGGAAGCCCTCTCTTGGATGTGTTTGGTGTTAGCTTACAGTGGATTCCACTAGGGTTCCTCCCAGGGACCTAGCAACTGGTTGTCATCACTCGCTGCTGGTGCCAGGTGTGCCTGGTGTGGACTGTGTATAAAATATGTCTGCCTGTCTACATGGCTACTCACCTGCCTCTACCCCTTTTTCAAGTCCTCACTCCCCTCCTCTCCCCAATAAGATTCCTTATACCTGATCTGTTGCATGGTGTGATTTCTCAGGGGGCATACATTGGCATGGGCCCACCAACAACCCCCTTCCCCTGCCACCACATCATATTTTATAATATTTATTCCCATGGGCTGGGCTCCCTTACTGAGAAAGAAGCTGAGGGCCAGCATCCATCTCTCTGCTTCCTGACTGTGGATGCAATGTGACCTCACACTTCTGTCACTGTGCCTCTTGTGCCACCGTGGGCTGAGGCCTTTAAACTGTGAGCCAAAATGAACCCTTCCTCCTTCCTCTGTCAGCATTTATTTATTTTCACATTATTTATTTTGTATCTGTGTGTGTGTGTGTGTGTGTGTGTGTGTGTGCCACAGCACTCCCGGGGAGGCTGGAGAACAACTTTCAGGAGCCAGTTCTCTTTTTCTACCATGTGGGTGCTGAGGATTGAAGTCCAGTTCTCAGGCTTTGTGCCGGTTACCTGTACCCACTGAACCACCTTGCCACGGCCCATTGCCTTTCTTAATTTGATTTTACTAGGTTTTTTTGTTTGTTTGTTTGCTTGCTTAGGAATAAGAAGAGTAACCATGGACTGAGGATGTAGTTCAGTTGACAAAGTGTTTACCTGTTATGTATGAAGCCCTGGGTTCAATTCCCAGGATCACATAAAACCAGGTGTGGTAGCACACCTATAATCCTGCACCCAGGAGGCTGGGATAAGAGGATCACACTTTTGAGACAGGATTGAACTACATAGGCAGACAAAACAAAACGTGCCCCCAACCCCCAGGGACCAGCGAGATGGCTCAGCAGGTAAAGGTGTTTGCTGCTAAGCTGAATGATCTGAGTTTGATCCCTGAGGCTCACATGGTCTAAGGAGAAGACCAATTCCTGTAAGTTATAGTCTGACTTGCACATGAGCTAGTCGTTTGTACACACACACACACACACACACACACACACAAACAAACATACAAGAGTAAGTGTGTGCATTGCAAGCACAAGGACCTGAGTTCTATCCCCATACCCAAGTCCAAAAGCTGGGTGCTGTGGTGCTCAGTTGTATTCTCCGTGCTGGGAAAGTGTAGCCAGGCATATCTCTGGGGCATGCTGGCTACCCAGCCTAGCAGAGAAAGAGCAACCCCACTGAGAAATACTGTCTCCAAAGAAATAGGCTGCGTGCTGCCTGCAGAATGATTCTAGAAGTTGTCCCCTGACTTCCACATCTGTATGCACTCCCCACATGGATACCTGTGGACATAAATACACACGTACATAAACATGCCCTTCCCCACAAAACCAAAACATCAACAACAGTAACAACACAAGAGTCAAAGGGATTCTCAGAGTAAATGGTTGCAGGTGATACCGAACCAAAGGCTGGTTTCAGCTGGCTCTGAATCCATCCATGACATTCTGTCACTTTGTAATGACCTCTCACTCACTCTGGGGCCAGCTGCATCTGGCATGGGTGTGAGTCTCAATGCATCCTTTCTCAGTCCAGCAGGATTCTGAAAAGATGCTATCCCCAGCACAGAGGTATGTATAACACTGGAGTGCACATTTTAATTTAGAGCCATTCCTGACTGTAATGAGGGCAGAGGCAAATATCTCTGAACCTTACTATCCAGGGTTTCATGTATCCTTTCTATTATTATTAAAGATGTATTTATTTTGTATATATGAGTACACTCTAGCTGTCTTCAAAGACACCAGAAGAGGGCATCAGATCCCATTACAGAGAGTTGTAAGTCACCATATGACTGCTGGAATTGAACTCAGGTCCTCTGGAAAAGCAGTCAGTGCTCTTAACCACTGAGCCATCTCTCCAGCCCCGGTTTCATGTATTCTTATGGAGAGACCTCCATTAATGGGACAGTGGCTTAGGTAAATAGTCTGGTGTATCTTTTTAAACTGTAAGTGTTGCCTGAGATCAACAATTGCCTGGACCCAAGTCAGGGTCAGGCATGTGTTACCAAGAGTTATCCTGTACTTTGGATAGAAAAAGTACTACAATTGTGAATACAGTTCTATGGTAGAGTGCTTACTGAGGCCCTGGGTTCTACCACTAGTCCTAGAAAACACACACACACACGCACACACACACACAGCACAACACAGACTTCAAGAAAAATAAAATGAACATAATAAAGGCTATACAAACAGTAGAGTCTGGAGAACCAGGCCAATGCATGGTGGAGGATTTGGGATGCATGTTAGAAAGTGACAGGAAAAGAAGATGGTAGGCCAAAGGGGACGTTTTAGACAATACTAGCATGTGTGTCTTAAACCAAGAGTCATGTTTATCAGGCGCCTATGGACTTTCCATCACTTAGAACGAACGGTGTCTAGCTCAGGAGAACGAGTGCAGGACATGAGACACTGTGCTTAATAAACCTGTGGGTGATGGAGACTTGGAACCTGAAGTCAGTTGCTACGGTTCAGCCTCTCTGTCTCCTTCATGAAGTACCTCTGTAGGGCTTTCTGTCATGGAACTCCCTGCGTGCTCAACCAGTGGCATTTAAACTAATAAGCACGGTGCATCAAGAGAGTCCATGTGTGCACTAGACGGAAGTCAAGTGTGTGTTTGAGTTGAGTGTATGCAACATATGAGTGAGCAGAAACAGAAAACATAACCTTTAGGAAGAGACAACAGGCAAGTGCGAGCCACAGGAACGCAGAACATGCATTATTCATACTGCAAACAAATCTGAGGCAAGACATGTCTATTTAGCTGTTTACCTAAAGAAAACCACTACTGAGCAACACAGGGATGGGCCAAACTTACAAGAAAAGTAACAATCTGTGGTTTTCCTGATCCCTTTCTTTTCCTTCCTTCCTTCCTTCCTTCCTTCCTTCCTTCCTTCCTTCCTTCCTTCCTTTCTTCCTCCCTCCCTTCCCTCCCTCCCTCCCTCCCTCCTTGCTTCCTTCTTTTTTCTCCTCCTTTCTCTCCTCCTCTTTTCCTCTTCCTCCTCCTCCTCTTCATCCTTTCCTCCTCTTCCTCCTCCCGCTGCTCTCCCTCTTCTTTTTTTGCAGAGAGCTCATATAGACCATGGTGGTTAAAACTGCCACAGCCCAGGCTAGTTTTGAATTCCTGCTCCTTCTGCCCCACCTTCTAAGGGCTGGGGTCACAGACATGTGCGACTATGCACAGACCCTTAAGTTTTCTTATAATATAAATAAACATGGGGCTGGGATATAGCTCAGTTGGTGAAATACTTGCCCCAGGAAGCATGAAGCCCTGGGCTCCATCACCAGCTACTGAATAAACTGTGTGCCAGTGGCACAAGCCTGTAAGCCCAGTACAGAGGAAAGAGAGGCTAGAGGACCAAAAGTTCAAGGTTGTACTCAGCTTTATAGCAATCTGGAGGCCATCTCAGACTACAATACAAAAATGGGTAGTGGAAGCCGGGCGGTGGTGGTGCACGCCTTTAATCCCAGCACTTGGGAGGCAGAGGCAGGCAGATCTCTGAGTTCAAGAGTTCAAGGCTAGCCTGGTCTACAGAGTGAGTTCCAGGACAGCCAGGGCTACACAGAGAAACCCTGTCTCGAAAAACCAACCCCCCCCCAAAAAAATGGGTAGTGGTGGTAATGTGTGTGTGGGGGAGGTTTGGTGAAACGGCTCAGTGTGTAAAAATACTTGTTGCTAAGTTTGACAACCTGGATTTTGCCCTCAGATTCCGCATGGTGGGAAGAGAAAGCTGATCAATCCCTTCAAATTGTCTCGTCTCTGATCTCCACAGGAGCTCTGGCATGTCCCCTGCCCCACAAAATTATAAACTCGAGGGCCTGGAGAGATGACTGAATTAAGAGTACTGGCTGAATTCCAGAGGACCAGTCCTATACGGCAGGGTTCAGTCCCAGTACCTACATGACAGCTTACAACTGTTCGTAACTCCTGTTTCAGGGGATCTGACGCCCTACATAGACATACATGCAATCAAAACACCAATTTACATAAAATTAATAATAAAAATAATAAATAAAATGTGAGGAGGAACTAATTTAAGAAACATGAGAACATGAGAAACCTAAGGGTGTTGGGCCAGAGAGACGGCTAAGAGGTCAGAAGGTAAAGGTGGTGACCTGAGTTCAAACTCTAGAACCCACATAAGCAATGGAAGGAGAAAACCAAGTCCACAAAACTGTCCTCTGGCCTCCATGTGCACGGAAGGCATGCGTACACACACAGGAGAAATCAAAACAGAAGAGGAGGGTGCATGGTGAGGACCAGAAGGTGACGGTCCTTTGCATGTCGGCAGTTTAACTTCTCAGATGGGAATGGTATGATCAGAGACGTGAAGAGCCGAGAAAAGAGGGCCCTGCTTCTCAAAGGCTAAACAAATAGAGTCTGAATAACCAGAGAGTCTGGTGTGGTGGGGCATAACTGTGACACCAGCACTTGAGAGATAGAGGCAGAAAGATGAGGAGTTCAAGGCCAACCTGGCTACATGATACCTTATCCCAAGAAAAAAAAAAAAAACAAAAAAAATAAATTTCTTTCTTTTTTTTTTTTTTTTTTTTTTTTGGTTTTTCGAGACAGGGTTTCTCTAAATAGCCCTGGCTGTCCTGGAACTCACTCTGTAGACCAGACTGGCCTCGAACTCAGAAATCCACTGTCTCTGCCTCCCAAGTGCTGGGATTAAAGGCGTGCACCACCACTGCCCGGCAAAATGTGTAGTCCAGGCTGGTCTCGAACTCCAGATCCTCCTCCCTCTGCCTCCTTTAGCAAATCCTACCGGCCTGCACCACCAGAACCGGCTTAAATTTCTACAGAACTTGACAATTATTACTAAGAAGACAGTGGGGTTTGGTTTCCTTTTATCACTAACTTCCTGCAGGAGAAAAAGAAGAACTCTTGAGAATAAGAAGACACTGGGGAAGTGACCTTCTTACAGTAAGTGCCCCCACCTCGTTTTGCTATTGAAGAGACATTGCCAAGGCATGGTTCAGGTGAAGCTGACACATGTCCATGTGCGGTGACTGACGTGGGTTGAACACCCAGCTTGCATTCCTGACTCTCTTTCTCCTTTGCCTGCCCCACCCACCCTCACTAGCCCGGCCACCTTAAAACAAGCGGTGACAAAGCACACACAATGACACGATGACTGGGCATCCATCCATGAGAGAGGTGAAAAGATCAAGAGACTCTGGATTAACACCTGGAACTGTATGGATCTTGACATGTGAGAAAAATAACCCTCTGCTGGCAGCTCCTGGCAAATGTGGTGTTCCTGTAGCTGACATCATCTCTGTTACAGACTTATTTTTTACAGCGGTGCTGGCTAACCTTGTTCCTGGGTTCAGAGATGGGCACGTGACTAAGGAGGGCCTAAGCTAGTTCACATGAACATTCCCTTAAGGACAGTGATCTTTTCAATATTGAGCCCAAGAGCGAGTCAGGACAATCAGAGCTAATGAAATTCACTCTGCAAGACATCTATATGAGTTATACCCTGGAAAGAGAAGAACACATCTCTTTTCCAGCGGTAATTGGGCAATGCAAGGTATATGGCTGAAGCAATGGCAGCCTCTTGGCTCCTTGAGGTTCTCTCCTGAGCCACGATGCAGCATAGAGAAAGCTGGAGCCACATATGAAAGGAAATTGTTCCAATGACATAGTTTGAGTCATTTGAGCCTTCTCTGGAGTTGGCGCTACCACTGGGTTTCTATGGATGTGAGCTAATACATTTCCTTTATTGAAGCTGGTTTAGGTTTGGGTTCTCTGTAGCATGAACCAACAAGGAGCCGTAGATTCACTGTGCTTGTCAAAGATGGCTCTACCAATCTATTTACCATTCCACATGACTTTCTTGCAGTTCCTCTGACACTCTCCTCCTCAATAGCTGGGTTCTGTGGTCACACCTCTTAAGTAGGTCAGGCTCCCGATGGCTGGAACCAGTACAGTATTTGACCCTCAGAGGCTTCAGAGGCTAAGGCCCAGGTTCCTTCACTATCTTATCACTTGACCATTGCTTCCAAAACTCAACCCAGATTGTCAGGAAACTGACAAGGGCACATGCAGAGAGTGTAACCAATAGCCCCGGGTGAGGTCTCAGCTGATAGCCTCAGCTAAGTCACGAGATGTTTAAGTGAAGGAGACTTGACGTGGTTCCAGTCCCCAGCCTTCAAGTTTTTCTAGCAAAATTCCAGGCAGCATGGAGCAGAGGCAAGGCATTGTAGCTGTGTGACCTGTCTAATCCCCAATCCGAAGGAGTTATGAAATAAAATAAATACCAGCGGCTGTTTAATGCAACTCACACTGGGGAGCAATTTCTTCCACAGCAATAAATTAGTTAATACATAGTCCTAATTAATACAATTGGTATTCTACATTAAACTGTCCTGGGTATTGTAGAGGGCTGTGGACATAGCGCCACTGATAGAGGACTTGCTTAGCATCATGCATCAGGCCCTGGGTTCAGTCCCCTGCTGCATAAAATTGGGTGTGGTGGTATAAACCAGTAATCCCAGAACTTGGCAGGATCATCGGTGTCCTTGCAATACATACATAAAGTAATAAAAACAAATCAATAAAAACAAAAAAGAAATGAAACAAAAAACCCATGGTAGACTGCTCCTGAGGAATGGCACCTAAGTTTGGCCTCCTCCTTCCACGGGAACACATATGTACACACACATGCATGCAAACATGCACATACCCTTCCACACACTCATGTACACACACACACACACACACACACAGCCAAACCTTCTCTTACCCGACTCACATACCCATCCTCTCTACCTCCCAGAAAATAGTTGCTCTGATTTCTGATCAGTTGTACCCCTTTGAGTGTCATGATGATGGAATCCTACAGAACCAGCCTTTGTCATGCTGCCCTCACCAGGCATGGCTTTTTGATTCGTGTGCATTTGTATGAGATCATAATTCCTTTTCATGGGTGAGTAGTATTTCATTGTGTGAATATGTCTATCCATCTCCTCACTAGATTTGTTCCAAGTTTAAAGTACGGTAAAGCAATACAAACATCATTCAACATTGTGAGGGTGTGGTGGTTTGAATATGCTTGGCCCATGAGAAGTGACACTTTTAGGAGGGGTGGCCTTGTTGGAATAGGTGTGGCCTTCTTGGAGGAAATATGTCACTGTGTAGGTGGCCTTTGAGGGCTCCTAGTGCTCAAGCTTCACCTAGTATGGAAAAAGCCTCCTCTTAGCTGCCTGCAGAAGAGAGTCTCTCTCGGTTGCCTTTAGATCAAGATATAGAAGTCTTGGCTCCTCCAGCCCCATGTCTGCCTGGCCACTGCCATACTTCCTGCCATGATGATAATGGACTGAACCTCTGAAACTGTCAGCCAGCCCCAATTAACTGTTATCCTTTATAAAGAATTGCCTTGGTCATGATGTCTGTTCACAATAGTAAAACCTTAAGACAGAGGGATGTGTTCATATTTCCTGGGAGAGTGGCTGCTAAGTTTACTGGGTAAGTAAATGTTTAAGTTCATTAGAAATACTTAACCGTTTATCTAAGTCATGTCTTATCTTGTGTTCCTCTCAACAGCATATAAGCGTTCTGGTTGTTCTACATTTGCCAATATTTGGTATCTTTAGTCTTTTGGTGTGGTCAGCAAGTGTGAACTTGCTGATGATCTCCTAAGTATGCAATTCCCTGATGAGGAAACCTTACTTTCATTTCTGTTTCCCTGCTCTACTTCTAGGTCAC
This sequence comes from Grammomys surdaster, assembly GCF_004785775.1. Taxonomy (NCBI): domain Eukaryota; kingdom Metazoa; phylum Chordata; class Mammalia; order Rodentia; family Muridae; genus Grammomys; species Grammomys surdaster. Next base: position 4,919,561 of record NW_021604644.1, on the reverse strand, counting down.
TGTGTGGGATAAGTAGTAAATAGCAGTTTTAGGGTTTGGATTGGAAACATCCCCCCTAAAGAGCATTTGTTGGGGGCCTGGTGGTGCTATTGTGTGATGACTTCATAATTGAATGGGTTACAAGGAGGATGTGGCTCACTGAGCACACAGTTTGGAGGGTGTGTCTGCCCTCTATTTTCTTTCTCTCTGACTCTTGTCCACCATAAAGTGAGTCATTTGCTCCCTGACATGTCTCTTATCCAGGAATTCTGCTTCCTGACTTCAGAGGCTCAGAGGCCATGGAGCCACATCTCCATAGATTGATATCTGGGAGTCAAAGTAAATCTTTCTGAGGCTGGAGACATTTCCCAGGGGTCAGGAGCAGTTGCTGTTCTTGCAATGGACCCAGGCTTCATTTTCAACGTTTACATAGTGGGCTTACAATATCTCTAAGTCCAGATGCAGGAAATCCACACCCTTTTCTGGCCTCCTCGGGTACTAGGCATGCATGTGGTACACATATATACATGCAGGAAAATAGTTGTTTTTTTGTTTTGTTTTTCAAGACAGGGTTTCTCTGTATAGCCCGGGCTGTCCTGGAACTCACTCTGCAGACCAGGCTGGCCTCGAACTCAGAAATCTGCCTGCCTCTGCCTCCCAAGTGCTGGGATTAAAGGCATGCGCCACCACTGCCCAGCTAGGGAAATAGTTTTTTAAGTGCATACTGCTCATGCAGAGGGCCTGAGTTATGTTCCTAGCACCCAACCTGGGTGGCTGACAACTGCTTGTAACTCCATCTTTAGGAGATTTAACACCCTCTTCTGACCTCCACTAGCACCTGCACTCACCTGCACATACCAACTGTTAAGAAATATAACGCAATGAGCAGGTACCTTGTAGACCCATGCCAAGGTGTCCCCTGAGAAATTATGCCATGCAACAGATCTGGTATAAGGGGGTTTATTTAGGGGAAGGGAGAAGAGGGAGGACCTGAAGAGGAGGTAGAGGCAGACAAGTAAGTGGACACGTAGACAGTCAGACAGATGGGAGCAGAGCCATGCCAGCAGAGAGGAGAATGCGGCACAGAGAAGGACAGAAAACGGGAAAGAAACACCGGCTGGAAACACGTGGGAACAGACTGAGAGAACTGGGGGTGGTGAGCCGTCTTTTTATACGCTGCCCACACCCTGGCAGGTACTGGCGACAGGTGATGACGCAAGCTACTGCTAGAACCCTGGGAGGAGCCTAGTGGAATCGCCTGTAAACCCACACCAATCCCACCCCACACAGACATAATATTAAAAGAAAATGCTTTGTTCAGGTGTTCCGTTACGGTGACAGAAAATGACTACACAGAAAATCGGTACCAAGAAGGGAGGTCAGGGCTCGGGGTCACATGTCTTTAATCGCAGCACTGGAAAGTCAAAAACAGGCAGATCTCTGTGAGTTTGAGGCCAATCTGCTCTACATAGCAGTTCCAGGCCCGGCCGGGCTACACGGTGAGACCTTGAATTAAAAATAAATAAATAAATAAATAAATAAGTAAATAAATAAATAAATGAGAAAAAGTAGGGTTTTGCTCTGACTATATCTGAGCACGGGGCTCAAAAGTTTTTTTAGAATTGCTTGTGGGAAGGATTCTGAAAAGGTTTGGAGAAACAGACTAGAAAGACTTCGAAGGATGAAAGTGGAGTGAACTGGGTGATTCCGGCAGTTTACCACCACAGTCGGAGGAGGCACAGACAGTAAGACTGATTTTGAGATAGAAAATAATGTGGTTACTGGCGACTGGCATTTGAGGTGTAGTTCAGTGACAGAGCATGTATTTAGCGTGCACAAGGCCTTGGCTTCAAATCTAGCACCAAAACTACGGGGAGAGGGAAAGCAGAAAACCATGTCTAATTGGCCTTTTTAACCTGAATGCAGAAAGGTAGCCCCTTTTGTGATCCAAGGTGAGCGGTTTCACGCGCAGTACAGAAGAGTTTCCTCAGGCTTAACAAATGGGCTTGGTATTCACTCTTTCTCCAGAGTTCTCCCCAGCTGGGTTGGCTGTGACAGTGCAGTGCAGTTCCGGCCTGAGCGCTGCAGGGAATCCGCCCGAAGCTGCGCTGCTGCTGTGAGCTCATCATACTCGCTGGAAGTGCTTCAGCTGCTGAGGAGGCCTTGTTGCTTAAGTTTACTCAGGCTCTGTTCTGTAATTTGAAATTTAAGTTCTTTTTTGTTTGTTTGTTTGTTTTGTTTTGTTTTGTTTGTCTAAACAGAGACAGGGTTCTCTGTTTAGCCCTGGCTGTCCTGGAACTCACTCTATAGACCAGGCTGGCCTTGAACTCAGAAATCCGCCTGCCTCTGCCTCCCAAGTGCTGGGATTAAAGGCCTGCGCCACCACTGCCCGGCTGTTTTTTTCTTTAAACCACAAAAAAACAAAACAAAACAAACAAACACCAGCCTATATAGTTTAAGAAAACCAACAATGGGCCAGTGAGACTGCTCAGCAGATAAAAGCATCTACACACACACACACACACACACGCACACACAAACATATACACGCACACACACACACACACACACGCACATACGCACGTGCGCGCGCACACACACACATGCACACACGCACACGTGCATGCACAAAAGCACACACATACACAGATAAATAAAATACAATGTAGTCATGACTATTCTCGTACTTGTTCTGTAAACCAGACTGGCCTTGAACTCAGAGATCTCCCAAGTGCTGGGATTAAAGCAGGCATCAGAATGCCCAGAATTAAATACTTTTTTTTTTTTTTTTTTTTTTTTGGTTTTCGAGACAGGGTTTCTCTGTGTAGCCCTGGCTGTCCTGGAACTCACTCTGTAGACCAGGCTGGCCTCGAACTCTCGAACTCAGAAATCCGCCTGCCTCTGCCTCCCAAGTGCTGGGACTAAAGGCGTGCACCACCACCACCCGGCCTAAAATACACTTTTTAAAGTAAAATAAAAATAACTTCGCTGGGCCAGGCAAGGTGGCAGATGTCTTTGATCCCAGTACTGGGGAGGCAGAGGCAAGGTGGATCTCCATGAGTTCAAAGCCAGTCTGGTCTACAAAGTGAGTCCAGAACAGTCAAGGCTATTACACAGAGAAACCCTGTCTCCAGAAACCAAAAACTCTTAACTGTATTCACAATTGTACAAGAATATGTATCTGTGATTCTGGTACTGGGTAATCAGAGGCAGGAGGTTCACCACAAGTTGGAGACCAGCCTCCACTCCCTACCTAACTTCAGAACAGCCAGGGTTACATAGGGAGACCCTGTCTTTTTTTTTTTTTAAGTGTATAGACATATATATATGAAAAAAACTAAAAAGAAAACCAAATTCTATAAAAGCAAGCCACAGATGCCTGGGCCACATTTCAATTTCCAGAAATATGGTGCAGTAACAGAAAAAAGAATGGGTTTGGGAGTTAGAAGTCCTAGGTTTTTCCCTTCCCTTCCCTTCCCTTCCCCTCC
>NW_021604644.1:4892026-4911094 GCF_004785775.1 Grammomys surdaster | reverse complement strand
GTAGCTGTCTTCAGACACACCAGAAGGGGCATCAGATCCCATTACAGATGGTTGTGAGCCACCATGTGGTTGCTGGGAATTGAACTCAGGATTCCTGGGAAGAGCAGCCAGTGCTCTTAACCACTGAGCCATCTCTCCAGCCCTTGCTTGTTTCTTTATAAGATGGGTTTTAATATGTAGCCCAGACTGGCCTTTAAAATCATGATCTTTCTGCCTCTGTCACCTGAGTGTTCGAGGACAAGTATGATTTACTTCATAGGTTAAATTACATTCTTAAAAAGTTGTGGGAAAGCTGGGTGGTGGTGGCGCACGCCTTTAATCCCAGCACTTGGGAGGCAGAGGTCAGGCAGGCGGATTTCTGAGTTCGAGGCCAGCCTGGTCTACAGAGTGAGTTCCAGGACAGCCATGGCTACAGAGAAACCCTGTCTCGAAAAACCAAACAAACCAAACCAAAAAAAAAAAAAAAAAAAAAAAAAAGTTGTGGGAAGCTGGGCAGTGGTGGCACACACTTTTAATCCCAGCATTTGGGAGGCAAAGGCAGGTGGATTTCTGAGTTTGAGGGCAGCCTGGTCTACAGAGTGAGTTCCAGGACAGACTGGGCTATACAGAGAAACTGTTAGGTTTTGGCGCGCAGCTTAGAACAAAGAACACCAGACCAAACGGTTCCAAAGGGGAAAGGGTTTATTCAAGGCATGGGGAGGGGAGCCAGAAGGGTAGTAGAGGCAGAGAATGAGAGAGAGAGAGAGAGAGAGAGAGAGAGAGAGAGAGAGAGAGAGAAGAGGAGTAGAGGCCGCCCATGACCACATGAAGGGAGGGGTAAGGGAAAAGGGGTAGGGGGTATGGGACAGAGAAGCTAGAGGCAAGAGAGCAAGAGAAAAGAGGAGGGGGCAAGCAGCCCCTTTTGTAGTGGGCAGGCCTACCTGGCTGTTGCCAGGTAACTGTGGGGAGGAGCATACCTGAGTGTTCCCAGATAACTGTGGAGGTGGAGTTTAGACAGAATACTAACAGAAACCCTGTCTCAAAAAAACAAAATAAAAAATTTTTTTTTAAATTAAAAAAATTACTTCTAAAAAATAAAAAAAAAATTGTGGGAAACTGGGTTTGTTGCTTTAAACTCAAGAGGTAGAGGCAGGTCAGGTTCACTCTCTAGGAATTCAAGGCCAGTCAGGTCTGCATATCAAGTTCCAGGCCAGCAAAGGCTATATGGCAGATCATGTTTGTTTGTTTTTAATGTGGGAGGGGCATGGGTACCACAGCAGCAATGTAGAAGTCAGGAGAGAACTGAGTGGAGTCAGCTCTGTCCCTTTACATTTACCAGGGTTCTAGGGACTGAGTACAGGAGACAGGTCTTCCTGGGGCAAATACCTTTTTGCCAGACCATCTCACAGGCTCAAATCACAGCTTTGGAAGGACTTTTGTTCATGATTTTGTTCCTGGACTTAGGGGTCTAGGTTGGTTCCATTTTGACTAGAACTCAGACACTGGATTTTGAGAAAACCCACAAATGACAGTGAGCATGTAATTGTGGCATCCTGTGGGCAAGACAGGGTCTCAGTAGTCCAGGCTGGCCTTAAATTCTGTCTTTGTGAGGATGACACTGAATCCTGATCCTCCTGTCTCCAAAGACTTTTAAAGTTTAATTAGGGACTATTCAAATTTACAGGGTATAACACAATGTTAAACACATATGTAGTGGGTTGAATATGCTTGGCCCATGGGAAGTGGGACTATTAGGAGGTGTGGCCTTGTGTCACTGTGGGGGGTGGGCTTTAGATCTCAGTCCTCAAGGTCTGCCTAGTGTGGAAGCGACCCTCTTCCTGCCTGCCTGGAGGAGACAGTCCCCTCCTTGGTGCCTTTGGATCAATGTAGAACTCCTGGATGACTCTTCCAGCACCATGTCTGCCTGGGTGCTGCCATGCTTCCCACCTTGATGATAATGGACTGAACCTCTGAAATTGTAAGGAAGCCTCAATTAATGTTTACCTTTATAAGAATTGCCTTGGTCATGGTGTCTCTTTACAGCAATAACACCCAAACTAAGACAATATGTATTAATATAGGTGTATAATATAATATATGTAATTATATATTATACATATTCTCTGTCTACATATATATGTATATGTTTATATATGCCTTTTGCTTTCTTTCTTCTTTGTTTCTCTCTTTCTTTCTTTCTTTCTTTCTTTCTTTCTTTCTCTTTCTCTCTCTCTTTCTTTCTCTCTCTTCCTTTCTTTTCTTTCTTTCTTTCTTTCTTTCTTTCTTTCTTTCTTTCTTTCTTCCCATGGAATTGCTAGGCAAACACTCTGTCACTGAGCCATACCCACCTCTCAATCCTGCTTGCATCTCCCCTTCGCCTCCTCCTAATCGAGAACCAAATACAGGGCTTAGTGTTTGCAAGGCAAGCACTCCAGTACTGAGCTAAATCCACAACCCCATGTATGTATCTTCTAAAAACATTTCCTTTGAAACTTAATACTATATGTTCACGAGCCTATTCCAAATGGAAAAGTTGGGCGGATGGTGCAGGCACAGTGAAGAAAGTACTTCCTAGTCAAGTGTGAGTACTTTAGTTTAAATCCCAGAACTCATGTTAATCCTGGTACAGTATTAAATATCTGTAATCCCAGTATTCCTACAGAGAGATAGGAGGCAGAGACTGGAAAGTCCTTGGATGCTCTTGAGCCAGGCAGCTTGGTGTAGGCAGAGGTGAATAGCAAATTCTTTGAGGGTTTGGAGAGATGATTCAGTAGTTAAGGACGCTGGTTGTTCTTCCCGGAGACCTAGGTTTTATGCCTGGTACCCACATGGTGGCTTACTACCATCTGTAATTCCAATTCCGGGGGATGTGACAACTTCTGGCCTTCTCTGGTACCAGGCATGAACAATGTACGCAGACACAGACATAAATGCAATCAAAACACCTACACACACACACACACACACACACACACACCCCAAACAAGGTCAAAAGCAAGAACCTATACTTAATTTGTCCTATGACTTGCGTGCGTGTGTGTGTGTGTATGTGTGTGTGTATGTGTAAATTTATATCTGGAGCCAGTGCTCTTGAACCAACGGCCTCACTTATGAGAGGCCCGTGTTCTTTTCCAGAGCTCAGGTTTGGCCTTCTTTTTAAATGACAAGGATGCTTCATGGATGGTGCTGTGGTGTACAAGCCCATTAGGAGTTACATAATGGTGGCCGTCTTTCCATTTTTAAGGTAGTCATCTTGCTAAGTAATGGAATCGGTGGTTAGAGTATGCTGCCACCAAGTGGTAACAGTTCAGTATAGTCTCAAAAGGACTGGCTTTGAGATCCTAGGAAGCAAGATTTTCCTACAGTTGATTATAAATTGCCACCATCCCCTAGACAGGTTGAGGTACTGGATATGGAATCTGGGCCTTGCATAAACTAGGAAAGGGATCTACCCCTGAGCTATATCCCTAAGTCATCCAGCCCATATCAGTACTTAGACCGCAGATAGATAGATGGGTCTCACTATGTAGCTGTGGGCTAGAGCTTGCCATGCAAAACAGTCTGGTTGCAAACTAGTGGCAATCCTCCTGCCTCAGCTTTCAAAGTGCTTGGATTGGATTATAGGTATGTGCTACTATACCTGGCACCAGAATGCCTTTAATATGACATTTACAAGCATTTTTTTTTAAAATAAGGTCTTGTATATTCTAGACTGGACTTTAACTTACTCTGAAGCCTAAAGATGACTTTGAACTTCTTATCCTCCTATTTACAAATCCAGAGTGCTGGGATTATAGGCTGGGATCCATTCATTTTTATGTAGTCTTTGGGCTGGAAGCTGGGATTCATGCATGCATTCATACCAGCTTAGCTGCTTGGGAGTCTAACAAGCTACCTTTTAGAGTAAACCAATACAACGACTCTGGCACATTATAATAGCTAGAAGACATTGATCCCAAGATCCTCATATTTTATAGCATCCATTATTACTAAAGCCAGGCATGTCAGCACATGCGGATAATCCTCTCAGTTAAGGGTCTGAAACAGGAGGTTGCTTCAAGTTTGAGGCTAGTTTGGGCTAAATAATGAGGCCAGATAGAGCTCCACAGCAAGATTCTGATTATTTAAAAAAAAAAAAAAAGACAAAATCAGGGCTGGAGAGATGGCTCCGTGGTTAAGAGCACTGGCTGCTCTTCCATAGGACCCACATTCAATTCCCAGCACCCACATGGCAGGTCACAACTATCTGTAACTTCAGTTTCAGGGAATCTGACACCCTCATACAGACATACATGAAGTCAAGTTATCAATGCAATTAAATAAAAATAAGTAAATCTTAAACAAACAAAATCAAACCCCTCCATATGACCTATCATCCAGGAATACTAAACTACCGTGTCCACATGGCAGCTCACCTCACAACCACCTTACTTTTGTTTCAGGGGATCCAACACCCTCTTCTGGTCTCCACAATTGGAAGGCATGCACATGGTGCACAGACATACATGCAGAACAGTTATACACAATAAAGTCAAAGAAATAAATAAAGTAAAACTATTACAGAGCAGCTGGAATGTGTCAGGCATGCTTCTCAGCATGTCCTGAGAACTTACTTTGCACTCCCAGCAACCCTCTGGAGGAGGCTGGAGCTGGTTCAGGTACTAATCTTATCACGCCAAAGTTCCTTTGTGTCCTAGCATGTGTGTGGAGGTCAGGCAGTGACTTTTAGAATCAGTTCATACCTTCTACCTTTGTTTTGAGGCTGGATCTTTCTTCTTCTGTCTCTGTTACCCACTCCGGGTTAGTGGACCATGAGCTTCAAGGCAATCCTCCCATCTCGCTCTCTCATGGGACTGTAGGAATGTTGGGATTGCAGATGCATGCCATGCCATCTGGTTTTGTATGTGAGCCTGGGGTATCAAACTCAGGTGGTGAGGCTTTCCTGGCAGGTACTCCTAACCACAGAGCCACCTCCCTGCTCCCAGGCTTTCTTTCCGTGCATTAGCTGTTCTAGTCCTTTGATTGTATTCACCAGTATTTAGTTGAAACTGTTCCCTAAGCATTTTGGATGTAGATCAGGAGTCCAAGGCCAGCCTTGGTTACTTAGCAAGTGTATGCTAGCCTGACCTCTCCAGTGAAGCCATAGCAAACCAAACCCACAAACTATCTCTTTAATGGTGGAGATATGAATTGTTTCAATACAGAAGACAATGGTACACCGAATTTGTCATTTTTTGAATGTGAAGAAAAGTATCTACAGAATAAACAATTAGAACTGAATCACTGCACCAAAGCCGGTAGATAATATCCAACTGGTCATGGGTTACCTTGTCAGCTGCCATACTCCCATTAACCGTAGGTACATCGTCCCCATGCACCATTGTTCCCAATACATCCTCGTTAGTACAGAAAATTAGTGAACTGATAGTTGATAACTCGTTAATGAGACATGACTCTTTAACAAAGTTTCAGTTTGCGTCTCTCCTAGAAGTGCAGCTGAACACTGATTTTACACGAGAGATGCCATTCCTCTGTTCAGTATTGGTAACTGTTTAAATGATTAATTCCTTTTTCTTCATCTCACCCTGTAACCCACACAGCGCTTGAGCTTACGATCCTCTCGTCTCAGCCTACTGAATGTTGGGACAGGTACCACCGTGTCGGGTCCATTAACTAATCTTATTTCCACGGCTAAAGATTGAACTCTTGTTATATAGTCTGGGTTGTCCGAACCTCACCTCCATCCATGGCCTTCCTGCCTTGGCCTCCTGAGTGCTGGGATTATAGTCAGGTACCACCACACTCAGATTTGCTCTGAGTATTATATTATTTCATTCATTTATTTATCACAAATACACATACACACATAGGAATAATACAATAAAAATTTAACACATAAATAACATAAAATTGTAACAATGAAATATTCCTTAAAAGTGATTAACAAGAGCCGGGCAGTGGTGGTGCACGCCTTCAATCCCAGCACGTGGGAGGCAGAGGCAGGCGGATTTCTGAGTTCCAGGCTAGCCTGGTCTACAGAGTGAGTTCCAGGACAGCCAGGGCTACATAGAGAAACCCTGTCTTGAAAAACAAAACAAACAAAACAAAACAAAAAGTCAAAACAAAAAGTGATTTGCAAGGGCTGGGGCGATGGCTCAGCGGTTAAGAGCTCTGACTGCTCTTCCAGAGGTCCTGAGTTCAATTCCTAGCAACTACATGGTGGTTCAGAACCATCTGTAATGGGAATTGATGCCCTCTTCTAGTGTGCCTTAAAACAGCTACAGTGTAGTCATATAAAATAAATAAATCTTTAAAAAAATGATAAACAAAAGTTGAGAGTACATTAAAAAAGTGGTTAACAAGTATTGATTGGGATGATTTGGAGGCTGCCAGATAACAAATATTTCTTCCTTTTTCTTTTTCTTTTTTTCTTTTTTCTTTTTTTTTTTTTTTGGTTTTTTCGAGACAGGGTTTCTCTTATGGCCCAGGCTGTCCTGGAACTCACTCTGTAGACCAGGCTGGCCTCGAACTCAGAAATCCGCCTGCCTCTACCTCTGCCTCCCAAGTGCTGGGATTAAAGGCGTGCGCCACCACTGTCTGGCAAATGACTTTTTTTGTTTTGTTTTTTTAACTTTAGTTTTGTTTTTGTTTTTGTTTTGTTTTTTTCAAGACAGGGTTTCTCTGTGTAGCCCTGGCTGTCCTGGAACTCACTCTATAGATCAGGCTGGCCTCAAACTCAGAAATCCGCCTGCCTCTGCCTTCCGGTACTCTTAACCACTGAGCCATCTCTCCAGTCCCCATGTGGATTCTGGGTGTGTTGAATTCAGATCATTGGTAGCAAGCACCTTCATCTGCTGGGACATCTTGATGGCTCTAAACTCAGCTTCTTTTTTTTTTTTAAAAAAAACGTAGATTTTTAAAAATCCATCTCATTAAGGTAGAGAGCGTCTGACAAAGACACCCAGTGCCTGCACACACATCTGCATACACACCTGTACCCATAAAACCACAGGTACATTTGTCTATACATCCTATCTCTTTTTATTTCCCAGCAGACTATGATCCGAGTTTTAACTTTGTGTGACTTTCCTCTTGTAATTAGGTTGAATGTAAACTTCAGCATGTAGCTTATAGTCTGAGGCTGGCCACTCTGGGTGACCTCAGAGGGCAGAGGATCTTGCTATGTATAGTACTTTCAGTGTGTGGACTGCAGCTCTTCTCTCCTGCTGTACTGATGACTTAGTCACACATGGCCACAGGGATTCATGGTTTCCACTCCGACATTAGAGACAACACCACCCATGCCAACTCATCCTTGCCTTAGTAGGCCAGGCACATTCTTGACTGAGTGGCTGCTCTGGCTTCCTCTGAAGTGCATATCTGCTCATTTCCTGGCCAGTATCCCCCAGAGAGAAGGCTAATACCCAAAACTTTTACATTGGGTCCCTAGTGTGTCCGTCACTTCTGTCTTATATGTCTTTTGTATCCTATGCCCCTGTCCTGCTGAACAGATCTTCCTTTCTTACCACCCCCTCCCTGTGTCCACGTAACTTGCCTTTCCTCATCAGCTTTTCTCCCTCCCTCCCCTCCCTTTGTCCCCCTCTCCCTCTCTCCGTCTCCCTCTCTCCCTCTCTCCCTCCCTCTCCCTCTTCCTCTCTGTTTCCGTCTCCCTCTCCCTTTCTCCCTCTTCCTCTCCCTTTCTCCCTCTTTCTCCCTTTCCCTCTCCCTCTCCCCCGCTCCCCTCTAGCGCTCTCTCTCTCTCTCTCTCTCTCTCTCTCTCTCTCTCTCTCTCTCTCTCTCGGCATTTTGTTTTCAAGATCCAGTTCTAGGATGTCTCAGTTCTAGTCAGAATTAATTGTTCCTGTTTGAGCTCTACCCTGCATGGCTGGCCACACACACTCATAACAGTACTTAACAGTACTTCTAGCTGGTTCTTTATTAGCACTGCTTGCTTGTTTATGAGTTTCGCAGGTTGTCATCTCTGAGCTCCCTTGAGCAGAAGCCACATCTCTTCTTCTTTCCTCTGGCAATGGCTTGAAAAGAGCCTGGCAAAGGGTAGACACTGGAGACTGCTGGTGCTGTGAGGACACAAATTATCCTGTGTGACAGGGCAGGCACTTGTTGTAAAGGGACGATGGATGTATGTGTGCATTAGTTGTTTGGAAAATTGTAGTGGGTTTTATTACTGCCACTAATGGTAGTGTTATTGGCAGAGATGTTCCATTATAAATGGCCTGACCTACTGAGTTGAGACACTCTTGAAACAGGGAGCAGCAGAGTAGGAATTTAGCTTCCTTATTGCCTGAACAAAGACATAAGCTGACAGAGGATCAGGCTTTGGTTTTTGGGCACAGAAGCTCATAGCTCCTGCCTTCTTGAAAGGGCTGTTTTCTCTGCTGTATAATTATTGTTTCTTTTCTTTCTTCCTTTCTTTCTTTCTTTCTTTTTTTTTTTTTCGAGACAGGGTTTCTCTGTATAGCCCTGGCTGTCCTGGAACTCACTCTGTAGACCAGGCTGGGCTCGAACTCAGAAATTCGTCTGCCTCTGCCTCCCAAGTGCTGGGACTAAAGGCGTGCGCCACCACTGCCCGGCAAAAAGTATTTTTTAAATAAAAATATTCCTAAAAAAAGAGAAAAGAATAAGAAGGCAAAGCCTTACATCTTCAGTCAGTATCTTAAGGAGCGCTTCATCATCTCGTATCCTGAGAGTTTAACTCCTACACATCTAGTATCTCCTCAGAAGTTTGAGCCTGTCCTGACTGCCCACCATCGCCCCGCCCAGTTTCTCCTGGTCTGGCCCCGCCTCCCTGAGACTGGGTCTCCGGCTCACGTGGGCCCCGCCTCTTCCGGCCCGCGAGGTTTGAGTCCCTTGGCGGGCGGAAGCTGCTGGAACTTGAATCCTGCAGAGATTCCCACTGACTGTTCCGGCTTTGCCAAGCTCTGCAGCCGGCTGCTTCACCTTCTGTCCTGTTCGGTCCTGTCGGTCCTGCTCCCCTTCAGGTCAGTTCTCCCGTCCTCGGGCCGCACTCTGGGCTTTGTGGGGCGTGGTCGGGAGATGGAGCTTCCCTGGAGTTCCACCCATCAGCAATGTTCTCTGTGAGAACTTCTAGGTTTTTCGACTCTGGCCTTCACAGATTGTGGTGGTTACTTTTTTTTTTTTTCCTTTGTCTCTTGTTCTGAGACGCATCTTGTGTCTTGAACTCACTGATCTCGAACTCACTTTGTAGCCAAAGTGGTTCTTGAATTCTGGATCCTTCTGCCTTAGTTTCCTGAGAGCTGGGGATACAGGCGTGAGCGCTCCTCACCCCCCATTCCCGGCTCACGGGGTTATGGATAAAGTTTGACAGAGCTTTTGATGTCCCGGAGGCTGCCATAGATAGGAATTTCCAGTTTTGCTTTAGTACTCAAGTTAAAAGAGAAATGTGTGATTACCCTTTTTTTAGACTCCATATCCTTCCTCGCCTTGCACCTCTTCAAAGCAAGTCGCCTGAGACGTGCATATCGTAAGAGTGCCTGGAGGCTATAGGAGTAAATGGAGCAGCAAAGGTGGCTCCTGCCAAGAAGGATGTGGAGAGAAACAGGGAAACTTCTTAGAGAAGGCATCCCACCGCAAGAGGCTCACACTAGGGTGAGATTAGTGAGTATTCTAGTCTCACCTTAGATTTCTGTGGTTAGTGGAGTAGGAGGAATCGAGGGTTTCGGGGGAGTCTGAAATGTTGCTTAAAGGCTTATAGTCCCCACTTTTGTTCATGTTTTTGCTTGTTTCTTATGAGGCATGAGAGAATCAGAGAAGCTCTGTTAAACACCTTCGTGGAAACAGTGGGTCTGTCCAGTTTGCTTATCTATTATGAACAAACTAGATGGACAGATTAGTCCCTAAATGGGTTTTTGGAATGAATGCCTCTATTGCTGCTGTTAGAAACCTCCGAAAGGGAGCAGAAGGGTGCCACTCAACTCTTTCCAAGGCCAAGTTGTAAGCCATTCTGCACTCTCATTTGAAATGACCAGATCAGTGTCCCAGTGAGCACGAGAAGCAAGTTAATGTATTTTATAGTAAGTGGTAGCATGGCTCAAATAACACCATACTGGTAGCAAAATGCCCTCAGTTTGCCTTTTATGAAGACTCACTGTATAGACCAAGCTGGCCTCGAACTCACAAAGATGCACCTGCCTCTACTTCCTGAGTGCTGGTATAAAGGCATGTACCACAGTATTTAATAGTTTAATCACAAATCTCCCAATATCTAGCTGATTTCTTATTTCTTCAGAAAATTTTCTCTATTGCATTTCTTCACCAACCAGAGAGGTACTCAGTATTCCAATCTCTAGAAGGTAAACAGGATGTGTAAGATTATTTAGACCCAGTTTTATGCCCACAACATGATCTAAGCACTAGTCTGTCTGTCTTTCTTTCTTTTTGGGGGTTGGGGGTGTTTGAGACAGGTTTCGCTGTGTAACCCTGGCTGACCTGTAGACCAGGTTGGCCTTGAAGTCAAAGATCCACCTGCCTCTGCCTCCCTAGTGCTGGGACTAAAAATGTCACCTTGGCCCAGCTAGTTTTAGTAGCAAAAATGATCTTCCATGGATTTCAAGATATAATCTAGTCCTACAGTGATGTTACTCAAAGACAAGGTGTGATTTGAGGGAAGAGGGTAGACAGAAAAAAAAAGATTTAGTGTTTGTGCAAATTAGTCTTTTCCTTGGAACTGAAAGTATTAAAACTCCATAGAGAGGAATCTGTGGAGAAGTTAATTATGAGTCAAGCCTGGTAGCACACTTGTAATGTGTGTGTGTGTTGGGATTAGGCAGGAAGTGTGAACGTTCAGAACTGCCTGGGCTATTGAGAGAAGTCAAGACTGCTGGAATTGCAGGCCTGCATCTCTAAGCTGGGCTTGCTAGCCTACTTTCTAGCAGACAGCTCTTCAGTCAAATTTATAGTCCCAAATTTCTCCATTTCCTTTCTTGCCTTTCTCCCTTCCTCCTTCCTTCTCTCTGAACAGGATCTTTAGAGTTATTGGTTCATGTCTTGACCTCTAAGCTTTGGTTATTTCTTTTTTTTTCTTTTGGTTTTTCGAGACAGGGTTTCTCTCTGTAGCCCTGGCTGTCCTGGAATTCACTCTGTAGACCAGGCTGGCCTCGAACTCAGAAATCCGCCTGCCTCTGCCTCCCAAGTGCTGGGATTAAAGGCATGCGCCACCACCGCCCGGCAAGATTTTATTTTATGTATGTGAGTACACTGTAGCTATCTTCAGACACACAGAAGAGGGCATCAGACCCCATTACAGATGGTTGTGAGCCACCATGTAGTTGCTGGGAGTTGAACTCAGGTCCTCTGAAAGAGCAGTCAGTGCTCTTAAACACTGAGCCACCTCTCCAGCCATGCTTTCTTTTTTAAATGGTGTCTTTGAACAGAAATTCTGAATGTGTGTGTGTGTGTGTGTGTGTGTGTGTGCATGCACACACACACACACACACATACACACACACACACACAGACTCACATTTTAGGGTTTTTTTCCTAGTTGATCTGGAACTTGATCTGGAACTAGACCAGGCTGGCCTCAAATTTGCAGTGTATGCGCATGTATGTGTGTGCTACAGTGCATGGGTAGAGGTTACATGACAGCTATGAGAGTTGGTCTTTCTGTCATGGGGGTCCCAGGGATCAAACTCGGGTTTTCAGGCTTGGTGGTAAGTGCCTTTACCCACTGAACAAGTGGATTTGTTGTTGGAGGCATAGTCTCCTGTAGCCCAGGCTGGTCTTGAACTTGCTGTGTAGTCTAGGAAGATCTTGAGCTCCTGCTTCTACCTTTCAAATACTGGCATTACAGGCAAGAGTACTTGCCTCAGTAAGTTCAACTCTTTATTGGAATTTCATTTGTGTGGATGATGTGAGGCAGGGATCCAGGTTTTGATTTTTGTTTTGTTTTGTTTTTGTTTCTTAAGACAGGTTTCTCTGTGTAGCCCTGCTGTCCTGGCACTCAGAGATCCTCCTGCCTCTACCTCCTGAATGCTGGGACGGAAGGCATGGGCTGCCTCCGCCTGGCTCTGTTTGTTGGATTTTTTGCTATATCTAGTTAGTGCTTCCATGGCCATTCGTCTGCCTAAGCTTTATGTCTATCCCTGTTTGCAGAGGGAGGTGGCGAGCTGCTGATAGTCTTCTTACTGGATATGCACACTTCTGTTTTACAGGGTCTTTTTGTCATTTTGAATAAGCTTCCAGGCGGACTATGAAGGATTATGATGAACTCCTCAAATACTATGAAGTATATGAAACTATTGGGACAGGTAATTGTCATTTTTTTTTTTTCGTGGAGGCAGAGTATAGATAAAGTAATTGAAAGTATGGTCTATTTGGGTGGTCATGAGCTTTTTAGTATAAGTGATGTGGCTTAAAAAAAATTTTTTTTTTTTAACCTATAATTAAAAAGTTTGAATTTATTTTATTTTGTGTGTGTGTCTGTCTGGTGTGTGTCTCTGTGTCTGATGTATGTGGGAAACATGCCACAGCATACATGTGGAGGTTAAATGACAGCTTTGTGGAGTAGGTTCCTTTCTACCTTTATGTGGGTTCTGGGTCTGGGACTCATGTTGCCAGGCCTGTGTGCCAGTCGCCTTTGCCTGCTGAGCCATCTCTCCTGTTCCTCTGCCTACTTTAATAAGCAGAGTAGAGCAAGGGTAGACTGTCAGAGAGCCTTACAGGTCACTACAAAAGTGTTGTAAATAAAGCCACTGGGGAGTGTTCAGCTAAGGAGAGATTTGGCCTTTGTTTTGAGAGAGTTGTCCTGGCTGCTTGAGAGTGAAGACCCTGGGTGGGGAGGGCATAGCTGTCAGGAGCAATGGCAGGCAGGAGAGCCCATGTCAGGAGAGGATGGCAGCATGGGTAGAATGCTAGGGTGAAGCCAGTGAGACTGAGTTATAACGTACAATAACATGTGCACAGATGTTAACGAGTTACATGAATATACAGTCAGGCACTACCTGCTCAGAGAAGACATGGGCATCTATCTAGTCAGTGCCTGTTTCCTTTCCCCAAGGAAGTCATTGGTGTGTTTCCCCCGTGTAAGTAGGTGGGATTTGCCTGTGAGTTGTACATGGAATGCTGGAGGAACGAAGTTCCATGGTTTTGTCCCCAGCCACCTGGGAAAACACTGGGGAGGACCATGCAAGAGACTGTCAGAAACTTCTTTTTTGGGTGTATTAATTTGAACAACTTTTAAATAGCTAGAAGTATTTAGTCAGCCTCTGACCCAGTTTTAATACATAATTGCTTTGTAGTTTTTATGCTCATTGCAGTTTTGTATAATTTGTCTTTAGTTTTAGTAACTTTATGTTATGTTCTAGCATATTCATAATAAAGCAAATTTAATTGCAGTGTTAAACATAGAATATGGTGAGAAAGATTAGCTTCTATTAATATGCATGTGTGGTCTGTGCATGAGTAATCCTTATGTCTGTGGGTGGTTGAGGAGAGCAGAAGAGGGTGTCCGAGTCTCTGGAGCTGGAGTAATAGAGAGTTGTGAGCTGCCTGCTGTGGGTGCTGGAGATGAACTCTGGTCTGGAAGAGTGGCATACACACTTTACTTATTAGCCGTCTCTCCAGCTCCCAAAGAGCATATTTTTAAAAAGTGGATATTTTTTCCCTACTTCTTTATTATAAAATTAGATATTTGCTGTTCATGGTAGGAAAAAAGAAACTCCATCTAGAACAGTGGTTCTCAATCTTCCTGCTGCTGCAGCTCTTTAATACAGGTTGTGGTGTACCTCAACCAAAGAATTATCGTTGCTATTTCATAGCTTTAATTTTGCTACTGTTAGGAATTGTCATATAAATATCTGTGCTTTCTGATAGCCTTAGGTGACCCCTGTGAAAGACTTGTTTGACCCTGCCACCACCCCAAGGGGTTGTGATTCACAGGTTGCAAGTACTAGTCTAGAAACATGGACTGAAAAGAATCTAGAGTCCTGGCTAGCATATTGGAAGTAACAGAAGAAAGGAAATCCAGAAAAACATGGCTTGATAGAGCCTTTTTAAAAAAAAAATCTGTGTTTGTGCTCTTTTTATCTCCGTTTGCATTTTTCTGTACTTAGGTGGCTTTGCAAAGGTCAAACTTGCCTGCCATATCCTCACTGGAGAAATGGTAGCTATAAAAGTCATGGATAAGAATGCACTAGGGGTAAGTTTGAAATTGTTTTTTATCTTAATTGTACAAAATAATGGGCTCCATTGATACGTTTATATATGGAGTTATGGTACATCTGTCACTGATACTCTTATATATTTATGATGGTCATATTTGTCTCTCATGACATTAAAAACTTAATTTGAGTCAAGGTTTCCCTGTATATAGCGCTGTCTTAGGCTCACCTTGTGTCAAAGTTGGCTTTCAGCTTGCGATCTCTCTGCCTCACCCTCATGAGTGTTAGGGCTGCTGGTATATGTCTTCACGCCCTACTAAGAAACATATATCTTTTCATATGTATGTATACATGGCATGTGTGTGGGGACACATGTAGGTGTGTGTGCACGCATATGCCCATGCGTGCACAGAGGCTGAAGTTGATCCTGGGATCTTCCTTGATTGCTTTCCTCTTTGTTCTTCTTGAATCATGGTCTTTCAGTCAAACCCAGAGCTTGCCGATACAGCTAGCCTCACTAGGCAGCTTGCTGTGGGGATCCCGTCTCTGTCTTCTGAAGCTGGAATTATAAGCAAACTGCCTGGAATTTATATGGCTTCTGGGGACTCAAATTCTAGCCCTCTTGCTTGCATAGCAAAATGTAACGATTTGGGGACTCGAGAGATGGCTCAGCAGTTAAGAGCACTTGTTGCACTTCCAGAGGACCCAGGTTCCATTGCCACCACCCATGTCAGGCACTGTACATGGAGTCAAGCATCTGTAACTCCAGCTTCAGGGGATCCAGGTCCCCTGGCTTCTAAGGACATCTGGAATCATGTGCACATACTCATATGTATGTGTGCCCACATGCGTGCATGCACACACACACACACACACACACACACACAGACAGACAGACAGACACAGACACACATTCACACATAATTAAAAATAATAACAATAAATCTTATTTTAAGAAAGCAAAGATCTAGGGCAGGTGATATGGTGCTCTTGATAGTGTGCTATGTAAGCATGAGAACGTGAGTTGGATTCTAAGCACCCACAGAAAAAGTTGAGCATGCTGATCTTGCACAGCTATAATCCCAGTGCTAGCAGATGTACACAGTCTAGCTTAATTGGTGGGTGCCAGGTTCAAGGAGAGACTCTCTTGGAAAATAGATAGGTATTGACTAAGGAAGACACTGGTCTTTACATGCATCTGCATGCATGCACACGTATTGACATAGACATATCCCCCCCCCCCCCCCATATATATATATATATATATATCACACTCACAAAGTCCTGTGGTTTTTAGTGTAATCTGGATCCAGGTATGGTGGTACTTACAATGCAAACACCCAAGAGGCAGAAGGAGTAGGATTGCTCCAAGTGCAAGGTCAGCTTTGGCTCACATAGCAAGTTCAAGGCTAGTCAGAGCTATACAGTGAGATCTCAGCAGCAATAATGAAAGGTACTTTTACAAGTGATTAATTTCTTTGAGACTTGTTTCTTGTTCTTTAGTCCAGACTGACCTATAACTCACTTCATAACCCAGGTTGGCCTCAGACTTTTGACCCTCTTCCCCAAGTCTTCAGATTGCTAGGATTGTATCCAGGCCTGCTAATGGTGTCTCTGTTACTTTCTTTATTTGAATGGTCTCATCTACATTAGTCTGAGATTCTTTCAGGAATTCTGGTCATTTGTACTGTTGACCTACTGTGTCAGTAGCTTTTTGTCACTGTGACAAATACTTGAGGGAAACGATTTAAAAGGGGAAAGATTGAGTCTTGTGATTTGGGTCCAACGATCTGTTGCTCTGGGCCTGAGGTAAGATTGAATGTCATGATGGTTTCAGCATGTGCCTCAGTGGCAGCTAGGAAACAGCATGCCTTTGATAATAGACATCCTCCATAATTCCACCCACGCCCAAGCTTACTGAGTGGTGTCACCCATGTTCAGTGTGGGTCCTCAGATACTCCTAGTGTGTGCTTGCTAATCTCCACCCACTCAAACTGACAGATCAGCTGACACACTTACATTGTGTTTGCCTTTATAAAATTCCTTAGGACACTAATATTGTAATGCTTGTCTGTTTTTTGAGCAGCTTGTTTTAGAGCTAGTGATAGCTGCATAGTTTAAAGTTGGTGATGCTGATACTCAGAACACTTGCCAGAGAGTTTGTTGCTTATCTGAACTGATGTTTTGTCAAACAGAGCGATTTGCCCCGAGTCAAAACTGAGATTGATGCCCTGAAGAATCTGAGACATCAGCATATATGTCAGCTCTACCATGTGCTAGAGACAAAGAACAAAATATTCATGGTTCTTGAGGTTAGTGGTGGGTTCCAGACAACTAAAAGTGTTTTCTTGCTTTTTTAGTAGCTGAGAGAGAATACTGTCTTCTTACCAGAAAAATTAGACTAAATGTTTGTTCTAGTTTCATTTTTGTTGCCATGATAGAATAATCCATGTAGAACCTAACTGAGGAGGGAGGAAGGGTTAGCTCAGTTCCAGGTTCGCAGGAAGGCAGAGCAGCACAAACTTAGCTAAGAGTAGAGAAAAATAAATAAGTGCTTGCTTGTCTGCTTGTGTTCAGCTTAATTTCTCCAGTCTTATACACAGTACAAGACCCCTGTCTAAGGAACAGTGCCGCCCATAGTGGGCTGGGTCTTCCCATATCAATGAACTTAGTAATGACAGTCTCCCATAGACATACCCACAGGCCGGTCCTGTATAGACAATCCATGCCTTTCCTCCCAGGTGATTCTAGGTTGTGTTTGGGTATAAAGTTAACTGTTATTGGTTCTTTTCTTTCACCTTTATGTGGGTTCCTGGGATGAAAGCCATCTTCCTGGCCTTTTTTGTACCTTTTATTAGTATATATTAATTATACATAATGTGTTACATTGTGACATTTAATACATACATATTTTTATGTATGAAATGTATTTATTTTATGTTTATGAGTATTTTGCCTGCATGTCTGTCTGCTCCATTTTTGTGCCTTGTGCCTGGTGAAACCACAGAGGGTGTTGGATTCCCTGGGACTGGAGTAATAGACAGCTGTCAGCTACCATTTAGGGGCTGAGAAATGAACTTGGGTCCTCTGCAAGAGCAGCCAGTGCTCTTTAACCTCTCAGCCATCTCTCCAGATTTCCATGTAATGTTTTTGACCATCTTGGCTATGTACATTCTCATCATCACCCTGGTCCCTTCTCAGCGAGCCCCACTTCTACTTCTATGTCCTTGTTTTTGTTTTTTTAATTGGATAGCCCAGTGTTTTTTGTTTTTGTTTTTGAGGGTTGCTTACAAGAGCATGGCTACCTTACTAATGGCTGTATCCCTGAAGAAAATGTCTCTCCCTCCCTTATCAACCACTAACTGTATAAATCCCGAAGAGGGGGCTTTGTAAGCTCTTTTATTTAATTGCTTTTTTTTCTGTAGATGAGTGGATGATTGTGTGTCAGACATTTGTGTGCTTGTGTGAGTGCACACTTGCACACGTGCATGTGGAAACTCAGTGTCTTTCTATCTTGTTCTTTCCCTTGTTTGGACAGGATCTTTCTCTGAGCCCAGAGCTCACTGTTTTGGTTAGGCTAGCTGGCCCAGGAGCCCCAGGACCTGCTTGTCTCTGCTTCTGTGCTGGATTTGCAGATTTGTGTTGCCAGCTGCAGGCTGCAGGGTGCTTGGGGATCTGAACTCAGGTCCTCATGCTTCTTCAACATGAACCCCTAATGGGCTCTTTTTAGGGAGATTGAAAATCAGTGGTCTTTGGACAATGACCAGCAATAATTACTGGAGAAACAATAATTACTCCTGGTTTTCATTTTTAACTTTAGATGGCTGTGCTAAATGTGAATTTGTTAACTTGAGCATGCGTTTTAGTACTTTGCTATAAAAATATAAAGCCCAGAGTGAGCTTTTTAAAATCATTGTGGTAGTTGGTTTAACTTCTGTTTATTGGTACTAAAACTGCTCAAGGGAAGAATTACTGTTCTCCTTTTTGGAGTAATCATTGCGTTGTTGGATCCTGAGAGTGCAGTTCATTCACTCAGTTCCCTCACCTTTAAAGTTAAACTAATACTGAGTTTGGAATGGTTTTACTTTCATTCATGGGAAGTGGTTTCTGTAATGAGTGTGTAAGTGTGAGGTCTTGTTGTTGAAGTACTGTCCAGGAGGAGAGCTGTTTGACTACATAATCTCCCAGGATCGCCTGTCGGAGGAGGAGACCCGGGTCGTCTTCCGTCAGATACTGTCTGCAGTTGCATATGTCCACAGCCAGGGCTATGCTCACAGGGACCTCAAACCAGTAAGTGGCCCTGTCACCTGGAGTTCAGGTCTGCCTCATCTTTCCAGGTACCCACGTTCTCCTCTTAGAAACCTTCCAGTTCCGCTCCTTAGGTTCTTGTAGTCAGAATCTGTCCATTCACCTTTCTTTCATAGCATCCTCATGACCTATTGTATGGGACATTATAGATGCTCTTTGTCAAGATTTTATCCCTGGGAAAAATCAGCCATCCAGTATTTTTCATTCAGTATTCTGTTTTTGTTTGAGACATTGTCTACCTATATAGCCCAGGCTGGCCTAGAACTCACAGTATAGCCTTGGCTGCCCCCAGCTTGAAATGCTGAGATTATATTCCTTTAATTTCAAACCATCCCTCCCCAGAAGGGGGCAGCTCAGCAGAATTGACAGCTTCTACCTTTAAAGGACTGATGAAATAGTCTTAGGATCCAATGTGTGTGACAGTGAGTGTATATGTAATGTGTAATGTGTGTGAGAGTGAGTGTATATGTAATGTGTCTATGTAATGTGTAATGTGTGTGAGAGTGAGCGTATATGTAATGTGTATGTGTAATGTGTGTGAGAGTGAGTGTATATGTAATGTGTCTATGTAATGTGTAATGTGTGTGAGAGTGAGCGTA
This sequence comes from Grammomys surdaster, assembly GCF_004785775.1. Lineage (NCBI taxonomy): Eukaryota > Metazoa > Chordata > Mammalia > Rodentia > Muridae > Grammomys > Grammomys surdaster. The sequence goes on along the minus strand of NW_021604644.1, from coordinate 4,892,070 downwards.
TATGTAATGTGTAATGTATGTGAGAGTGAGCGTATATGTAATGT